>NC_053114.1:41581327-41888327 GCF_010015445.1 Perca fluviatilis | reverse complement strand
GGCACTCCTCACATGAGGGCTCTGGGTACTCAGTCCCCTTTTCCACCCCCAGTCCGACACCCCTGGTTAAGTGCTCCTCACATCTCTGCAGGGTAAATCCAGAAAGCAAAAAAAATCCCTGTTACCTGCCAACAGGTACTTTTATTTAGTATCACCTCCGTCGAGGTTCCAAGCGAGCTGAGGCCATAGACAGTGTATATAATGGACCAACAGAGCCCGTTGCTCTGGACGGAGACCAGTGAAGGATATTAGAAGCACTTTTCCGGTGATGGCCAGCTTTACTGCGCAGCCTCCAACTGAGAGAGACAACGAAAATGTGACGTGAGCAACCTGTATTATACGGTAATTCCTCTACTGTGTGACAGTAAGTCTCGTGGTTATGACCCAATCGTTAGCCTATTTTTATAAAAGCGTCTGCTACGGAGCCATAACGTGAGGTACAAGGTAATGGAGCCTTTTATACATTGTCGTGTTTCTTTAGAAATAAACAATGGACAAATAGAGTCTTTAAACGCTTCAGATGTTAAGTTATTCGCTGTCAAAGTGGCGCCAAAATGAATGCTAGTCAGTGGAATGCTAGCGGGAGGTGATGGCCAGGTAGCAACAAAATGGCGCCATCGGAGGTTCGAGTTCTGAAGCGAAGCTTACCCCCTTGGCTGAGGCGATACCAAAAGGTGACGTGAAAACCTGCAGACTACTGATTGGTCGGAGAGAATCGTCACTAATCACTGCGTCATCATTGCTATAGCGACAGACAGACGTTTAGCCAGTGCGGTTTGTTTTTTTTGCTGCCTCCAGCTTCTTTAGAAACAAAATGTGTCTTCTGGCTGTGGCAAACAGCCGTATGCCGAGAGTCAAAAACAACACACCTTCGACGTTCTGTGTGTGTGTCGCGTTTGTCAATGGCAGTTTCCTGCGGCGTCACTATGACGACCAGCCACGCTCGCCTCACGCATGAGGCGGTACCAAATCTGCAATGGAAAATGGAGGACGGGGCAGCGCGGCCGAGCAGAGCCGAGCCGAGTAAAGTACAGTAGAGCTGGTACTAGCAGTGGGTAAGCACCATTTCGGTCATGTTCATCAACCCCCCACCCACAATAATGAAAACTGGCCAGTGCACCCTCCCCCCTCCCTTTACATAAATAAAGACATCTGCTGCATAACTTCATGCAGAAAAGGCCCAAATTGTTGCAGAACATTTCTCCACAATGCAGAAAATGAAGCATTAGACGTTGGTGGTGTGTGGAGATCTCAAAGGCCTGGCAACGCGAGACTAGACTCAAACTATTCAATCCAAACGAATCAGTCCAACAAGCTTGTCGACTGTTATTTGTTTAACCAGGTCATGTGTGTTTGCATGTCTGACAGTGACAACAGTGGTAACAGTGACGGGTGGAGGCCGGCGCTGTGTAAACGTTTCAACATATAATAAAGAAACCAGTTTCTTCTCGGAGAGACACCCAAGCTAACAGAGCATCTGTGATACTGGATCATCCAGCTCCTGATTTCTGCCAACAAATTGTTCAGCACAGGTGTGAAGCCGCAGATCACGTTGCATCTCATCAAGTTAAAGAAGAGCTGAACAGAAGCTTCAGTTACATATTTGGCATAGATTATAGGTTATATGAAAGGAATAAATGAAAAGAAAAAAACGTATGCCACATGTATCAAAACAACAACAGTAAAAGAAAGATCAAAATACTAAAAAGAATCCCTCCCAAGTCACTGCCAGTGAGCATATGTCAGTACAACCTTTGTTCAGCGCCGGCCCGAGGCATAAGCGAACTAGGCGGCTGCTTGGGGCCCCCTGGCAAACGCCCTCCCCCCGCGCGTTTGCCATGGAGATACACAAACAACATGGCAGCGACAGCGGCTAATATTAGTTATTTTCTTAACTAGTCGTTTCATTACTTACTTAACCGTAATATCCGCCGAAATGACCGGCATCTCATTGTGCTCTGTACCCGGCTCAAAGTCACCTATTATTATTGGATAACTGAACCATGAACTACCGCTGACCTGACGGAGCACCGGACCCGGTGTTGAGGAACTCTGATGCGGCTCAACACATCTACTAAAAGCCGCTGATACGACCGAACTGTGACAGAGGTCTGTAGCGGCTTTAACAACTAGCAATCGCCGCTCTGTAGCATGGAGTTCCTCTTCAATGTTTTACCGCTAATTACTACGATGGAGCTTGCTACAGGTATGCTACACTCATGAGACCATGGCATGTTAATGTCTGTTACTCAGCAACAGGTGAAAATAGGGGCAAGGTTGCGCGACTAAAGTCAAAATGACTTGAACTTTTACTGAGGAACGAGAAGTGAATTACCTGTATGTGTGAAAACAGCTTTATCTCACGCATCCATTTAGTGGTTGTTGAATATATAGCATAATATCATTTTGTCATTATTTCACGGAGGGCGCCAATACAATGGTAGGGAAAACACTCCAAAACCAATATATTTACATGAAATTGGCATGAATAATCCAAAGTGTGTGTGTGTGTGTGTGTGTGTGTGTGTGTGTGTGTGTGTGTGTGTGTGTGTGTGTGTGTGTGTGTGTGTGTGTGTGTGTGTGTGTGTGTGTGATCTTGTCATTTATTTGTCATCTGCAGATTGATTTTAAGTAGGGGGGGAATCGATTTAAATCAGTAATCAGATTTTTTTGTGAAAACAATCAGGTATTTTTTTTGAGGCCATATCGCCCAGCCCTACTTCCTACTAATACAGAGTATGTGAGGCAGACCCACAGCTGACAACCAGCTAAACTAATTGATGTGGTGGAGACTTGGGGAATGGGAAAGTTGCTGCATGTGTCAACAACAATGTACGCAACACTGTGGCTGCTAACTCTCCCAGAAGGGTGGACTTTGACTTAGTCGGCTGATTGTTAACTGTTAATAAGCGGTTAACACGGGCGGGCTATCGATCAGGAAAAAAAATCCAAATATGCATCCCTAACAGGATAAATAGATGTAATATTTTACTCAAACATAAAGTCCTGTGGGAAAGAACGTGTTGTTTGGCCCTGAAGCCCATGTAGTTGCGAGAAGTGACAACCTTTCTAAATCAAAAAGCAAAACTCTATGAATCTGAACAAATTTAGGTATTGCCCTTCTCCAGCTGACCATCCCCAAAATGCACCAGAATACAGGAAATTACATCTACCAAATTCTAAATATCTCCCCCCCCCCTCACCGTTTGCACCCACTTTTGCACAAATAGATTAGGGGGGGAGGGTCCTTATGCATCTGTGCCCAGGGGGACAGTAGTTCATAATCCGTCACTGTATTGATACATAACCTCACTGTGACATTTGTGTCAATAATCATCAAGCACAGGGGACTCCGCGTGTTGGGAGGGGGGCCCCCAAATCAAATTCTGCTTAGGGCCCCCAAAAGGCTCGGGCCGGCGCTGCCTTTGTTAAATACTAATGAAGACTTAGCTGATAACTACTGATGACTGATATTCATGTTTCATGTATTTTATCGTGTTTTGTGTATCTCAGTCTGTTCTATATTTTACCTGGCTGCAAGACAAAAGTTAAAGTTGAAAAGAATTGCAAACACAATGCGAGGTGGACCATGTGTACCTTTAGGGGGTTGTCAAATAAAACACCATAGCTTTGGTTTATCAAGTAATTCATGCTTCTCTATCAGACAGGGAGACTCAGGAAGATGGCTGCTGACACCACTACAAATTTCACTGCAATCAGGGACTTATGCTGCGTTCCAGACACAATTTTTAGCCCGTAAGTTACGACTTCAAGTCATGACTCACGAACTGGTAGCGTTCCAGGCAAAGTCACGACAAACCCTTCTAGCTACCTAACGTTGACATTAGCTAGCGCTAGCTGATACTAGCGATTTCTAGTCGGCGACATATTTTGGGCTTCATTTAATAAACATAGCCTGTAGTAGTACACAATAGTATGTGTATTGTTTTGATTACAATGTGCGGAATTACTTTACGTTGCCTATTTATGTCTATTTATTTCTATTTCTCACCGTTAATCACCGGCGTCTGGACAGCATCAGGGTTAGCCATTGTTGTTTAGGTGTTTGTGACGTCAAAAACTGTAACTGGGAGTACAACCATCTGGTACGAGTTCATGGGTAGTAAGTTACGGGTTTGACTGCCGTTCCAGGGCACTTTCACGGGTAGAAGGTCGTGAAAACACAGGTTACGGACTGCCTGGAACGAAGCATTAGACCCTGGCGAGAAAAAAAGTCAAACGATAAGATAACCCTCTTTAGCTGATACTGCTCTGAGTCTAAACCGAGGACTGTACCAAAGTCCCTTGAGGAGTATGAGTAAATAACAAGCATTTTTTGTACTGTGGGAGTATCATTAATATCATCTAGCTTTTCAGGTCATTGTGTCTTTTTTACACTTGCAGGAATTAACAACTGCAACATGCAAATTACAGAATTTAGTCAAGCAACAGCTATTTGTTACATAATGTTTCACTTGCTGAGTTAAAATTAACTAGTAAAGATTTGCACAGAGGACACAGACTGTAGTGTGCTATAATTTATGGCATTGCCAGCTGTGATATATATCCATATCAATATCCTTTGACCTATAGTATACCAAAATGGACTCTTTTAAAGTACGTATGTTCTGTAATGATATTTGTGTCTGTACACAGTGTTTAGGAAAAGATCGTGGGTGGGGTTAAAAAATTTACATTTCATTGACACATGGGACAAGAACAGGACATGAACCCCAGTCTCCAGTTGTTGTTTGACGGATCGCAGTTTTGAGTCACGGATCGGGTCATTTTTCGGATCAGCACAAAAATCCGAACACAAAAATGTAATAATTTAAATGATTATTAAAAAACTGATGACAATAACTTTTAACAATAATTACGTCTTTCACCAGTAAATTGCTGTTAAAAGACAAAATCTGATGAGAAAATGGTATTTTACAATAACTTTGAATGCACCACTAGGTTTACCAGTTTGAAGTTGTACTTGAATAGATATAGAGTTTGCACTGGCAATGTACTTGCACTGACACTATCTTGCACTATGATACCATTGTACCTTTCTGCATTTTTTCCACACTGCTCCTTTAAACATGCTACATCCTACCTTTACTATAAAGGCGCACTATTGATAGCTTCTTTTGTATTTTTGTAGTATGTATGTGTGCGTGGATGTCATTTGTCTTATGTCTGTGTGCCTATGTGTATGTATGATGTGTATAAGCTATTGGACACCTTAATTTCCTTCGGGATAAATAAAGTTTCTCTATCTAAGTAAATGCAAAATGTAGTCCCACCTGTAATGGTATATCAACCCTGGATGTGGATTTTACAATGCCTGAACTCAACATAGCTTTGCCAGGCACTGGATATACACCTCTAGGGCAAGACCAATCATGTAATGCCATGTTCTGACAGCTACCAGTAGAATCATTTAAGATAGTATTGAGACTCTTTAATAAAATCTGGAGGGATGGAATGATACCGAATAGTTGAAAGTGCAGTAATAATACCGTTTAACAAAACTGGTAAGGACCCAGCTAATCCTGGGAACTATAGGCCCATAGCTTTGACATCTCACTTATGCAAATGGGTGGAGAGGATAATATTTCATATGGTATTGGAACAGAGAGGATTACTGACTAATATACAAAGTGGATTTAAAAAAAGACGCTCCACAACAGATGCTCTAGTTAGAGTGAGTAATGAGATGGAAAAGGCATTGAAAATGAAAGCGCTGATGACAATAGTGTATTTGTTTGCTTATTAAACTAAGTAGTATGGGTATTGGAGGAAGGTTGTATAATTGGATTATTTTACTTTTTAACAGGTAGAAAAATTAGAGTTAAGGTTGGATCAGAGGTGTCTATGGATTTAGATGTAGACAATGGTATTCCCCAGGGGAGTGCAATTTTGACTGTACTATTCAATATCATGATAAATGATCTCAAACTTAGATGGATACATCAAATCGGAACTATATGCGGACGATGGGGCCATTTGGATGAGAGAAAGGAATGTGCCATATGTATTAGAAAATATAAGGAAAGCAATAAGGGAAGTAGAGAAGTGGTCATATGAGTGTGTGTGTGTGTGTGTGTGTGTGTGTGGGGGTCAAGATATCAACAAGCTAATCCTGTTACATGATGTTCACAAAGCAGGGCAAGTGCCATGCTGAAAAGTTAACATTATATGAGCAGCCAATGGAGAAAGTAAATTAATTTAAGTACCTGGGTATATGGTTTGATAGTAAGTATACATGGAAAACACACATAACACATACGCACTTGGAAACTAAATACAAAAAAGTTATAAACCTGCCGAGAGCTGTGGCTGGGATTGGGGTGCAGCTTATCATTAATTGACATATATAGGGCATGCATGAGGTCATCAATAGATTATGGTTGTGTAGTTTATGGAGCAGTGGCAAAAACAATATTGGAAAAAAATTAATAGATTACTGTATAGAGCATTACGTGTATGCATTGGAGCTTTTAAGTCAACCGCAATTAACGCAATACTCATAGAAGCAGGAGAGACACCACTGGAGTTAAGAAGGGCGAAACTTGCGCTGGCTTATTGGATCCGATTAAAAGGAAGTGGGAAAGAAAACCCAACAAAAGAGACAATACAGGAATGTTGGGAGTATTCCAAGTTTCAGGGGCTTGGGTTTGGATGGACGAGGGAAAAGGGAGTGAGGGAATATGAAATGGAAGCCTTAGATTTCACCACGGCAAACCCAGTTAGTAACATTACACAATGGCTTTTTTTTTCCAGAAATAAAGGCAGATATTAATATCCTGGGAAAGAAAAGAGAATGGAGAATGGAGGAAGTGGGAGTTAAAACAAGCATTTATCTGAGAAACAGTTATTATAATTATCTCAAGATTTACACAGACGGATCCAAGAACAAACAGGAATGTGTGGTAGTTGGTATACATATCCCAGAATTTAAAATAAATCTCCCCAAAAGATTATCTGACCAGTTATCTGTATATACAGCAGAAATAGTGGCAGCCATCATTGCATTACAGTGGGTTGAAGAGGTCAGACCTGATAGGATGGTATTACGCACACGATCGACCATCACCAAAATTCTCTCCCTATGATGAGCAATATGGGAGATAGAATATGTTGGTGATGATTGATCGTTGTTTAGGTACATTAAACCACGTTAAGCTTTTTTCACGTTAAGCCTTTTCCTTAAATGAAGCAGAAACGCTTAATGTCAGATAACGTATAATAAATATAAATAAAAACAATAATTGGTCAGATTTTTGACAGTTTTAAGTGGTTAGGATGAGCAATATGAGAGAGAATTTTGGTGCTGATTGATCGTTGTTTAGGTACATTACACCACGTTAAGCTTTTTCCTCGCCACAGGGCCAATGAAGAAGAAAACATTAACGTGAGATAACTTCTATAATCGTTGGAGTTCGATTTAGTTTTTTTGAGAGGCTTAAGTGTTCATGACAAGATATGACCATGAGGAATTTGGTGAGGATTGATCGTTGTTTAGATGCATTAAACCACGTTAAGCTTTTTCACGTTAAGCGTTTTAGAATGTCCCCTTTTTGCTACATCTCTTCAATGCATGACAAAGGAAAACGCCAAGAGACTCTTTTATTCGTTGGACTTACATGCCCTACTTGACTAAAAAGACCCCCAGTATCTTTATTTTCTTTGTTTTATTGTATATATTGTCTCTACCTAACACTTTTTTTTTTGACAAAGCTACAAATACAGTTTGTTTGTATCACTATTATCACTATATCACTATAGTTTCTCTCTTAGCTCATAGCTTTAGCAGCAGTCAGACAGTTGTACGTGCCGGTGTTGGAATCCTCTCCAGTGAAATACAGTCACACTTTTACACCGTTTAGCGGTCAGCATTTTAACCGTGTTGTATCCAGTTACTACTGTAGCTAACGGTAGGCGAACGTTACCTGCTGCCAAGTGTAACGCGTTATTAGCGTTTACCAGCGTGACATGCAGCGATGTTTCTGTTGCCCCCCAAAGTCTTTTTTGGAGCATCAGAGAGAGAGTGGTGGAATGTAACAAAGTATAAATACTTCGTTACTGTACTTAAGTACATTTTTCACGTATCTGTACTTTACTTAAGTACAATCAATAGTGCATACTTTTGACTTTTACTTAGCAATTATCTATACTTTCTACTCCACTACATTTCTACAACGTTCCGTTACATTTTCGGATCAGTTTTTCCCCTTGCCAAAACGCCTTCCTGACCATCGCATGTTTGCAGTCCGCAGGGAAGCCTTCAGCAGCGGCCGTCCAGGTGCCACCATAGACAGGATATAAGAATGGACCAACAGATCCCGTTGCTCTGGATGGAGACCAGTGAAGGATATTAGAAGCACTTTTCCGGTGAGCGCTGAGCGTTACTGCGCAGCCTCCAACTGAGAGAGACAACGTAAATGTGACGTGAGCAACCTGTCTGAAAGTTGTAAGTCTTCTGGTAGCTGTGCCGAGAGAAATGTCAATCATTCCCAATCTTACAGAGACGGAGAGTGTAGGTATATGTAAGGAGATAACATAGGCACAGGCTAATTACTGATCACTAAAATGCTAGTTAACATTAGTAATTAAACTTAAACAGATAATGGAAGTCCAAACTGCCTGTGAGCTTCTCCTGTACTATACGGTAATTCCTCTACTGTGTGACAGTCAAGGGGGTAAGCTTCGCTTCAGAACTCGAGCCATCATGGCGCCATTTTGTTGCTAACTGGCCATCACCTCCTGTTAGCATTCCGCTGACCACCATTTTTTTTTTTACGTCACTTGACAGCGAATAACTTTACATCTGAAGCGTTTAAAGACTCTATTTGTCCATTGTTTATTTCTAAAGAAACACAACAATGTATAAAAGGCTCCATTACCTTGTACCTCGCGTTATGGCTCCGTAGCAGACGCTTTTATAAAAATAGGCTAACGATTGGGTCATAACCACGAGACTTACTGTCACACAGTAGAGGAATTACCGTATAGTACAGGAGAAGCTTGCAGGCAGTTTGGACTTACATGAGCTGTTTAGGTTTAATTGCTAATGTTAACTAGCATGTTAGTGATCAGTAATTAGCCTGTGACCATGTTATCTCCTTACATATACCTACGCTCTCCGTCTCTGTAAGATTGGGAATGATTGAGATTTCTCTCGGCACAGCTACCAGAAGACTTCACACTTTCAGACACGTTGCTCACGTCACATTTACGCCGTCTCTCTCAGTTGGATAAAGCTGTTGCTATCACACCGAAAAGTGCTTCTAACGCCTTCACTGGTCTCCGATCCATAGCTGCGGGTCTTATATATATGTCAATGGTGACAGTAAGTCTCGTGGTTATGACCCAATCGTTAGCCTATTTTTATAAAAACGTCTGCTACGGAGCCATCACGTGAGGTACAAGGTAATGGAGCCTTTTATACATTGTCGTGTTTCTTTATAAATAAACAACGGACAAATAGAGTCTTTAAACTCTTCAGATGTAAAGTTATTCGCAAAGTGACGTCAGAATGAATGGGAGTCAATGGGATGCTAACGGGAGGTGATCGCTTTGTAGCATCAAAATGGCGCCATAGGAGGTTCGAGTTCTGAAGCGAAGCTTACCCCCTTGGGTGCCGCTCGCGATATTACGAATCCCTCTATGGCCACGCCAAGACCCGCCCTTCAATAGCATTCATTGGCCAGGCGTGTACCGCTCCCGGTACTACCGCTGCTCCTGTCACTGCCGCTGCTCCCGATACTCTGCTCGGTCATATGTGAAGCATCCGTTCACATAGGGTTAATATACAACCTGTATATTTATCTTAAAAACACTCCCGGTCCTCCTCAGCTGTGAAGCCACCACATACTTGATGTCCAAGCCTGTGTGTTCTCGCTAGATAAATGTGTGCAGCATTCACTGTCCCGTGGGAAATAATGCAAAGTAGAGCTTCATGCAGATCACCCTGATAGATAACCAGAATTGTAAGTCAGAATGTAAACTGGGCCACAGATGGTATGCACAATTACATTAACCTAAAACTAACTTCATTACAATGCCACAGCCCATACGTTTTTTTTTTTATTATTAGAATATAGACATTAAGAGAATAAATCGCTATGCAAGTACTTTTAATACTTAAAGTACATTTAAAATCAGGTACATTTTACTTTTACTTAAGTAGGGTTGTCATTGTTGTACTTCTTTTACTAAAGTAAATACATCTCTGGTTATTTGTACTTTTACTTAAGTACTGAGATTCAGTACTTCCTCCACCACTGATCAGAGAGCAGCGCAGATGTTTAGGTGGCACCGTAATGAGGCACCGAAATCCGCGTTGCTATTCCGTCCGGTAGATACCGGGCATTTTAACATGCGCCGTTAGCGTGAACAGAAAATCGCGTTGCTTGTATGTTTTCACAGCAAACGCACGTGTGTGGAAGGCGGTCGCACAACAGCTGAAATGTTGTATTGAGTTTTTATTTTTTTTAAAACACAAATATTGAACAGGTGGTTGCCAAAGGGGGCATGAAAGAGGTCATGAAATGGTTGCCAACCGTTACTGTCGAGACCTGACCTGGGATTAATAAAGTCTATCTTCTAATATCTTACAGAAGGAGTGCCGTAAAAACAAATACAACTTTATTTCTTTATTGCAGACTGATGGCAGCTGACAACCTTATAGTTGGCGAGTGTCACAAACCGGCTCATAGCCTGTGGCAAAGAAAATAGGGGACACCAACAACAAGTATAGGCCAATGAAGAAGATACTTTATTGTAAACCAAAATTATTAACTTTAAACAAAGAAAAAGGAATGATGTGTGAGAATGTCATAATGTAAGGTGTCTGTAAAGTGCATGGATGAGTGAGTCTGTGTGTGTGTAAATGACTGAGTGTAAACTAAGTAAAACTATAAAGGATCATACCTGGAGGAGCAGAGAGAGAGAGAGAGAGAAGAGTGGTTAGAAGCAGCTTAAATATCCTGAGCCCAGGTGGCTCCAATCACTAACGACCCTCCCCTGCCTGCAGGAGGAACCTCCCCTGCACTGCAGAGGCGGGGTCGTAACACGAGATATAAGGAACAAAATGAGTAATTTAAGTAGTTTCATTTTTAAACTGTAACCTGATCGGGCACGACCAGTGCCTAAAAACACAATTCAACATTTTTACAGAACGACAGGCAGTTTGTCAAACATGAACAGCATATTTCTTTACTCGAACACAAACCTGGCTCAGGGAACGGAGACTTTAATGGGAGAACACAAGCCGATGCATCAAAGAATGAAAATTCGATGATGAAAGCAAGTGTACCTGGAGGCATCCAGCCACGCCTGAACCGACTCACAGGAAGCCAGGCTTCGCTTTAACAATACACAAACGTGTAGAAAAATGTAATCCTGTCATCTCTTTTACAAATTAATTTAAATTTGGGATAGGCGGTTTATTTTTGACGTCGTTGGGCAAAGGATCAAAGTGTTCTGAGAGAGAAACCGACTTCTGCACCTCCTCTTGGCTCGGTTTTCTTGGCTAGATTTACTGAGTAAATGATTTACTCAGTAAATCTAGCTGTGACGAGAGACTTCGGCCAATCACAGGTCATTTCAGAGAGAGACGGAGCGTTCTTATTGGCTGTTCTGCAAATGCACGTGCAGGTGCAGGTAATTCAATAATTCAAGGCTAGACCATTAAAGAGACTTTGTCATCAATCTATCTAATTCAGTGTGCTTTTAACCCTTTGTTAACCAGAGAGCGCCATCTAGTTTCCCCTGTACCTTTTTTTTTTTTTTAATGCAAAAATAATCTTGCATTGCCAGACCTTCCTCCACAGCGCTGCGGAGGAGGGTCTGGTTAGTCCACACAGCATTCTGGGATGGGAGAAAAACGTGCTCTGGATGCCAGACGGGGCAATGGTGCCGCTGCCAAATAGCCTCGGGGAAGGAACTTGTTTTGGTGGAACGTGTGTACGTTCAAAAGGTTGTTTTAGTCGTGCAACAGAAAACTCAGATTGGACAGATAGTCTAGCTAGCTGTCTGGATTTACCCTGCAGAGATCTGAGGAGCAGTTAACCATAGTCCTCACAAATCCACCGGAGGTTAGAACGCCAACACAGAGAAAGAGGAAGGGGACGGACATCCGGCAGAATTTCCGGCAGAACGAGAGCAATCCCTGAAGTGGAACATCGTGGATGTGGACTATGCGACTAGGTTTCCCTTATATCCATCCTGCAGCGATGCACTGCCGTGAATCCATTCAGTGTTTGTACGGTGTCTTTAGCTGAGCTGGACCAAAAAATATTCAATGAAAACAAGTCGATGATGATGTTTTTGCCCTCATTGTTCCCCGTGAATTAGCTGGAAATTATGTCACGTAGCGTTTCACGTGGAGTGAGCACTGCACTGCTTGTAAGGAAATAACAGAAGCAGCTTTAAAAGTGACGCGTTCCCCCCCCTCTCCAGAAAATAAGCTTCATTTAGCGCTAGACAAGCTGGTAGTTTAGCCTTCTGCTAACCCTATCTCACTACTGCGGCTAACTCAAGTTCATGTTTATGTAGCTAGCCTCAAGGGCGCCGGGGGTAGCTCACCTGGTAGAGCGCGCGCCCATATACAGAGGCTCAGTCCTCTACGTAGCTGCCGTGAGTTCGGTTCCGACCGCAAAATATTTAGCTAGCCCCCACAGTACGTATGTCATCTCAAAGGGCTTATAAACGCAGGCCATCTGGATGAAATGAGTGATTAGTACTCGGAAATGTTTTAGCTTTAAATACAAATAGTAGGCACATCTTTTTTTATTTCAAAAGATGTGGGTGGGAGGAGTCTAATTCTTTATCATTTCAGCCTTTTCATCCCCTCTGTTAGCATAAGCGTGTTCTTTTGGCTGCTTTGGCAGCGGTACGGCGTTCGAGGGAATCGCCTTTCTCTTTTTTGTCGCCTCCGGCAGCAAGAGCGGTCCCGCTTCCACCGGCGCCTGCAACGCAACCTGACCGTGCAGGTCCTTGATAGTGTTTCTTAGTTCCTTCAGGTATGTGTCATCTTTTATAAGGTTCACGTAATCCATTATAGCCTTGAGATGTCCGATGCACTCCCTCCTGAGGGCTTTCGTGGCCGGTGGTGCCTCCGCTGGTGATTGGCTGCTGGCGGCCGGTGCCTCGGCTGGTGGTTGGCTGGCGGCGGCTGATGCGAGTGGCCGAAAAGGCTGAAATGATAAAGAAGCAGGCAAAATCAGTCATCGAGAAGAAGACGCCTCCGCTCCCCATCTTATCTATCTATCTATCTATCTATCTATCTATCTATCTATCTATCTATCTATCTATCTATCTATCTATCTATCTATCTATCTATATGGTGGATCCTGGGCTTAGGTAGAGTATGCATGGGGAGGTAGAGTATGCATGGGGAGGTAGAGTATGCATGGAGAGGTAGAGTATGCATGGGGAGGTAGAGTATGCATGGAGAGGTAGAGTATGCATGGGGAGGTAGAGTATGCATGGGGAGGTAGAGAATGCATGGGGAGGTAGAGAATGCATGGGGAGGTAGAGAATGCATGGGGAGGTAGAGTATGCATGGGGAGGTAGAGAATGCATGGGGAGGTAGAGTATGCATGGGGAGGTAGAGTATGCATGGGGAGGTAGAGTATGCATGGAGGTAGAGTATGCATGGGGAGGTAGAGTATGCATGGGGAGGTAGAGTATGCATGGGGAGGTAGAGAATGCATGGGGAGGTAGAGAATGCATGGGGAGGTAGAGTATGCATGGGGAGGTAGAGAATGCATGGGGAGGTAGAGTATGCATGGGGGTAGAGTATTATGCATGGGGGGTAGAGCAGCATGGGGAGGTAGAGTAATGCATGGGGAGGTAGAGTATGCATGGGGAGGTAGAGTATGCATGGGGAGGTAGAGAATGCATGGGGAGGTAGAGTATGCATGGGGAGGTAGAGAATGCATGGGGAGGTAGAGTATGCATGGGGAGGTAGAGAATGCATGGGGAGGTAGAGTATGCATGGGGAGGTAGAGAATGCCAGTTTAAAATCACTTTCTGCACCTGGCTTATCAGGTGAACATAAAACTTGGACTGTCAGGGCCCCCACATCAACAACACTTCAAGCAGCTAAAATAAGTAAATCATACGTTAATAATCAAATATGTGATTTTCCATTACATTGTCAACTATAACTTAATCTGCAACTATTTAGATAATCGATTAACAAGTTTGAGTTTGTGCGTAGGAAAGTCGCCGGACTCCACAATCTTCTGAACATAGCCATACTGAGAAATCCAGAGAGAGTTGGGTGGAGCTGATAGTCTTAATTAGCTTTGTAGCAGCTCATTTGGTAATTGCTTGAATGTAACGCACGTTCATTAATATCAAAAAGTTACGCACTAAAGCTTCAATCTCACCTGTAGATTCTCCTGATCAATACTGGAGTGCCTCACTGATTCTTTAGCCTTCCCCATCAGGTTGCGGATATCTTTATCGGTGGGGTAGAACCTTCTTCTTGTAGGTGATGGCGGCCTTTCGTCCTTGAAGAGGTGTCTCTCCACAAACTGTCTAGAGTGCTGTCTCATCTCGCTCACTCGTCTCACCCCGCTTTTGGTGAGTTCTATGATGTGGCTCTTCACACGTTCATCCACAGGTTCATGGATACCGGCATCCTGCACAATGTGTCATAAGAAAAGGATGTTTCCACCTTCTAAACCTGGGCAATAGATCCAAAATCCTATTGTATTACTGTTTACATGCATGCATGTATATATTATCTTTTTATATACATACTCAGATCTGTACATTGTAGTCAAATCTTTTACCTTGTTCAGCTTTGTTGTCCTTTTATTTAGCCATACATCTATTTCTGTGTATGTACAGTACAGGCCAAAAGTTTGGACACACTCTCATTCAATGCGTTTTCTTTTATATTTTCATGACTATTTACATTGTAGATTCTCACTGAAGGCATCAAAACTATGAATGAACACATATGGAATTATGTACTTAACAAAAAAGTGTGAAATAACTGAAAACATGTCTTATATTTTAGATTCTTCAAAGTAGCCACCCTTTGCTTTTTTATTAATAAGGGAAAAACTTCCACTAATTAACCCTGACAAAGCACACCTGTGAAGTGGAAACCATTTCAGGTGACTACCTCATGAAGCTCATTGAGAGAACACCAAGGGTTTGCAGAGTTATCAAAAAAAGCAAAGTGTGGCTACTTTGAAGAATCTAAAATATAAGACATGTTTTCAGTTATTTCACACTTTTTTGTTAAGTACATAATTCCATATGTGTTCATTCATAGTTTTGATGCCTTCAGTGAGAATCTACAATGTAAATAGTCATGCAAATAAAGGAACACATTGAATGAGATTGAGAGCAACAAAAAGCCGGAGTAAATTTTCCTGTATGTGTTCACACTAGAGCTGAAGATCTTTGCCTGAACCTGACGGGACCCAACGGGACCCGGTTCGGTCTTAATTTCTATAATTTTCCACGAGCTCGGGCTTGCGCTCTAGGTTGCGCAGTAAATGAGCGGTCAGGTGATGCGTTTCGATTAGCGCAAAATGGATGCTGAGGAGGTGAAACGGAGGCTGGCCTCTGGAGGACTTATTTTATTTCTTTGTTCCAACTTCCAAGTGGCCTATAGCCGACGTTAGTCATGAATAAATTATGTTATAAAAATGTATAAATGACTCACTCTTGACAAAAGGCCAAAGAGCTGTGTGCATACGCACATCTGAATAATGTCGGGCTGTAAACGGGTTCGGGCTTTTAAAAAGCTGTCAATCAAAATGTACTTGTCGGGCTCGGGGCTTGCCGGGCCTAACTTTTAAGGCCCGATTACAGCTGTAGTTCACACTTACTTGGCCATGAAAGCTGATTCTGAAAAAGTTGTTGTTAGTCATCTGCCAGGGTTAGACTGTGATTTAGTAGCTGTGACTTTTTAAGTTTGTATTGTCTTTGTTTTGCCAGTTAAAAAGGTGAAGCCGCCTACACACGATCCACAGTTAAACCGCTCTTCGCTTGCTGTGCCACTGTTTTCCTATGAGAAGAGCAGTGCTAATAACTCCAAGGAAGCGCTACCCATGGCGTGATGCAGCGCTTGAAATTGCCGCCAAGCGCTGCTCTCAAAGTTCAAATTATTCCAACTTTGACATCGTTGCTCCTGACTTTTAAAAAGGGGCAGCTCTGTGCCCTACCTCAGTTTTTACCTCTGATCATGTGTAGGCGGCTTAGGACGCACAAAAGTTTGCTATTTAAATAAATAACAACTTGCTATGAATATGTTTCTTACTTTTCTACTAACTCTGGCACATCTCAGTAACATGAAAGGAAGAAAAAAAAAAAAGAAAATGGTCCCACAGGCTGGCTCCATATGCATTTCTCTATTTATTCTGATGACGTTTCCATCCTCAGGCCTTCCCTAAACTTTTGCTGTGGATTGTTGATTTCTGAGGGCTGAAACGTCTTTAGAATAAATAGAGAAATTAGACTTTTTTCTTACTTTCAAGTCTACTTCCAGGGATCTGCACCTCACGACAGCCTTCGGTGTTGCATTACTATTCTATATCATACAGCAGTTAGGGCTGCACAATTTTTTTTTTTTTATGTTATTGCAATATCAATTGGTGCAATATATACATCGCAAAAGGCATATTGCAAAAGACAATCGATTTTTTTTTGTGTTAGTTGAAAGAAAATACCAGTAGAAAACTGCACTTTAAAATGTAACTTATTTTTTTTTAGTGGTGCCTTTTATATTCAATTTGTTCAATAAAATGTTGGAAATAATTTTCCGTCATTTGTTTTAAATTCAATAAGCAATTTGTTGTATTTTAGCAGAATACTGAAAGCAGCAGAAATGCAGAAACGAGTAGACTTCAATATCTGTTTATGTATCGCAAGTAATATCGTTATCGCGACATTAATGTGATCACATACTGCATATTTTCCTCTTATCGTGCAGCCCTAAGCACAGTAACATACAGTCTTTCTTATGAAGAAACAATTTCTGTAAGATGGTCATCAGATGAGTATGGCTTAGGTGTGCGCCCGGTAAAGATTTTTTGTCATGATGTCAAGTGATTTCAGTATTTCCTTTTTCAGAATGTACCTGTCCACACAAAGGGTGGCCAACATGGTCTTCGATGGCAGGGGTCCGCACATAGAAGAAATCCTCCCAGCGGACAGAGGAGGGATCATTCTTCACATCCTCCTTGAGTTTTGTTACCATTTTCCTCCGTTGACTGTCCTTGTTATCTGCCACCTGAAAGACAAACCTGAGGATGACTACTTTTCAGCTACTTATATATAAAGGTCCCATGGCATGAAAATGTCACTTTATGAGGTTTTTTAACATTAATATGAGTTCCCCCAGCCTGCCTATGGTCCCCCAGTGGCTAGAAATGGTGATAGGTGTAAACCGAGCCCTGGGTATCCTGCTCTGCCTTTGAGAAAATGAAAGCTCAGATGGACCAATCAGGAGTCTTCTCCTTATGAGGTCATAAGGAGCAAGGTTACCTCCCCTTTCTCTACTTTGCCCGCCCAGAGAATTTGGCCTACCCATGAGAGAGAGAGACATCATGGCTTTCAAACGAGCAAAGTGGCAGTTGGTCAAGGCCACACCCCCACCCTCCACCTTGCCCCCCTCTCCTCCTCAATATCTACAGACACAGAAATGGCACATCCTAAGGAAAGCTCATTGTTGGACTGGCTCTAGTGGCTGTAATTCTGCACCAAAGCTGAATTTCGGGAAAGAGACTTCAGATACAGTATTAGGGGACCACTAAGGCCTATATAAAAGAGACTTCAGATACAGTATTAGGGGACCACTAAGGTCTATATGAAAGAGACTTCAGATACAGTATTAGGGGACCACTAAGGTCTATATAAAAGAGACTTCAGATACAGTATTAGGGGACCACTAAGGTCTATATAAAAGAGACTTCAGATACAGTATTAGGGGACCACTAAGGTCTATATAAAAGAGACTTCAGATATAGTATTAGGGGACCACTAAGGTCTATATAAAAGAGACTACAGATACAGTATTAGGGGACCACTAAGGTCTATATAAAAGAGACTACAGATACAGTATTAGGGGACCACTAAGGTCTATATAAAAGAGACTTCAGATACAGTATTAGGGGACCACTAAGGTCTATATAAAAGAGACTTCAGATACAGTATTAGGGGACCACTAAGGTCTATATAAAAGAGACTTCAGATACAGTATTAGGGGACCACTAAGGTCTATATAAAAGAGACTTCAGATACAGTATTAGGGGACCACTAAGGTCTATATAAAAGCATCCAAAGAGCACCATGTCATGGGACCTTTAAAACTGTACAATACATTTGGAGAATACATGTACTAATGATAATCAAGATTCTTAACCCTTGTGTTGTCTTCCGTTGGACGATGCACGCAGGTCCTCCCGGGTCAAAACTTAAAATCAACACCTTTTCGGACATTTTTTTTGTCCCTTTTTCCCGACACTTTTGGCACTTTTTTCAATGTTTTTGTGTCACGATTGGGAGGGTCTGTTGTAGTGTTTCCTGTTTTATTTTGTAGTATCGTTTTTCTTCCTAGTTGTGTCTCGTTTTACTTGTCTCTTGTGTTTGCCCTCCTGTAGGATTGTCTGCCCCGCCCTGATGTGTTACACCTGTTCCTGATACCTTGTGTCACCTGTCCATTGTTTAACCTTGTTACCTTGTGTATTTAGCCTCTGTGTTGTCTTTGTGTCTTGTCGGATCATTTTTCTGTTCCGTTTCTGGTTTGTCGGGTACTGTCGTGTCGAGCTCCTCTGGCCTGATATTGTATGTCTTTTGTACTCTGTTGTTGTACGCCTGTTTCTTCAGGACTCTTTTTGTTGTACCCTTTGCCTCATTAAATCTTTGAACTCCACACTGCTCCAGCTTCTCTGCATTTGGGTCCAAGCTTCGCCACTCCCATTACATTTTGGCGCTTTTTTGCAGTTTAATGCTTCTTTTCACTAGACTACCATATATAAACAACACTCACACCAACTTATTATTAGTTTTACACTTATTTTTGGAATTCATGGTCAATAAACCTAATTTATACGGAAGTTCAGAAGGATACTGTTTCGAAAACCTTTCAATTTCTTTCTCAAATGCAAAAAAATTCAACAAAACACCCAAAATTCAATAAAAAAAGTAAAGATCCGATCTCTTGTTGGACTTGCGAAGAGCGCTGTAAGGAATCATCCATCTGTGTTATTTTTGGATAAATAAAATTAGGTAGTTAAAATGAAATCCATATTTCTAAAGAGAAATTTAGAAAATGGGTCAAATTTGACCCGACGACAACACAAGGGTTAAATGAAGAAAGGGTGGAGCCAACCGTCTAACCTTATAATCAGGGAATTTGGCAATCCTTGAAATGTTGAGCACTGCCGGACACCCGAGCTTCTTCGTGGTCTTAATAAGACGTCTGTTCTTCTGATTGAACTTGAAATAAAGAATTTACATTACAATGCAGTGGTCATATCATTGTAAACAGAGTGGATTATATTTTTATGTATTTAATAGGGATGTAACGATACACTCAACTTACGATTCACGATTTTAAGTTCACGATACGATTTTCTCGTATGAATGTTTTTTTTAAACAGAATGAGCTGCAGACAAATATATTAAATATATTTAGAAATATAGTATAATATATTAGACAAAGATATTCCTTGTGGAATACAACAGAGGTGTCCTTATCAAAATTGCCACTGAAATTATGCTTTATCTTATACAACACACACACACACACACACACACAAGGCCGCCGTACAAGGTGCCACCTGCTCATCAGATAAACATTCACACTGATGGCGCAATATCAGGAGCAATTCATGGTTCAGTGTCTTGCCCAAGGACACTTCGAAATAGGACTGCAGGGCCAGGGATTGAACCACCAACCTTTTTGATTGTGGTAGGCGACTGCTCTACCACATAAGCCACAGACGCTCCGACGTAGTGACTGAACAACCAAGCGAAACCAAAAGTAGATTCCGCCCTAGGACGTTTAAAGTGCTCATATGATGCTCATTTTCAGGTTCATAATTGTATTTAGAGGTTATATCAGAACAGGTTTACATGGTTTAATTTTCAAAAAACACCATAATTTTGATGTACTGTACATTGCTGCAGCTCCTCTTTTCACCCTGTGTGTTGAGCTCTCTGTTTTAGCTACAGAGTGAGACATCTCAACTTCTGTTACATCTTTGTTGGGAGTCACACATGCGCAGTAGCTAGGTAAGGACTACTAGCCAGTCAGAAGCAGAGTATGAGGGCGTGCCCTGACAGTAGCTAGGTAAGGACTACTAGCCAGTCAGAAGCAGAGTATGAGGGCGTTCCCTGACAGTAGCTAGGTAAGGACTACTAGCCAGTCAGAAGCAGAGTATGAGGGCGTGCCCTGACAGTACCTAGGTAAGGACTACTAGCCAGTCAGAAGCAGAGTATGAGGCGTACCCTGACAGTACCTAGGTAAGGACTACTAGCCAGTCAGAAGCAGAGTATGAGGGCGTACCCTGACAGTACCTAGGTAAGGACTACTAGCCAGTCAGAAGCAGAGTATGAGGGCGTGCCATGCTAGCAGCTAGGCGAGCATTATAACATGTGTAACAAAGTGACCATGTTTGTCTCTGAAGTAAAGGCTGGACTACAATAGAGCTGGTTGGAGCAGTTGGTGAACAGTGGTTTCAGTTGGAGACGGTAAGTCGCTTGGGGGGGGGACTTTGGGCTTTTTCACTTTGTAAACCTATAACATGCACACAAATATTTTATTTATTTATTTATTTATTTATTTATATATATATATATATATATATATATATATATATATATATATATATATATATATATATATATATATATATATATATATATATATATATATATATATATAAAAACACAAAGGAAAGGGAAAAAGCCAAAAAGCATAATATGAGCACTTTAAAAATTGCATCGTGATTCAGTTTTTATCGCAACCGGTTGTAATCTTCACACATTTATATCGATTTTAACCGATACATCGTTACATCCCTATGAATTACAGATGTTGAGGATGAACAGTCAAGTGTACGGATCATAAGAATAACAGAGACAGACAGACAGACAGACAGACAGCAGCCTACCTCCTTCTGCTTCGCCACAGCATATCTCATCTTCTGCTGTCTGGACCTGTCTCTCCCCAGGTGACAGCCCAAATGCTGATAGGCAATGAAAACAAAAGGCACCCCATCAAAGGGGATACTGGCCGTTTTTTGGGCACTTTCATGACTCCACTCCCATCGCACTCTCATCGGATTTGATGGCTGCCATGCTAGATATTGGTTAAGAAAGAATAGCGTTACGACAGGTCTTTTGGAGGCTTCAGTGACGCTTACGGACAGAGGCGCTAAATCAAAATCTACCGGCCACTTTATTAGGCACACTTGTAGGCTACACAATCTAATGTGATACGGTACAAATACATTCTGCCTTTGTAAAGAAAATAATGTTCAGTTTTGATTGACACGGTAAAGAGTGTGGTTAATTTAACTACATGTGTATTATTTAGGTAAGAGGTATTGAACTGGACTGCAGAGATATGTTCCTAATAGTTTGGCCACTCCATTCACATAAATTAGAGGGACAGAATATTAGGAACACCAGTACAACACCACCACTATGACTTCATTAATAAACATAAAGTAGTATTAAAACCTTTCTGACAGTACCAGTGTCAACAAAAACGGAAGAATTAGCCTATAGACGTCACAGTTGTAAACATAAACATTGTAAATGGCACCAAGTTCCTGTTGCAGTGTGAATGACATCAACTGACAACAAGGGGCCATGCAGGCTGTTGCCTAGCAATGGAATTCCATTGAAAAGTTACATTAAATGTTAAATTCATGGCAGAGCTGTTAAATTGTAGAAGTGTTAGCTACCATAGAACGGGTGTTACTAATGAACTTTTCTTTTTTTAAAGCTAACGTTACCCAAGCTAGTTAAATGCTAACGAAAGCTAACGTTACAGCGATAAAAACAGACGTCAACGTTAGCTTTTGCCGGTTAGAAAACACTTACCAGTACCGTGGAAATGCTTGTCAGACTTATGAACGATGTACTTGGTACGTGTAGTTTCCTCCAAAGTTTTTACGAAGTTTTCCACAGCCCCCTTGGACCGGAGAACCGTAGCTGCCTCAGCCATGGTTGATGCTAGAATGGATGGTCCGGAGGCCGAGCGAAGTCATGACCCGGTTCTGATTGGTTGATCGGCTAGCCATGAGGAGTAAGATTGGTTAAGGTTTTGTAACAAGCCCAGGGTAAGCCAATCAGAGGCAGAGTAGGGCGGGACATGCCTTCGCTCGTCCTTCCGGACCATCTATTCTAGCAGCAACCGGTATCAACCAATGACTGTATAAAATAATAATTTTACAGTCATTTGACATAAACCCACGATCAATCCTTAGTATTGTAGAAATTAAATTATTCAAACATATTTCCAAACTAACACATTTTATGTGTTGGAGAAAACCTGTAATAAATTAAAACTATTATTTTATGCAAACTCTTATTATACCTCAACTCTACCTATTGTTTGACAGTTGTATTACTTTTTTCCAGTGTTGATAAGTTTGATAATGTTAATATATTCTTTGAATTCAAATAAAAACACCAGTAACATTGGAGGTAACGTTTGTTATTTTGCATTTAGGTATCTAAAATCATCATACAAATTCAATGTTATACTTCTCTTGTTCTAAATGTAAAAGGACATTTGTACGATACATTTTGATATTTAGATTAGTTTTACACAATATAATAATATATATTCATTCAAGTCCAAAAAGTAACCCAATATGTACAATGGTGAAATAAATGCGTTAAAGATTCTGGTTCATCACTGGGTTTGCTTTTTTATTTATTTATTTATATTTCATTAATATATATATATTTATATTTCATTAATATATATATTTCATTAATATATATATATCTTTTTTATTATATTTTATATTATATTTGTACATGCATGTACATGTGTTCTTTACATAAACTATAATAAATAAATAAATAAATAAATAAATAAATGAATAAATAAAATGTTGTACGTAATGACGCAGCGGAACGTCATGCGCGGTGTACCCAGCGTAGCGTAACGCGTCATAACTTCCAACACAACCGCCGCTTCCTGGCCGGCCCAGGCAGGCGCCTCAGGCCCCGCTCCAACACTGAACCGTTATCCGCACATCATCATCATTCACCGGTGAAAAACACACCGCCTCCTCCGCTCGGTCCGTGAGGAGTTGCCGCCGGTATGAGTGAATGAAACGACTGAAACCTTTTTAAAGAAGTCCTGGGACACGCTGCTCGGTGAGTATTTGTTGGAGTTTGGGAGTTTAAAGGGCTCCTTTACTGGAAACGTTGATTTGTTTTGTGGTCAGAATGAATCACTGTCAGTTATTTGTTCGGCTGTCTCCATGGAGAATTCAAATTTAAACGTTTGAGTGTGTTTTCCTTTCATATAAAAGTGAATGTTAGCTTCGTACTAAGTGATTAGTGACACGCTGGATACTTAATGGGAACTGACTTGTGTTAAAATCTTTGTTCATGTGGAGCTTGTGTTCGGACATCATGTGGACGGTCTGTTTTCTGGTTGTTAATCCGTGTCTCCTCCATAAACACTGACTGACACGTCCACTGACATGTTGCTGACCTGCTGCCATTCATTTACTCAACTGTAATCTCATTAAAAAAGCAGCAAGAGTGTCTGACATCACCTCCATTTTCCTCCTCTTTCACACACCACCAGCAACAATGAGAAGTATCAGTGGTGGAATGTAATCAAGTACATTTACTCAAGTACGAAATTTGAGGTACTTGACTTGAGTATTAACATTTTATTTAACTTTACTTTAACTCCACTACATCACAGAGCTACATATTGTACTTTGAACGCCACTACATTTGTCTGACAGCTTTAGTTACTTTTCAGATGACAGTTTTTCCATCCCATTCCTGCCTGGTGAAAACCATGTCCATCTCCAGATGTGTTGAAGGTTTGTGATAAACTGAAGGATGAAGTGTTCCTTTGTGTTGAGAAAGTTCTCCTGCTTCTTAAGCTAAATACTGTATATAAAAAGCCTCTTGGATCAGCTGGGAAATGCATCGTCACAAAGCTGAATACAGGGCTGTTTTTCACCGAAAAGTTGACTTTTTAGAGATACGTGGTTCTCACAGGACTGCGACACTACAAACATATATGACGATCTTATAGACCATGATGCATTGCTGTAGATTAAACTACCAAACAGTATTTAAAAAGGAGTTAAAATGAGCACAATCTTAAACATCTACAGCCATCAAATGCAACATGAATATTAATGCAGCAGGAATATTAATCCAGAAACATCAGATAGAAGAGGAAAACACTGACGGGGGACATTATACTGCACAATGAGTACTTGAAAGTGTGAAGTCTTCTGGTAGCTGTGCCAAGACAGAGAAATCTCAATCATTCCCAATCTTACAGAGACTGAGAGTGTAGGTATATGTAAGGAGATAACATAGGCACAGGCTAATTATTGCTAACTAACATGCTAGTTAACATTAGTAATTAAACCTAAACAGCTAATGGAAGTCCAATCTGCCTGAGAGCTTCTCCTGTACTATACGGTAATTCCTCTACTGTGTGACAGTAAGTCTCGTGGTTATGACACAATCGTTAGCCTATTGTTATAAAAGCGTCTGCTACGGAGCCATAATGTGAGGTACAAGGTAATGGAGCCTTTTATACATTGTCGTGTTTCTTTAGAAATGAACAATGGACAAATAGTCTTTAAACGCTTCAGATTAGGGCTGCACGATTATGGCCAAAATGATGCGAGTACTTGTTAGCGTTAGAATGGTGCCATAGGAGCTACGCTTGCTTAGCCCCTTTGTTACTGGTTGCATGGCGTTCGACTGGTCATACGTGAACGCTATGGTCTTTCTAAACTCTTTTTAAAAAAGGTCCCATGGCATGAACATTTCACTTTATGAGGTTTTTTAACATTAATATGAGTTCCCCCAGCCTGCCTATGGTCCCCCCAGTGGCTAGAAATGGTGATAGGTGTAAACCGAGCCCTGGGTATCCTGCTCTGCCTTTGAGAAAATGAAAGCTCAGATGGACCAATCAGGAATCTTCTCCTTATGAGGTCATAAGGAGCAAGGTTACCTCCCCTTTCTCTGCTTTGCCCGCCCAGAGAATTTGGCCCACCCATGAGAGAGAGAGAGAGAGAGAGACATCATGGCTTTCAAACGAGCAAAGTGGCAGTTGGTCAAGGCCACACCCCCACCCTCCACCTTGCCCCCCCTCTCTCCTCCTCAATAGCTACAGACACAGAAATGGCACATCCTAAGGAAAGCTCATTGTGGGACTGGCTCTAGTGGCTGTAATTCTGCACCAAAGCTGAATTATGGGAAAGAGACTTCAGATACAGTATTAGGGGACCACTAAGGTCTATATAAAAGAGACTTCAGATACAGTATTAGGGGACCACTAAGGCCTATATAAAAGAGACTTCAGATACAGTATTAGGGGACCACTAAGGCCTATATAAAAGAGACTTCAGATACAGTATTAGGGGACCACTAAGGTCTATATAAAAGAGACTCTACAGTGAAAAAGAGAGAAAGGACCACTAAGGTCTATATTAAAGAGACTTCAGATACAGCATTAGGGGACCACTAAGGTCTATATAATAGAGACTTCAGATACAGTATTAGGGGACCACTAAGGTCTATATAAAAGAGACTTCAGATACAGTATTAGGGGACCCACTAAGGCCTATATAAAAGAGACTTCAGATACAGCATTAGGGGACCACTAAGGTCTATATAATAGAGACTTCAGATACAGTATTAGAGGACCACTAAGGTCTATATAAAAGAGACTTCAGATACAGCATTAGGGGACCACTAAGGTCTATATAATAGAGACTTCAGATACAGTATTAGAGGACCACTAAGGTCTATATAAAAGAGCTAGATACTACAGTACTATTAGGGGACCACTAAGGTCTATATAAAGAGACTTCAGATACAGTATTAGGGGACCACTAAGGTCTATATAAAAGAGACTTCAGATACAGTATTAGGGGACCACTAAGGTCTATATAAAAGAGACTTCAGATACAGTATTAGGGGACCACTAAGGTCTATATAAAAGAGACTTCAGATACAGTATTAGGGGACCACTAAGGTCTATATAAAAGAGACTTCAGATACAGTATTAGGGGACCACTAAGGTCTATATAAAAGCATCCAAAGAGCACCATGCCATGGGACCTTTAATAAACTGTCTGTACACTTACAAAGTTCTCAATGCTTCAGTTTACATGTAGGAACCCTCATTATGCTACCGTGGAAGTGTGGTGCTATTTTGAGCCTTATTAGTGGTATAGAAATAGGGATTTCTTTTTACTTTACCCTCTGCCCCAAAGACGTTATTAAGCCTTATAAGCTAATCAGCGGTTTGCGCCATCTTGTTTCAAGCTAGAGACCCATTCGATTAACATGAAAACATATCCTATGCGTTATTAACCCCTAGGTTCCTTGTGTGCCGGAATTGTCCTTTTAAGTACATTTAGTTGATAATACATACTTTTACTTGAGTAAATGATCTGAATACTTCTTCCACGACTGGCAGTGAGTGACTTCACAACCATTTCCCTCCACCATCAACCGTAAAAAGCAGTTTACATTAACCAGTCCGTCTTGTCCACAGCGTTGGGGCCGGAGGAAAGGCTGAGGCGTAGCGGCCGTGGTGATGGTGTTGGACTCGGGGGAAGTCTTCATGGATCAGGTTGAGGGTGAAAGCGTTGGGAGCAGCAGGGACCTGTTGGAGCCAGATGTCCGAGCGGATCCACCCAAAACCGATCCGACGCCCAGACCGACAAGGAGCAATGTTGCCAAGAAAGGTAAAGAGAGCGTGTCCCACAACGGACTTCCGGCCCAGACGAACAGCAGCCAGGTAGTACGGAGGTGGACATCATCATCGTCCTCATCGAAAGGCGGGGCCACGCCTAGACCGCCGTTCTGCCGCCCCCTCAGCCTGGAGATGACGCCCCAGCGCCTGCGAGGGTCCCTGGAGCAGATGACAGACAGGCGGATCATACAGCCTCCTTGGCGCAGTGGTTTGGCCGCCCCCTCGCCCCCAGCTCGCAGCCTGACCAGCCCCAGCCTGGGCACAGGCGGCTGGATGCGCCGCAGCGAGAGCACCTGCTCGGTCAATTATTCCGCGGGGCTCCGGGCTGGCAAGGGCCAAATGCGACCTGCCACCTCCCTG
Organism: Perca fluviatilis; assembly: GCF_010015445.1. Taxonomy (NCBI): domain Eukaryota; kingdom Metazoa; phylum Chordata; class Actinopteri; order Perciformes; family Percidae; genus Perca; species Perca fluviatilis. Next base: position 41,861,002 of record NC_053114.1, on the reverse strand, counting down.
CCACACATAGCTAAGGGGGTGACGGGCAGGACGCCGACTACACCCTCCAGGCCCTGTCTGCTCGTTGCCCTCAGGCCTCTGAACCTGGAGCAGGAGAAGCAGACTTTCTTCCAGTCCGACTACAAGTACGAGCCTCAGTTTGAGTACGCACAGCCGGAGCCGAGGAGTGTGTTGGAGAAGTACCAAGAGGGCTCAGGCCTCTTTCTGGAACAGGTACAGTACCAAACATCTACTGATCACCTGTGAGTTCACATGATGGCAGTCTCGCATTGCCAGCTCCATCTCCACAGCGCTGTGGAGTAAGGTCAGGCCTCACCACAGATATATTCTGGGATAAAAAAAATAAAATTAAAAATCGCTCTGGGTTGTTAATTTCTTTGAACCAATCACAATCGTCTTTGGTGGTGCCAAGTTACAGACGCAGAGACTGTAGCTCTGCAAAATCGTCTCAAAGGAACTTGTTTTGGTGGAACATTTGCAGCCCACAAAAGAAAAACGTCACTAAAAATATTAAATGAAGTTAACCGTTGACACAATACAGTAACGTGAGCTATTTAAATTAGCTGATCCATGGTTAAACCTCATTGGCTCTTACCAGTGTATCTCTGTGTGTTCTACGTCCACAGCAACCCCACCAATCGGTCCCAAAACGTCCCAGTTAGAGAGGAAATGACCTAAACATACTCTTTGTGAATCTTTACAATCTTTCCCTGAAAATAACAAGCAGGCCTGACAGGCACCATCCAAATTTTCTTCAAAACTTGACATTTTCAGCGTGTAGCTTGCTGACTCGAAATGTGTTGTTGTTGTCCGAAGCGAAGGGATTATGAGAACGGCAACACACCGAGAGCGGAAGGAGAGGGACATCACGTGCGTGATGTCAGGCAGTTATCCTGGAAATGTACTACAGTTGATCCAGACTAACGTGATGGTGTTTCTGTTCAACTGCAGGCGGTTGGTATCATGGAGTGCGTCCTAAGGAAGTTTGGCTCCTATGAGGACTTTGAGGAGGTGACGGGCGGCAGCATCCTCCCTAAAAGTCAAGTTTGGGCGGCTGTACGCAAATATCTGCAGAAAGAAGGCTGCGTGGGAGAGGTGAGTGCCCCAATCAATCAAGTCCAATCAGATACACAACAACTCCACACAAAAAAGTATAAATACCTAACTCCAACAACTTGCCACTAACCCGAACTGACTGGCACTAACAACCTTCAATTCCCCTCAAAATAACTGGTAAGTAACCATAACATAGCCCACAACATCACCAGTCTACTTTCCCACTAAACCAAACAATAGCTGCGGTCTGCCACAGGCAGTAGCAACAAACATGCTCAATATGGGCCAAATTACCAATTAGGCTAAATTAGGCTTAAACTAATTTACTCCTTAGACGAGCTCCCACTTGTCACAAACCGGCTCAAAGCATCTGACAAAGAGGGGAGTCCAGACAGGTTAAAGTGCCAATGAAAGGATAACTATTTACAAAAAACATGAGGTGTGGTGAGTAAATAGTATCAGTGGTGTGTGGAAGGTATGGATGAGTGAGGAATGTATGGAAACTGCAACAAAATTGGCAAAAACGAACCCAAAACCAGGAGATGTGGAGCCTTGGAGAGCGACTAACAGAATGTGACATGGCATGTAGATGTAGCCTTGGTTGAGGCGTCTATTGAGGCCTACCCAGGTGTCAGCCCATTAGCTAATTAACCCCTCCCAAACTGACAGCTCCTGTTTGAGTTCTTTTTTATGGAAATAAAAAGTTAAACTTTCTCTGATGTCAGCTTGTTAAATGTGAATATGTTCTAGTTTCTTCTCTCCTCTGTGACCGTAAACTGAATATTTTTTGAGTTGTAGACAAAACAAGACATTTGAGGACGTCGTCTTGGGCTTTTTGGGAAACACTGATCCACAGTTTTCATAATTTTCAGACATTTTTAGAGACCAAACAACTATTTGACTAGTCGACAAAACTTGACTTGTTGTTTTGTAAAATGTATTCAGTGTGGGCAGTTTTAATCCTGCATGGTAAAGTTGTTGGTGTAGGAGCCACATATTATTTTAGTGATAACATATTTGTTTGCGTCACCTGTTCACCTGTTTTTTTTGGGCTGTGACAGAGAGTGGGTGAGCCTGGGAGCGAACGCTTTCTGTTGACCGCCGCACTAACGCGCTTATTTCGACTCACAAGGTAACTTTACATTTGGTAACTGCAGGTTACCAAATGTAAATGTGTAAATGTGTGGTTGTATTTTACATGTGGAGGAATAAATCATTGCAATACAATCTTGAGTGCGTCACAGTGTGCTTATGCCTCCCTCACTCCGGATTTCCACTGAATGCAGAACGTCTGCGGACCGGCTCCGCTGCGTGTCTGCTGCGTGCTCCGCTGTCCGTCAATACCCACCAGGTCCGGATGTGTTGCGGCACGGCTGCGGCCATGACTGACAGCTGAAGTCACGAGGACCCACGAAATCTCTCGAATTCACGTAGAATAGAACCACAAAACCACCACCAGTTAGTTTCCATCCAGAGGAGTAAAGGGGAAACAGCTCTGTGCCGTGTCTTCAAGGTGTGGTGCAGGGAAATATGATCCGCCGTGAGCACGGTGCATTTTATTTTGAAAATTAACCGGATGTTTTATTTTGTTTCCGTGCTCGACTTCCTGTCCCGCACTATCTGCCGTGTGCTGAATTGCCGCGGAGCTCTCCGGCGTCCGTCAACAATAGGAGCTCTGCGTATCAGCTCCGGAGGGCTGCGGATCGCCGGAGCTGTGCCGGAGTCGGAACGCAGCCGTTCTGCAGCCGGTGGAAATTGTGGGTCAGTGTTTAGTCCCTCGTGGAAGCACTTTGTTGGACCGCTTACAGCCGCAACAGTTGGTCCAATGGTCCAGTGTAACGCTTATCGGTTACATTTTCTAAGCACAAACGGACGTTTGGAAAAACAGAAAAATGGGTTCAAATATCCAATTTTTTATTTTTTTTCCACCTTGACAAAAAAAACTGTTTTTCCAATTTTCAGTTTTTTATTCAGAGGATCAAAAATTGAGAAAATTTACAAAATTGCGTCTGAGCTCCAATTATTCAATACTGCCATGGTATTCTCTCCCTCGTTCCCCCTAGCTACGCCCCGCCCCCCCCACTCGAAACCATCAGTTGCACCTCTGACCCCCAAAGTCTGTCAGTTTTTCATTTTGGTCCCTATGCAGTTGATGACCTGCATATTCCGCAAAGTAGAGGGAGAGAATACCATGGCAGTACTGAATAATTGGAGCGTATTGCGTATTACGGAGCTGATTTCAACTGCCAGTGTGAAGGCGCCGTTACATTTTTTGAACGCATCCGGATGACCAACTGACACGATTTTTTTTCGCACCGCACTCGTTCGGACCCGGTTCGGACCCATTCGCCATGCGGTCTGTGAATCTCCACAGGAAATGAATGACATCCGGTCGTTTCGAAGCCGCATCGGAGCTGATTTCAACTGCCAGTGTGAAGGCGGCGTCATTCAGAGGCAGTTGATTGTGTTTACCCTCCTTCTGCCTGGCCCTGTCCCCCAGGCGTCTGCTGAAGTCCCCCGCTAACCTTCCTGTTTGTTTGATGCAGCGCCGCGTGAACCTGCACACGCGACCACTAACTCACAAACACGGCCCAGCGAAGAACACGTTTCAAAGTACAGTAGAGCTGAAACAATTTGTCGATTTTAATGAGCAAAAAATGCCAGAAAATTGCAGTCGCAGCTTCTCAAATGAGAGAATGTAATCATAAACTAAATTAAGTCTGCAACTAGCGATTATTTGCGTTTCATCAATCAATCTGCCGATTCATTTCTCCATTAATCGATGAATCGTTTGGTCTATAAAATGTCCATTCCAGTTTCTCAAAGTCCAAGGTAATGTAAGGTCTTGTCTTGTCAGTTCAAAATCCAAAGATGTTCAGTTTAATATGATATAAAACAGAAAAGAGCAGGACAACTCTCATTTGAGTGACTGAAAAAAAGCATTTTCTGCTATTTTTGCATGAAAAATGACTTCAATTAATAATCAAAAAAGTTGCTTTTTCTATCGATCGACTTATTGATAAGTCGACTCATCGTTGCAGCTCTAAACTATAAACTTTTAAGTTTTAGACTGGTTGGTCGGACAGAACAAGCACCTTGACACTTTGAACTTGTTTCTGAAGAAGTTAAACCTGTCAAGTGACACGGCAACGATCCCACAGTGTGTAACAGTTAATATTGTCCTAAGGTGGGGAGCGTTTGTTCAGTCAGTCTGTTCAATCTAAACAGAAATGTACAAAGTGTAACTGGGTGTAATCCAATCAGGAAGAGGATGAGGGAAATGTCACTGATGGTGATGATGGGTGGTGTTTGAGTGACTTGGCTTTGGTGTCTTCATGTCACTGGTTTTGTATTATATTTTGTATTGTTTGTTGTTTTGTGTTTTTTATGTACTTTTTATCTATGCAATGTTGTGGAGTGTTTCCCCTCGGTTTGTGGAAGACTTAGGTGCATGTTTATTGCGAGTGTGTTTTAGGGGTCCTCCCTCAAGAAAATGTGCAATTTCACATCATTTTCAAGTACCTTGGGGTCTTGTTCGCGAGTGAGGGGACAATGGAGCGGGAGATTGGTCGGAGAATCGGAGCAGCATCACATTTGCTTTATCGCACCGTTGTGACGAAAAGAGAGCTGAGTCAGGAGGCAAAGCTCTCGATCTACCGGTCAGTTTCTTTTCCTACCCTCACCTACGGTCATGAAGGCTGGAGGTCATGACCGAAAGAACGAGATCCAGGGTACAAGCGGCCGACATGGGTTTCCTCAGGAGGGAGGCTGGAGGGAGGAGGGAGGGAGGCAGACTTGCCCGGAACAGCAGCAGTGGCGGCAGTTAAACGAAGAGGAGCTGAAAGGCTTAGGTGAGGAGAGAGATGAGGTGGTAGTGGGGATGGTAAAGTTATGAGGGGTGATGAGAAAGGCTAATTTGTGAGGCCTCACAGGTGACTGGAGAATTTGACTCCCTTAGAGATAGGGTGAGAAGCTCAGTCATCCGTGAGGAGCTCGGAGTAGAGCCGCTGCTCCTTCGCGTCGAAAGGAGCCAGTTGAGGTAGTTTGGGTGTTTGGTAAGGATGCCCCCTGGGCGCCTCCCTAGGGAGGTGTTTCAGGCACGTCCAGCTGGGAGGAGGCCTCAGGGAAGACCCAGGACTAGATGGAGGGACTATATCTCCACCCTGGCCTGGGAACGCCTCGGGATCCCCCAGTCAGAGCTGGTTACTGTGGCTCGGGAAAGGGGAAGATGGATGGATGGATGGATGGATGGATGGATGGATGGACTTTCATCATTTTGGACCGTTCTTATCACCATATCTGTGTCTAAAACGTTGGAAAAGCTAGAGCAGATAATAAATAAATAACACTCAAATATCTTAAAGACAAAACTTGCTAAAGAAGTCCACTGGGGACCAACTACAATCATTAGATCTTAGAAAAGTCTTTTAGTTACAGTCATTCGGCTAAGGCGATGCCCAAAAGGCCTCGGGTGCTGCACCTAAGCCTTATAATGGCGGGGAAATCCCTGTTGTCTATCAAGGCAGATTTCAAACCACCTGCCTTGGTTGTAAAGCACTTTGTGTCAACTTATGTTGTATAAATAAAGTTGGCTTGACTTGTGTGTGGTTTCAGGTGGTGGTGCGTCTGTCTGACGAGCTGCTGTCCCAGGCGGTGATGGTGGTGGAGAGCTGCCGTCCCACTCTGACCATCAACCTGGCCGGAGCTCGCCAGCACTGGCTGGAGGGGATGCTGCGGCACGAAATCGGTACGCTGCCGCTCACGCAGACGTATGGAAGCAAATGAGAGACATAAGTATTTACATTTTAACAGCCACTGAATTTAGGTGTCCTGAATTCACCTCTTTGGAATTACGATATGAAAATGTCTTGATTTGCAATTTCAAAAGCTGAATTTGAATACATATGTTTTTTGAATGGTCACATATTCAGATCCAAAAATTCAGGTTTAGAATTCAGAATTAAAAAGAAAAAAAGATTCAGGCTGCTTAAATTTGATTGGTCGAATTCAGATCAACAAATTCAAATACATCGTCAGTCAAAGTCAGTTGGTCCTGTCCTGGGTAGCCCGGATGTTGCTATGTGAATTATTTCATCTTGAATTTTTGGGATCTTAATTTCACTAATTGAATTTGAGCAACCATATACATTTTTTGTATATGTGTTTGGACTAAATTCGTGACCATTGGAAAAAAAATAATAATAATTTAAAATTCAGCTTTTGAAATTTCAAATCAAGAAATGTCATAATCAGAACAAATAAATTCAGATAAAATATTTCAATATTAAGGATTCAGTGGCTGTTAAAGTGGTCATATTAGGCTTTTTGGCTTTTCCCCTTTCCTTTATTGTGTTATATATCTTTTTGTGCAAGTTATAGGTTTACAAAGTGAAAAAGCCCAAAGTCCCCCCACCCAAAGGGACTTACCATCTCCAACAGAAAAACACTGTTCACCAACTGCTCCAAACAGCTCTACTGTAGTCCAGCCTTTACTTCAGAGACAGACATGGTCACTTTGTAACACACGTTATAATGCTCGCTATAATGCTAGCAGGGCACGCCCTCATACTCTGCTTCTGACTGGCTAGTAGTCCTTACCTAGGTACTGTCAGGGCACGCCCTCATACTCTGCTTCTGACTGGCTAGTAGTCCTTACCTAGGTACTGTCAGGGCCCGCCCTCATACTCTGCTTCTGACTGGCTAGTAGTCCTTACCTAGGTACTGTCAGGGCACGCCCTCATACTCTGCTTCTGACTGGCTAGTAGTCCTTACCTAGCTACTGTCAGGGCACGCCCTCATACTCTGCTTCTGACTGGCTAGTAGTCCTTACCTAGCTACTGAGCATGTGCGACTCCCAACAAAGATGTAACAGAAGTGAGATGTCTCACTCTGTAGCTAAAACAGAGAGCTCAACACACAGGGTGAAAAGAGGAGCTGCAGCAATGTGCAGTACAACAAAAATATGGTGTTTTTTGAAAATAAAACCATGTAAACCTATTCTGATATAACCTCTAAATACAATTATGAACCTGAAAATGAGCATAATAGGAGCATGGTTCAGCCGCATTTTATCACATCTGAATCCATTTTGGTTATAACCGGGGCCACACGGAATCTGCAGACGCAGAATTGTACAAATGTTTTTCACAGATTTTAAACAAATTTAAAAAACAAATTGAATAAAACACTTAACACATCGCCACCCCAAGCCAAAAAAACTATCCGCTAAAATCCGCAGATTTTCATTCTGGATCACCGCTGAAACCTGTAACTTTGCTTATAATGTTAGCATGCTGATTTTCAAGTCAAGTCAACTTTAATGTCAATTCTGCTATATATATATATATATATATATATATATATATATATATATATATATATATATATATATATTTTATATATAATTTCAATTGCTCTATCTATATATATATATATATATTCAATTTCAATTATTTTTAATTGCTCTATATGTCTATATATATATAAAATAATTGAAATTTAAAAATATATATATATATATATATATGACATATAGAGCAATTGAAAATAATTGAAATTGAAAATATATATATATGTATGTCTATATATATATATATATATATATGTATGTGTGTGTATATATATATATATGTATATATGTATAGACAGACAGACATATATAATATAGCAAGTATAATATAAAAGATAAGTAAAGTAATTTTATAGTATTATTTATTATTGCAGTATATGAAATAACATCGACGCGTCTGACCTAAAACTTGATACATGTTTAATCATGACCTAAATCTTTAAAATGTAAAATTATTCCACAAAAAAATAAACAACAAACTGATCTGATTGTTGAACGTCGGCGAATAATGACGGCGGCTCTCGGAAGTTTGATTCAGAGGGACAGACAACCTGCGTCTCGCAGCAGCCACTAAAAATACTGTAAAAACTGTAGCCTTGCGGTACATGAATAATATTACAATACATACAAACAAGGCTGAGCGTCTGCAGCCACGTAAACAGCTCTGTGAGGTGGTAATGCTCATCTAAAGGAAGCCAAACAATAAGACGGATCACGGTCTGAGTGGTCCTTTTGTGGCGCCTTCATCGTTTGAACGTGACATCACAGACTCCATGGTCACATGATACTACAGTCATGGTAACATGATACTACAGTCATGGTAACATGATACTACAGTCATGGTAACATGATACTACGGTTTAGTTTCAAGCCGACTGACACACGATCCAGCTGTGCAGCCTGAAGCCACAACACCTTGTTTCTTCTGTTCCTCCTTTGTGTGTTTCTCGCACGGTAATTACCACGGACAAAGACACCGGAGAGTGAAGAGTGAAGTATGTGTACAGTGTTTCCAACCGATTAGGAAGCAACTTGTGGCGGTGGGTGGGTGTCACCCCATGTCGGGGGGGTGGGGGGAGGAGAGAGAGAGAGAGAGAGAGAGAGAGAGAGAGAGAGAGAGAGAGAGAGAGAGAGAGAGAGAGAGAGAGAGAGAGAGAGAGAGAGAGAGAGAGAGAGAGAGACGCACGCACGCAGTTGGATGCTGTCCTCCCCTCCTACTTCAATGCCTTTATTAACATACGGTGATCTTTTAGTAAGAGACCACACACACTCAAAAACCATAAAAATATAATGAAGCATCTTTTGTTAACGCTGGCGAGAGCATCATGTTTCACTCGGCGCTTCATCGGGATCATGAAAATATACAATAAGGGCCCAAAGCTCCCGTTGCGTTCATGTCCTATCAGAGTAATCGTAACTACGAGTTTTATGACTTGGAAATTGAGTTAATGTACACAGTTTATGTATGGATTAGTAATATGCCATGGAGGTGTGTGAAATAGGCGAAGCCACCTCAGATAATCAAAAAATATATTGCAAATGTTATTAAAAACGAAACATAAAAATACCACGGAGCAATACACAAATAATTAACAAATATACTCCAAATAAATGAAAAATAATATAAAAACAAAACACGTTGAAAAATGTAATAATAATTCAAAAAAAATGAAAGAAGGAAATATAATAATTAGATAAAATAGAAGGAAAATACATCAATGAAAAATAATATAAAATAAAACAAATTCATGAAAAATGTAAATGATCAAAATAAAAGGAAAAGAAAATAGCTGAAAATGAATATATAATAATGATCAGATAAAATAGAATAAATACAAAGTAAGATATAGTGAGATTGATATTCTGCGGTTGTTAATCGTGTCCTCAGGCACACATTACCTGCGAGGGGTGAACAACAACCTGCAGCCGTGGTCCACCGCCGAGGGCAGGAAGCAGTTCGGCCTCAAACCGGCCAATCCCACGGAGGAGGGCCTGGCCAGCCTGCACAGCGTGTTGCTACGGAAACAGCCGTACCTGTGGCGCGCGGCCCTGCTGTACTACACGGTGTACCACGCCACCAGCATGAGCTTCAGCCGCCTCTTCAGCCACATCGCCCGCTTCGTCCAGGACCCCGACGTCCGCTGGGAGTACTGCCTGAGAGCCAAGAGGGGACAGACGGACACCTCGCAGCCAGGTGGACACACACACACACACACACACACACACACACACACACACACACACACACACACACACACACACACACACACACACACACACAGAAAACATATATTTATACATACACACACACACACACACACACACACACAGAAACATATATTTATACATACACACACACACACACACACACACACACACACACACACACAGAGAAACATATATTTATACATACACACACACACACACACACACAACGAAACATATATTTATACATACACACACACACACACAGAGAAACATATATTTATACACACACACACACACACACACACACAGAAACATATATTTATACATACATACATACACACACACACACACACACACACACACAGAGAAACATATATTTATACATACATACACACACACACACACACACACACACACACAGAGAAACATATATTTATACATACACACACACACACACACACAGAGAAACATATATACACACGCACACACACAGAGAAAAATACACACACACACACACACACACACACAGAGAAACATATATACACACACACACACGCACACACACAGAAAAAACACACACACACACACACACACACAGAAACATACACACACACACAGACAGACAGAGAAACACACAAACACAGACAGAGAAACACACACACAGAGAAACACACAAACAGACAGAGAAACAAACACACACAGACAGAGAAACACACACACACACACACACACACATCCTGTTACAGTCCCACACAAGCTCTCTGCCATAAAATGTACGTTTATGACAAATAATACATCATTGTGAAAACTGATAAATAAAAGTGAGAGCTTTGAGTGAGTAAACCAAAGTGTTCCAGTGTTCTACAGTAAGTCCATAAGTCGTGTGTTTGGCTCTCAGGTTGCTTCAGTAAGGACCAGGTTTATCTGGACGGGATCCTCCGAATCCTCCGACATCGCACCACCATCGACTTCAAGATGTTGACTTGTTTGGGCAAGGTCAGTGTCAGTACCTTCAAATAACAAGAGACTAGGTGCAAAGAAACCACTGCATGCATGCCTAATGCCTAACATTAAACCGCTGCACTAATAGTCAAAAAAATAAATAATATATATATATATATATAACTAATGCCTAACATTAAACCGCTGCACTAATAGTCAAAAAAATAAATAATATATATATATATAACTAATGCCTAACATTAAACCGCTGCACTAATAGTCAAAAAAATAAATAATATATATATATAACTAATGCCTAACATTAAACCGCTGCACTAATAGTTAAAAAAAAATATATATATATATAACTAATGCCTAACATTAAACCGCTGCACTAATAGTCAAAAAAATAAATAATATATATATATAACTAATGCCTAACATTAAACCGCTGCACTAATAGTTAAAAAAAAAAATATATATATATATATATATAACTAATGCCTAACATTAAACCGCTGCACTAATAGTTAAAAAAATAAATTATATATATATATATATATATATATATATATATATATATACAAAATAAGCAAATCATGTAAATGTCTCGTCTGCTTGTTTTGAAGTATTTTAACGTAATGCAGCCTGTGGTACAGGTTAAAGAGGTTTCTAGTCTGAGCTCAGGGAGATATTGGGCAGCTTCTGCCCCCTGCAGGCCGCTTTAGGTAAAGAACCGGGTTTCTGGTGAGAGCCACAACTTCCTGATCTGTTGATTCAGAAAACTCTGTGATGGAAAAGGTTTTTTAATAAAAGAATAAACGGTGAAGCGGTCAGATTCAACCTGCTGTCACTCATGTCTCTGTGAGGCAGAATAATATAAAAATAATAAAAATAACACCTTTTTAAAAACATCAGCTCACAAAGTGCTTTAACAGAAGATACAAAAGCATAAACAAAACATATAAATATACACAGCACATCAGTACACATAACTATACATACACAACATAAGATGGGGCAGCTCTAAAGGACAGGAAGGAGAAAAAAGAAAATTCCCGAGTAGATCGACGAGAAGTGGAAATGGCGAAGACAAGACTGGATGGATCAGAAACGTCTCCCTTCTAACTGACTGGATGATGTTTACATGCACATAATATTCCAGTTATCATTTTGGACCGTTGTTATCACCATATCTGTGTCTAAAACGTTGGAAAAGCTAGAGCAGATATTAACTACATAACTCCCAAAAGACTAAAGACAAAACTTGCTGAAGAAGTCCACTGGGGACCAATTACCAGGGATGCACCGAATCCAGGATTTGGCCGAATATTGGACATGGAACTGGTGAGCAGAACAAGTTGTTGTTTGGCAGTACTTTCAGTCAGAAGAAGGCCATTCAAGTCCAGCTACATGTTCAATCTGCTCAATGCTGATTGGTCTGGTGGTGGCGAGGACCCTAAACTATACACAACATGGCCGCTGTTACAACATCTGGTATCAAACCTCTGAAAGAATACGAGTTGTGCATGAAGGAATCTCCAGACAGCAGCCAGAATGCAGCAACTTGAGGTACGGCAAAGGAAGGACAGTCCCTGTTTACTTCATTCATGTGTTCACTGGGTTCATGGACTGAGGATGGGAGGAGGAGTCAGCCGAACCCCCAAAATATCTGGATTGGGTGCATCCCTACCAATTACCATCATATTACTTACAATTAGATGTGAGGAAAGTCATTTAGATGCTCGCATTGATTTTACATTCATTGGGTTTGGGTGGAAAACCCTACACACACACACACACACACAAGTCTGTATTACTATCTTTGTGGGGACATATCATTGACATAATGCATTCCCTAGCCCCTTACCCTAACCTTAACCATCACAACTAAATGTCTAACCTTAACTCTTACCCTAACCTTAACCATCACAACTAAATGTCTAACCTTAACCCTTACCCTAACCTTAACCATCACAACTAAATGTCTAACCTTAACCCTTACCCTAACCTTAACCATCACAACTAAATGTCTAACCTTAACCCTTACCCTAACCTTAACCATCACAACTAAATGTCTAACCTTAACCCTTACCCTAACCTTAACCATCACAACTAAATGTCTAACCTTAACCCTTACCCTCACCTTAACCATCACAACTAAATGCCTAACCTTAACTCTTACCCTAACCTTAACCATCACAACTAAATGTCTAACCTTAACCCTTACCCTCACCCTAACCATAACCTAATTCTAACCCTAATCCTACAACCAAGTCTTAACCCTCAAACAGCCCTTTAAACTCGTGGGGACCAGCATTTTGGTCCCCACGAGGCTGTGCAGACCCCACAAGTATACTGTAGTCCCTGGTTTTTGGACCCCACGAATGTAGTAAAACAGGTACACACACACACACACACACACACGTGCGCTCCTTTCTGTTTGTTTTGCATTTACACAGCCAGGCCTGTATATTAACACCAGATATATTTTTATTTCTTTTAGCACACAGAAAACGTAGTGCTAGGCAGGTGACCGTGAGGAAATATTGGCTGAATTTGACAGAAAGTGTATTAGATTAACATCACTTACTAATAAACCTTTCACCCTCCTTTTGTCCTCGGCTCAAATTTGAGTTTCCGCATCAGAAATTTGGGTTTCTTTCAACCAAATTGCCCCAAAATATAACACGGATGGTTCCATACAACGCTCATCGCAGGTCAAATTTAGGATAAATTCACTACTTTCATTGAATTTTGGGTGTTTTATTCAATTTTTATAGCATTTGAAAAAAACTATGAAATCTCTCCCTTTCTAAACAGTGTCCTGACTAAACTGTGACGGTCTATGATTGTCCCCTAAATCGTAACTGTTTGTCAAAATAGTTCGTTTCAGATTTTTTTAACTCAAAAATGAGGTATAATTTCATATAAATGAGGTTTATTGATCATGAATTCTAAAAAAAAGTATAAAACTAGCGGTAACAACTTGATGTTTGTGGTGAATTCGGTGGTAGTGGGGAAAAAAAAGCAAAAAAAAAAAAAAAAAAAAAAAGAAAAAAAAAAAGGGAATCTTGAAAAAAAATCCCCAGAAACATAAAAAAAAAGCACTTAATTAAAATTTTATACCTGGGGGTACAACAAGTTGCATGGTGTTTGGTGTTTTAAGCCCCCAACGTTGTCTTCCAGGCAACGCTACCTGGAAGGCACTAGGATTAGGCAATGGTTAGGGTTGCCTTGAAGTCGACGTTGGGGGCTTAAAACCCCATCGAGCGAGTTGCATGGTCAACGGGAAGACAACACAAGGGTTAAGGTCAACTTCTGTCTTCTGTTTCCCTCCATTGTTGAACCTTCTTCTTCTTCTTCACCTCTTCAGGTGTCTTTTGAAGACGTGGAGAGGCTGCGTCATCTGGCGGTGCTCCCCCGGACCAGAATCCCGCACTTCATGCGAGACCCGGAGCGTTACCTGCGCTACCTGGACCACATCGTCGCCGTCAACGAACTGGACGACGCGACGCTGCGACACCTGCTGCCCTGACCGCCCTCCTCCCGGCAGGAAACGGACTGTAGCGCGGTGCGTTTAATGCCGTATAAAACCATCCAGTATTACCCAATGCTTTACTTGTACGAGCAATTTAGTTTTTTGTAAAACTTGAATGATAACGAACAAAAAGGGACGTACACACTAACACCTCTTTCTACATCTCCACGTTTTGTTTTGGCCTCGTGCATGCCCCCCCCCCCACTCGCCGTTCCTCCTACTATGAAGTTACCTCAATACTGCGACTCCGCGATGTAACCGACACGATCTATGTAGACTCCCTCCTAACCACTGCATCCAGCTGACACCTCGCGTACAGAATCAAACATAATCTCATGCTTTATTTATGCAATTATTTAAGTATTGTTTTTTTTGTTTTTTTGAGAGAACAAACTGAATGTCTCTGGTATTAGCTTTATACCTTTTTATTTTAGACGACATTGTTTTTATTGCCTTAGATTGCATTTTTTAAAAGGGACACCAAGGACACACATTTCAAAAACTCCGGGGGAAGTTGTAGCTGAGACCATGAATCTTAAAGGTCCCATGGCATGAAAATGTCACTTTATGAGGTTTTTTTAACATTAATATGAGTTCCCCCAGCCTGCCTATGGTCCCCCAGTGGCTAGAAATGGTGATAGGTGTAAACTGAGCCCTGGGTATCCTGCTCTGCCTTTGAGAAAATGAAAGCTCAGATGGGCCGATCTGGAATCTTCTCCTTATGCAAGGTTACCTCCCCTTTCTCTGCTTTACCCGCCCAGAGAATTTGGCCCACCCATGAGAGAGAGACAGAGAGAGAGAGACATCATGGCTTTCAAACGAGCAAAGTGGCAGTTGGTCAAGGCCACAAAAAGCCGAAAAGCAGCATGTCATGGGACCTTTAAAAAAACAAATCAAGTGCCAGTGGACTCAGTCAAGTGTTCAAACATTCCCCAGGGTGCTTTTAAAAACAAATATATCAGTGTTATTAAGGAGCTAATCAGCTGTGTTGTCTTAACCGTGTCCTTGGTGGTCTTTTAATATCAATATGCTACTGTGATGGTGACCCTGTCCCCGAGCTCCCCCCCCTGCAGAAGCCAGACTTTTCTCTCGCTACATCAACGGACATTTCGTGCTGCAGAAAGTTAAGAGAAGATTGTTATTGTTTGTACATTTGTCTCTGGTGCCGAAGATTGAATCGACGAAAGTTCAGGAGCCTGCAGACATTCACTAAAAACCTTTAGTGAGCAGCCAGTGATGATGTAAGCTCTATCCCCTCTCGCCACAGATAAACAATTCGTTAGAGTTAACATAATGTGTCCAAAGTAGGGATCGATCGATTCTGGCTTATAAAGGCCGATACTGATTATTAGTAGTAATAGCCAATATTTGGAACCGATATGCATTCACAGTGAAAATGAAAAAGATTTTTAAATCGGAGGGACAGACACAGAGCTGTGGCGGAACCAAAGTAGAACTCTTTTTAATTACTTGACTTTATCGGTTATCAGGCAAATAAAATGCCGATACAGATAATCTACAAACTGAAAAAAGCGTCCCGATAATCGTCTAGGGCCGATAATCTGTCTATCCCTAGTCCAAGACTACTAAGTGACTGATTAGTATGTCTGTGTGTTCAATATGTAGCGGAAGCATAGAGACTAGAAAGCGGGCTCGTCTGGCTCCGTCCGAAATCTAAAAAACGACAATTGACAGTTTTCCAAACCCCTCCCAGGAGATAAAACTGTGGGCAGTGTGGGCGGAGCATCAAGGCCACTATGGCTGCAGGGCATAGGTGTAATTTATAAGGGGGATGTGGCGGTTACAACCCATCGCCCCCCCCCAAAAAAAAATATAATTTCCTTTACATAAAGGTATTTGAACCATAAATTGATGCAGAAAAGGCACACATTGTTGCAGAAAAATTCAGCAGAAAATTGTGTTTGACGTTCAAATTTTTAATTATGCTCAAAAGTAGAGATCTCAACCCCCTAAACGTTGAACCCAAAGTCTTACCCTTGCCGCAGGGCATATCATTTTTTGTGGGGCATAAGGCCAAACTGATACAGCCAAAGCCCTCACGACCCACATTAAATTCCTGCCCTGGCGTACTCTCAATTTGCCACTTTGCCACGGGCTTTGACAGAGCTAAGCTAGCTGTTTCCAGTCTTTATGCTAGGCTAAGCTAGCTGCTGCTTCATATTGGCATCAATCTTATCCTCTAACTCGCCACCAAAATGTAGAACTATTCCTTTAAACATGTAGACAAAGTGCCAAAAGGGGCATTTTGCAGCGAGTCTCCGTAGTTCTTCACCCAGACACGGGTCACTGGCTGAGGGGGAAGCTGAGGGGGAAGCGGGGGCGTTGTGGGCGTGCCTTCGATGGGTGTAGAGCTCATCTGCTGTAGCTATCTGTGTGTTTGTAGGCTGCTTCTTACTGTGTTTGACACAAAAAAACTTCAGATGTCAGTCAGGGCATTCATTTTGGGCCAAGCCGTCTGTGAGCAGAGTTAAAACCAGGATGTGCGCTCAACAGCCGCAGTAGTTCCAGTTTTTAAACTTACAAAGAAAAACCACATGACCAAAAGGTGAATTCTACTCCTGTGTTGCATTTTAAACACTTTGGATTTGAATATTGACATGTAATTGAAATTTACTCTGCTGTGTTTACAATTTCAGCCATTTGGTAAGCAGTTTTAAATTTGAGCAGGTGGTGACCTCATCAAACCTTCGGCCTGGATTCGCCTAAACGAATGCACCTATTTGTAACGCACGAATGTTGCACACGTGTTTTATGTTCTGGACAACACCTTGAAGTTCCAGTTTATTTATTAAAAAGTGCACACACTTAGTGACGTCTCTGGTCTGGTTCTTGAAGCATCAAAACAAACACAGCTGACAAACTTAATTCACCTGGAAAATGTTCCTTGTGTTCATGAGATTGACAAAAAGAAAGTCATCTTTCAGGACCTTGGGAGCTCCAGAATTCAACACTGAACGAGACCATTATGCATAATGAGTACTTTAACTTTTGGTATTTTAAAGGCAGAGTTGGTAATGTTGAAAAGCTAGCGAGATTTAAAAGTACCATCTCCTCGGAGCTCTGTCTAAGGCCGGTTACACACTGGCTGCGTGGCGTGAGCGTGGCGTTTCTGTTGCGTGTCCGCGGCGTGGATTTTTCTGTCTTTACACACCAGAAACATGTCTGACGCGGCGCTGCTGCTGCTGCTAGCCTTGTCTGTACACATGGATGTTTCCCATTGATAAAATTTAAATACCATGTTAAACATAAATATATACTGATTTGATTACAGCAAAGACAACGTCGGCAGTATTTACGGCAAGATAGGCTGCAGAATATTTCCTTCTGTATTGACAGGTGCGATATTAGAAAATCATTTTTATATCAAAACTTAGACACTTTCAAACATGTCATTTATGTCTAAATGACATATAAACATCTTTTCCTATTCTATTTTGCCTGGAAACGCTTCCAACACGCTTGCGTGTCGCGTGAAAAATGGGCGTCGGTTCTGGCATGAGTTTTCGGCGCGATTCGTATTCGCAGGAAGTGTGCAAGCTCTAACCTGTTAACATGGGAGCCGAAATATAAACGGAAACGCCACGCAGATGACACGCTCGCGCAACACATCCAGTGTGTAACCAGCCTAACCCCTCCCCCTGAGCTCTGTCTAACCCCTCCCCCTGAGCTCTGTCTAACCCCTCCCCCTGAGCTCTGTCTGAGCCCTCCCCTGAGTCTGCGCCAACCTCCCCCTGAGCTCTGTCTGAGCCCTCCCCTGAGCTCTGTCTGAGCCCCTCCCCTGAGCTCTGTCTAACCCCTCCCCTTGAGCTCTGTCTGAGCCCTCCCCTGAGCTCTGGCGTCCAACCCCTCCCCCTGAGTCTGTCTGAGCCTCCCCTGAGCTCTGTCTAACCCCTCCCCTGAGCTCTGTCTAACCCCTCCCCCTGAGCTCTGTCTGAGCCCTCCCCCTGAGCTCCGTCTAACCCATCCCCTGAGCTCTGTCTAACCCCTCCCCCTGAGCTCTGTCTGAGCCCTCCCCCTGAGCTCCGTCTAACCCCTCCCCTGAGCTCCGTCTGACCCCTCCCCCTGAGCTCTGTCTGAGCCCTCCCCCTGAGCTCCATCTAACCCATCCCCCTGAGCTCTGTCTGAGCCCTCCCCCTGATCTCTGTCTGAGCCCTGCCCTTCGTCTGTGGGGACGGCCATTTGATGTATTTTTTTTATATGGTAACGGAAGGAAGAATTTCACACTTTGAGTTAAAATAAAAATCAGACACACACATCTTTAAATAAAAATGGTTTATTCTCTTTCAATATAGCTTTTGTTCTATCCGTAGCAGAAAAGAGCCGCCATGCCACTCAGTGCTAAAACTGGATCTCGGGTCACCACAGCGTCGTAATGACGGACAAACGTCTTTACAGCACAACACCGGCTTGATACTGATCCAACGACAGTCACTTTGCTCATTTTAAAAACAGTTAGAGGGGAGTGTTGGGAGGCAGGAGGAAGAGTAAGATGAAAGGAGGGAGGGAGGGAGGGAGGAGGAGGAGGAGGAGGAGGGGCTCAGATCTGATTTCAGCAGCGTAGATTCCCCCCCCACTCCCCCGGGCTTTGTTGGGAGAAGTTTAATCCGTGCGTGTTTGTGTATGCTGCAAAATTGACATCTTGCTCCAGTATGGCTGTTGATGTGGAGGCAGACGTTTCTGCCACGAAAAGGTCACAAGTTGAGGTAACAAAGATTCTTCCTGATTGGACGAAAGAGGAACAAAGAAGGAAAACAGAACAATCGGAGATTAAACACTGATCATCTGATTTTATTATCGTAGCAATGTTGGGAGTGTGTTGCATTATACAGAGAGGTGTTCCTGTTTTTTAGTCTACCCTCATTAACAATGGGGTGGACAAAATAATAGAAACACCCCTCCGTATAATGTAACACCATTCTAACCGCATCACAAACTGTAGCCTTCAAAACGATAAACACAAACTGAACATCGTAACTTTCATGAAGGAGTGTTGCATTAGTTTTAGCTAGTACCAAACATACTGAGCGTATACGTTAAACACATTCAGTTTAAAACAAACGTGCTGTGTGCGTTACCTGCTCTCTGGTTATCATGTCGCATTGGAGCCGCTTATGGCCTTTGTGCCGTCTGTGTTGGCGTTTGCGTGTTCCTTCACCACAGGATCTGAGGGACAAACGCACATTTTATCTGACAAACTCCACCTGGTCTCAGCTGAAAGAAGAGCATGTCTTTGTCCTGGTGCCGGAAGTTAACTGGTAACGTGTGTTCAGCTGAAGTGTTTATACAGTTTGGTTTTAAGGTTTTATGCAGCACAATCCATAAAAAGAAGAAAACATACACAAAAAGATGGGTTATTATAGGGTTGATGTAACTTGTAAGGGTGTCAGAGTATTAATCGTCTCTCATTTAAATGCAAATGTTGTGAATACTGAAAGATGATTCCTCACCTGCTCCGAAAACACTCTAACATATTAGTATAAGCTTTAGTGCGTAATTTTTGATAGTAATGACCATCCGTTACATTCAAGCCATTTGCCAAATGAGTTGCTACAAAGCTAATTAAAACTATCAGCTCCACACAACTCTCTCTGGATTTCTCAGTAGGACTATGTTCAGGAGATTGTGGCGTCCGGTGACTTTCCCGCGCAGAAACTCAAGTGAAGATAATGACCTGAAGAGTCAATCATGTTTTTTTAATCCTCCGTGTCTCCTTGGCTACTAGCAACTGTGTGTGTGTGTGTGTGTGTGTGTGTGTGTGTGTGTGTGTGTGTGTGTGATTATAACAGAGAGATTATAGAAGGCTTGTATCATGTGGACGCGCCCAGTTTTGTTGTCATTACTTAGAATTCCTCATGGGGGAGACAGAAACTACACACTATAGCTTTAAGTCGGCTGCAATTCTTTTCACACCAAGAAGGTTTAAGAATGAAAGTAACCAGTTAATCGACTGAAATTCAGGCTCAAACTCTTTGATTCAATTTGACGAAATCACTATCTTGGCAGCTAAAAGGCAAAACCTGCTATTTTTTTAAACTTTCGTGAACTATTTATGAGGTCTTATAATAATCTGTAATAAACTGGTTACAGTAGTGAGAAAACAATTCAATATTTTTGACACATAAACCTAGCTTTAGCGGTGGCTCTGCCAGCCAGACGTGTGTAGGGGTGTGTACTAACAGAAGTAGGGGTGCTGCATGGCCTCGGCCGCCGTCAGCCTCTGCTGGTGGTCGTAGCGCAGCAGCTTGTCCAGCATGTCCAGAGCCTCTGGGCTCACCAGGTGCTGGTTCTCCGACTGGATGAACTGCTCCCAGCGCTTCCTCGTTTGCCTGGACACAGAAACATGTCACATGACTGAACTCACTCTTTACTTACTAGGACAGCGGGCCTGGGCTTCATCTGGGCGATAAGGAGAAAATCAAATATCCCAATATTGTTGACCAAATATCCCAATATCGACATTGTAGGGTTGACACAAAATATGCACACAGTGAGATGTTTGATAAATAATCATCAGTTATTTTGATATAATAACTGTGGGGGTAAAGGCAAATAATAGAACAGCGAACAGTCTGGTGTGTTCAGAAAATGACATCACTAATGCAATGTAGCCTTTAAAACCAGGAAAATACAATAAAATAAAAAGTCATATCAGATATACTATAATATATATACAGTATATTACGATATCTAGCCCCATACATTAACATAATATCGATATATTGCCCAGCCCTAGCTTCAAGTGGTTTTAAATGCATCTGAATGTTAAAGAAATATTTCTGCTGGTTAACTATTGGGTGTGAACATCCTGGTACTCACTGTCCCAGCAGGTCTTTGAAGCGAGTGTCCAGTTCTATGTGATATTTGTGCAGGTAACCGAAGAGCTCATCTGTGCCGAGAACTTTAGCGATGCGGACCAGCTGGAAAACAACATACACGCGCATTTAATATAACACATGTTGCGATTTCAATCAATCGATTGATCGATTGTGCAGCCCTATTTCTTAAATGTGAACATGTTCTAGTATCTTCTCTTAGATCTTTGAGTTGTGGACAAAACAAGACATTTGAGGAGGTCATCTTGGGCTTTTTGGTGAAACACTGATCCACATTTATCACCATTTTCTGACATTTTATAGACCAAACAAACTTATTAAATCAAGAAAATAATCAACAGATGAATCGACAATGAAAATAACCGTTGTTTGCAGCCCTAAATTCATCAGCTACATCCTGCCGATACATTTCATTAGAATTACAAAGTATAATATATGAAAACAAATACATTTCTGCCCCAATATGTGATTCTTGATTTCAGCTAGAGGTGACAAGACGACTTAAAGAGCGAGCTTGAGCGAACATGAACCTTTATCGGAGCCGTTACCTGGTCGTAGTTGTCCTGGCCGTGAAAAAACGGTTCCTTCAGAAAGATCATGCTGGCCAACATGCAGCCTAGACTCCACATGTCCAAACTATAGTCATACATCTGGGAGGGGGGGAAAGGAAATCACACATCAACAATTATTATGCAACGTTTTGAAAGGTGTTTTTCCACCCTCTGAAATAAATACCTGATAGTCCACTAGCAGCTCAGGGCCTTTGAAATACCGAGAGGCCACCCTGACGTTGTATTCCTGAGCGGGATGGTAAAATTCTGCCAAACCCCAATCTATAAGACGCAGCTGAGACACAGAGAGGAAACACTCATCACTTCATCTGGTTCATGTCACAGGCTCGTGCATGGTTAAACTTTAGGAACTTTCCCAAAAAAATAAAAATAAAAGTAATTTGTTCTTCCTTTTTAATTCAAAACAAAGCACCTCAAAACTCAAACCGCTTCAAAGAGAATGCAGACTTGGAGCTCTCAGGAATGTTAAATTATCAAAATGATGAACCATTAGAGGGAGAACAAGGCGGGGATTTAGAGAAATAAAACATGTACGACATTTCATCACTACTATCACAATCAGACTTTATTTATAGAGCACTTTTAATTGAGACACACACACACACACACACACACACACACACACACACACACACACACACGATGTTCCTCTGTTCTGTTATGACAATAAAACAAATTAGTTTATTTTTAAACTGAATTATCATATTTTAGTGACAACTCAAATAACTACAGATAACTAATGTTAAGGAAATCTGTTTATATTTTGTTACACATTTCTGGATAAAAAAAAATATATATAAATATTATTTATATATATCAGCTGATATATCAGATTTTTAAATCACCAAATATTTGCATTGCTATCAGCCTTAAAAATCCTTCATCGGTCAGGCTCTAATGCACGCACGACTGGCGTTTCACACTAGTTGGACAAAAATCTGCAAGACCGTACGGCTGCAGCCTGGAGCTTCCTGTCTGCTGCCGTCGTTTTAAATATTCAAGCATTTCCATCCTATGATGGTGCCGTGGTTTGTTTGAAGGTTTTATGAATTGTGTGCATCATTTCATTATGAAAGCCTGTTAAGTGCGCCTCACGCTGCTCGGTACCTTTCTCATCTGGTGGTCGATCATCACGTTGTGGGGCTTCACGTCCCGGTGCATGATGCCCATACTGTGACAGTAGTCCAGAGCCTGAAGGAAGAGAGACAGACAGACACACACACACACACACACACACACACACACACACACACACACACACACACACACACACACACACACACACACACACACACACACACACACACACACACTATTCAACACTAAAGCCGGTCTACTTGCATGCAATTGTGTTTTCAACAATGTCCTACTGTCTTCCAATCTGGTCTCTTACCACCAAGGACATTACTGAACCAATAGTACGACTATACAATCGAGCTCTCAAGATCCACAGTAATCTTCCAAAGTTGCACTCACACACTCTGACTGACCAGAACTACAGAAACAGCCACGCTATTGCATTTTATTTTCAGATTCAAAACAGCACTTCACCAGCACTTGCTGCACTTCTGCCGACACACAATATGAGGCCAGTACGCCTCACTAGGTCAGTCTCTCAGGCACTCATTCCAGGCCCCCCTCCCCCCATACAAAAACAACTATGGACAGAAATCCTTTTTTCATACATACGCCAACATCTGGAACGACATTCCCCATCACATCAGAACAATACCATCATCACATATTTCGAAAAGGCAGACAAACTGTTCCTTCTCAACAGTTACACTTGCACACATTGATTGTTCATGTGTTGTCCAAGTCTGTATTGTTGTTTCTAGTTGTCTGTATTGTTGTTTCTAGTTGTCTGTATTGTTGTCTGTATTGTTGTTTCTAGTTGTCTGTATTGTTGTTTCTAGTTGTCTGTATTGTTGTTTCTAGTTGTCTGTATTGTTGTCTGTATTGTTGTTTCTAGTTGTCTGTATTGTTGTTTCTAGTTGTCTGTATTGTTGTTTCTAGTTGTCTGTATTGTTGTTTCTAGTTGTCTGTATTGTTGTTTCTAGTTGTCTGTATTGTTGTCTGTATTGTTGTTTCTAGTTGTCTGTATTGTTGTTTCTAGTTGTCTGTATTGTTGTCTGTATTGTTGTTTCTAGTTGTCTGTATTGTTGTTTCTAGTTGTCTGTATTGTTGTCTGTATTGTTGTTTCTAGTTGTCTGTATTGTTGTTTTTAGTTGTCTGTATTGTTGTTTCTAGTTGTCTGTATTGTTGTTTCTAGTTGTTGTTTCTAGTTGTCTGTATTGTTGTCTGTATTGTTGTTTCTAGTTGTCTGTATTGTTGTTTCTAGTTGTTGTTTCTAGTTGTCTGTATTGTTGTTTCTAGTTGTCTGTATTGTTGTTTCTAGTTGTTGTTTCTAGTTGTCTGTATTGTTGTTTCTAGTTGTCTGTATTGTTGTTTCTAGTTGTCTGTATTGTTGTTTCTAGTTGTTGTTTCTAGTTGTCTGTATTGTTGTCTGTATTGTTGTTTCTAGTTGTCTGTATTGTTGTTTCTAGTTGTTGTTTCTAGTTGTCTGTATTGTTGTTTCTAGTTGTCTGTATTGTTGTTTCTAGTTGTTGTTTCTAGTTGTCTGTATTGTTGTCTGTATTGTTGTTTCTAGTTGTCTGTATTGTTGTTTCTAGTTGTCTGTATTGTTGTTTCTAGTTGTCTGTATTGTTGTTTCTGTTGTCTTGTTTCTAGTTGTCTGTATTGTTGTTTCTAGTTGTCTGTATTGTTGTTTCTAGTTGTCTGTATGTGTCTAGCCCACGCTAATGTCCCGTACAAGTGTCCTTGTCCTCGTGTGCCGTAACTGTGTTCAATGTTCTATGTCTCTGCAGAACAGGAGCCTGCTGGAAACCAGTTTTTAAACTGAGTCAGGCCCGTTTTAACTGTAACTTCATGTTACTTTTAATCCTTTCCTGTTTAATAAATGAAAAATGAAAATGAAATGAAAATAAAGCCGCTCTGCAACCATCATCTGCTCTGCCCTGGGGCTTCTTCCTCCCAGTACGTTTCACTGGGCCACTTTTCACTTCTTATTTTCTTCACAAAGTCCGGACTCATTGAAGATAAGAAGGAAACAAACTCCGCAGATTATTGTCATTATCAATAAAAAAATTTTTTTACATGATTTTTTGATATTCTATAAAACCATCTTCAAATTACTTTCGTTTTCTTTTGTGACAAACAGTCAAAATCTGACAGATATTCAAGTTACAAAACACAGGGTTCATACGCATTTTAACCAATACTTTTCGGCAAAATTTCCATGACTGATGTGTTCCTGAAAATGTCAGTCGACATTATACAATAAGAATAAAAATCTGTGTTAAGAGTTTACCCTCAGAGGTTTAACTACAAAATGAATGACAATGTCTTTGGTTCATAGTGGGAGTCGTATAGAACGCTGAGGTTAGGACGACATGAAATACATTTATTAATCACAATCAAAAGAATTCCATGACTTTTCCAAAACTTTCTGGGTCTTTTTATGTTTCCAAAACCTTTCCAGGCCTGGAATTTGCATTTTTCAAATTCCATACTTTTCCAGGTTTTTTCAAAACGTATGAACCCTGAAAACAACAACAGAAAAAGAGCAAATCTTCACATTTCAGAAGCTGGAAACAGCAGATGTTTTCTTCGCTAAATGACTTAAATGATATATGAAATTATCAGAGCTGTTGTTGTTGATTCAGTTTCGCTCCATTTAATTGGTTCAGCACTAATTTAGTTACAACAAACCTTCCATAGCCTCCATATATTTCCAATTTTCTCAGCATTACATTGCACTCTGCTTCCTGTCAATCGCAGCAGATAACTCCTAAAAACGTCACCACACAAATTCAACTGTCACGTTCACAGTTTTTATTTAAAAAAAGGGGGCAAATAACAGGGGTGTCAGGGTTCAATTTGACTTTTGATTTTAAGGTCACGATTCGACTCATTTTAAACATTTTTCGGGAGTGACAGCGGCATTGACAGCCACTAGATGGCAGAAGGGTTCTTTGAAATAATGTCTCGAAGGTTTTTTTAGCGGCACAGTTGTATGCACTATTAGTTTAACGACATGTACATGAACGCACCATGGAGTCCCGTCGGAGCCCACATGCTTTACCTTTGTTGTAAACATGTGTGCATGTGTGTGTGTGTGTGTGTGATTTTGCTTTTGAAAGTTAATTTTGATGGATTTTCTATTTAAAATTGAAATCCTAACACCCCCAGTAAATAACCGTGAGTAAATGAATGAATGATTGGTGACGTAAACAAGATGTTTTTACCTTGAGCAGCTCATACATGTAGTAACGGATATCGTAGTCTGTCAGCTTCTGGTAAAGCTCCTGTGGAACGACATGAAGTAGAAAATGTTCAGAAAAATCGTCAATAACAAGACACCGGGCACAGCATGAACTGGAGGGTTATTATGCACGTTAATAATAATGGATATCAATGGCAGCTCCGCACGTGTGATGTCGGCCAAACTTAAGTACCTTAAAATCTGTGTTATTGATGCACTCAAAGACAAGCGCTGGTGTTCTGGACTGCAAAGAGAGGACAAGACCAGGCTTAAGTGAGGAGAGCAGCAGGTAGGTGGAGAGAACACACACACACACACAGACACACACACACACACACACACACACACACACACACACACACACAGAGACAGAGACACACACACACACAGACACACACACAGAGACACAACACACACACAGACACACACACACACACACACACACACGGGCAACAGACACACACACAGACACACGACACAGGGGGCACACACACACAAGGAAGACACACACACACACACACACACAGGAGCACACACACACACACACACACACACACACACCCACACACACACACACACAGACCACACACACGGAGGGCACGCGCCACACACACACACCACACACACACACACACACACACACAAGACACGCCACACACACAGGCCACAGGACAGGGCACACACACACCAAAGCACACACACACACACACACAGAACACAGACACACCACACACACACAGAGACGAGACACACACAAGAACACACACCCACACACAAGAGGCACACACACACACACACACACACGCACACACACACACACACACACACACGCCACACGCCACACACACAGAACAAGGGGACACACACACACACACACAGCACACACACACACACACACACACACACAAGAACACACACACACCCCCCCCCCACCACCTCCACACAGGGCTTCACACAGGCACATCACACAGCAGCAGCCACCCACCCACTGGTTTTTTTTTTTTTTTTTTGGGGTTGTGTTTTTGTGGTGGGGGGGTTTTTTTTGTTGGTGTGTGGTTTGTGTGGGGGGGGGGGGGAGGGGGGGGGGTTGGGGGGGGGTTTGGGGTTGGTGGGTTCTTTTTTTGTTTTTTTTTTTTCAACCCACACAGAGGGGTGGGGGGGGGGGGGGGGGGGGGGTTTGGGGGGGTTTGGTGGGTGTGTGTGCCCGAACGTTGGCGGTACAAGGCCACAGCTGTCCTCGGTACGGTGTGGAAAGTGTGTGTGTTATTGTTAGTGATGTAGTTGTGTATTGTTATGTGTTTTGTGTCTATTGTGTATATTTTTGTTTTGTTATGTGTTTGTGTTTGTGTGTGTTGTGTGTTTGTGTTGTATTTCTGTTTGTTTTTTTTTTTTGTTTGTTTGTGTGTTTGTTTTGTGTTTGTGTGTATGTTTATTGTTTTTATTATTTTTTGCCCCTACCTGAAGCTCCACCTGAGAGGTAGAGCCCGCACCTTAGCCAAAATGAAGGCTGAAAAACAGAACTATTTTGGTACATTTACTGGCCATCTGGCAGCTAGCATACATTTAGATTTTATTTTTTTATTATATATTATTTAAATGTTTGTTGGTAGACCTGGCACTCCACCTGTACATCAGCGTGAAGGCGAATATAAGGGATCAAAGACATATTGTGGATATTTAAATTCTTCATTTAATTTCTTTAGAAATAAAGTGTATTGATCTTTGAAAGGTGTACCTGTAGTGTAGAGTTAGTAGTAGTATTGTGTTGCTATTATTTGGACATTATCATTATATTGGCAAATGGTCTCGATGACATATTATCTTTATGTAATATTTCTGGGACAGTTTATCTCGAATTTGTTATTGACGGCTCCCCCACACGACACACACAAGCACACACCACACACAGGCACACACGGACACCACACACACACAACCTAGGTGGGTTGCACATGCAACGGTGGTCAGGAACCGGACTCACCACCGGTCTTTGGTACTGATGATGTTGTTCTCATAGTTCTCAAAATTTTTTGATTTCCCGTTTGATCTTCTTCTTCTTGGCGGACTGGAAGCGAAGTGGTTAAATACACACATTTAATACACATATTTATATTTATGTATGCCTGTGTGTTGTTGTTGTGTTTGTATTTTATTGTGTTTATGTATTGTATTGTTATGTTGTATGTTTATGTTTGTTTGTATATGGTGTGTTGTTGTGTATTTTGTTGTTGTTTGTATGTTGTTGGTATGTATTGTATATGTGTTTTATGTGTATTTTGTGTATTGTGTGTGTATCTGTGTGTGGTATGTGTTGTGTTGTGTGTGTGTGTTGTGTTGTGTGTATGTGTGTTGTTGTGTTGTTGTGTGTGTATGTGTGTATGTGTATGTATGCGTGTGTGTGTATGTATGGTGTGTGTCGGTATGTATGCGTGTTCGTGTGTGTTATAGTGTGTATGTATGTGTGTGTGTTCGTGTGTATGTATTGTGTGTGTATGCGTGTGTGTGCGTGTGTGTATGCGTGTGTATGTATGCGTGTGTGTGTATGTGTGTGCGTGTATGTATGAGTGTGTGTATGTATGTGTGTGTGTGTGTGTGCATGTGTGTGTGTATGTATGCGTGTGTGTGTATGCATTATGTGTGTGTGTATGTATGCATGTATGTGTATGCGTGTGTGTGTGTGTGTGTTGTTGTGTTGTGTGTGTATATGTGTGCGTGTATGTATCTGTGTGTGTATGTGTGTGTGTATCGTGTCCATGTATGTGTGTGTGTATGTATACATGTATGTGTATGTGTGTGTGCATGTGTCATGTGTGTGTACGTGTGTGATTCGTGTGTGTGTATGTGTGCGTGTATGTATGGTGTGTGTATGTATGTGTGTGTTGTGTGTGTACATGTGTGTGTTATGTATGCGTGTGTGTGTATGCATTTATGTGGTGTATGTATGCATGTATGTGTATGCGTGTGTGTGTATGTGTGTGTATGCGTGTGTTTTTTATATGTGTGCATGTATGTATGCGTGTGTGTGTATGTGTGTGTGTATGTATGCGTGTGTGTGTATGTATGCGTGTGTATGTATGCATGTATGTGTATGTGTGTGTGTGTGCATGTGTGTGTGTATGCGTGTGTGTGTGTGTGTATGTATGCGTGTATGTGTGTGTGTGTGTACGTGTGTGTGTGTGTGCGTGTACGTGTGAGTATATTTTTGTCTTTGTGAAGCACTTTGGTGGAAAACCGGTTTGCTCTTAAAGTGCTTTATGAATGAAATGAACTTGAAACTTAAAACGTAGACTCACCGCTGAACTCCGTCAGGTGGAAACGAGGGAAGAAAAGCTCAAATAATAAAAGTTACAAGGCGCCAAAAGAAGACGTAAACGGCTCACCTTGAGGATTTTCACCACCACCTTCTCATTGTTGGTCACATTTATGGCCTCAAATACTTCGCTGTACTTCCCTCGACCCAGTTTACGCACCAGCTGATAGTTGTCTTGATTGCTGAGAAAGAGTGGAAACATTTATCAGAAACTAAACCAAGGACAAACCAAATCATGACCACAAACAACCAGCTCCTCAGTCAGAAGACAAGCAGTCATTTAAGACACCAAACATTCGCTGGCTCCGGCTTCTCCGATACAAAGATTTGCTACTTTTCTCAGTTTTAAAGGATTGTAAACTCAACATCTTTGTGTTTTGGACTGTTGATCGGACATTCAAAGACGTCACCATGGGCTCTGGGAAATTATAACAGCCATTTTTATTTTATTTTTATATCTTCTGACACTTTACAGACTAAAAGATTAGTAATTGAATCATGAAAATAAATAAAAGATTATTTGATAATGAAAATATTCCGTAGTTTCAACCTGAAAGAAAATCACTTCTGGGAACTAATGAGGATTTGCGTCATCTATTAATTTCTTAATTATTTCATCAATCAATCTAATAATTGTTCAGTTGGTAAAACGTCAGACAATCACAGGATCCCAGAGCACAAAGTGATTTCTTGAAAGTGTTTGTTTTGTCCGACCGACAGCTGAACACTAATTATGACTCAACGATTGTTTAAAAAATATCTAATTGCGATTTTCCTGCCAGATATTGCGATTGGATTTGCGATTTCTCTTAGCTACATGTTGCACCATATATTTAACATGAATTGTTAAAGTAGTCAAAAATAAAAAGAAAGATCCACAGAGCTAGAACATTTCTGTAAACAATCTGCGATATGCAACAGTATTCCCGCATTTATCTTATAAAGAAAATATAATTAGGAAAAGAGAAATAAAAAATGTTAAACCAAACAAACATTCAACTAAACATTTCCAGGAAACTTTCTGTTTTTCTGGGTCAAAATTCTAAATCCAAACTTTTTTTTCTCAACGTTTTGGTCGTCTTTTTCTACACTTCTGTCGCTTTCCCTGATTTTGTCCCTTTTTTCTCGATGTTTTTGAAGCTTTTCCAGACGTTTGCCACTTTTTTCCCCAATTTCTTTTGTCACTATTTCCAAATTTTTGTAGATTTTTTCCCCCCACATTTTTGAATCTTTTTCCGACATTTTTGTCCCTTTTTCCAACGTTCTTTTTTCAAATGCTATGAAATTGAAAATAAAAACTCAATGAAAGCAGTGAACTGATCACTTACTTTACTTGTGAAGAGCGTTGTATGGAAGCATCCATGTTATTTTTTCGACAATTTGGTTGAAAGAAACCCCAAATTTGTATAGACGCTTTTTCAAAACGGGTCAAATTTGACCCGAGGACAACAGGAGGGTTAATCGCAGTCTTTTTTTTAAATTTTATTTTTTATTTAACCTTTATTTATCCAGGTAAGTCAATTGAGAACAACTTCTCATTTGCAACGACGACCTGTCACAGTCACACAGTTCCACATTCATACCTGGAAGCTGCCCGGTACGACCACAGTCTCATCTGCTGGCCACGCTGCTCAGTCTTCACAATTAGCTCATTGCATTCTCTCAAATCTCATTTTCGATCTGAACACGATTAATCGTTCAGCCCTAACACCGATAATCGCTGAATCTAGAGCGCTGCGGCAGTGTAACTGTACCTCCAGTTTGGCACGTGTGCGTCGTAGTCCCAGTACTCTCTGTTCTTCTGTGTGTTGACATCGGTGTACACCCGAGCCTTGCTGCTGGCCGGCGTGGATCCGGGCATCGCTAGCTTCGCGGCTCCGTGTCGAGGACCGTCCCCTCCCGCTAAGTACTTCTTGGCTCGATACTGGAAGGCGGCGCAGCGACTCTCCAGGAAATGAGGCTCTAAGAAGATCCCGGTGCGGTCCTTACCATCGGCGTTGGCTGCTTGCGCCCTCTGGTGAAAGGCGTCAGGCCGGTCTGACGCAGCGGCCGTGCAGACTGACAGAGCTACGATCACCGAGTGTGTGAAGCGCCTGAGCAGGATGTTAGGCAGGATGGGATGAAGACCCGCCAGCTGCTGAAAGCCCAGGGAGGAAGGAGAGAGAGAGAGAAGAGGCTGAGGAAGAGCACAGACTTTCAACATGGGAAGTTTTACAATCCAAAAACACTTCATCATATCAGTGTAGTCAATTAAAAACACAATTTAGAGTCACATACATAGGCCACCAGACAGGCAACAGAAGGCTGTAATTACAGCAACGAAAACATGGAATTCTTTACCATTGTTATGTCTCTAATAAATCTGTCAATCTCTCTCTCTGTGTGTGTGTGTGTGTGTGTGTGTGTGCTGCCATAACGCTGGCTCTTCCGTGTCCACCCTTCACAATAAAAGCCCAGCTTAGATTCACATGACCATTCCCACCTTAAAAGGCACTACTCGTCACACGGCCAATTTTGCGGACACCTGTGCGCAATATATGGAATGAATGAATGTTTCCAATAGGGAAGCTATCTGCTCTATCAAATGAGATTACATTTGTGTGTGTGTGTGTGTGTGTGTGTGTGTGTGTGTTGTTGGTTAGAATAACAGTGGTAACACTTTATGGTAAGGTTACTTTAAATATCATGAATTAATGCATGAATTAATTGATGTACAGTACAGGCCAAAAGTTTGGACACACCTTCTCATTCAATGCGTTTCCTTTTTATTTTCATGACTATTTACATTGTAGATTCTCACTGAAGGCATCAAAACTATGAATGAACACATATGGAGTTATGTACTTAACAAAAAAGTGTGAAATAACTGAAAACATGTCTTATATTTTAGATTCTTCAAAGTAGCCACCCTTTGCTTTTTTATTAATAAGGGAAAAACTTCCACTAATTAACCCTGACAAAGCACACCTGTGAAGGTAAAACCATTTCAGGTGACTACCTCATGAAGCTCATTGAGAGAACACCAAGGGTTTGCATTGTTATCAAAAAAAGCAAAGGGTGGCTACTTTGAAGAATCTAAAATATAAGACATGTTTTCAGTTATTTCACACTTTTTTGTTAAGTACATAATTCCATATGTGTTCATTCATAGTTTTGATGCCTTCAGTGAGAATCTACAATGTAAATAGTCATGAAAATAAAGGAAACACATTGAATGAGAAGGTGTGTCCAAACTTTTGGCCTGTACTGTATGTATTATCATGCATTATGTAATTAACGATTTGTGTTACTGGCTTCCTTAATATCCCATAAATCATCAGGAATTGACGTGTTCATAGTCGGTCATTCGTGACCTCATACATGAACAACACAACTAAAGCATTAGGTACGTGGGCACATCATTATGATGTATTATTATTATTAATTTTTAATTCTGATTCAAACACAACTTGTGCATAACGATGTACCCACCTTACCTAATGCTTCAGTTGATGTGTTGTTCATGCATGAGGTCATGAATCAGAGGCTGTGAACTCATGTCAAATACTGGTGATTCATAAAGGAATGAAGTAATGCAGAAAATCATGAATTAATTCATGCATGAATTCATAATTCATGTGCCCTTTCCTGTAAAGTGTTAGCATAACTTTAGTTCAAGCCTGTGGCAGCAGTTCCAAATAATTCGTTTAGTGCCATGCAATGAAAAATACCTTTTCACAAAGTTCAGTGGGGTGCATTTTCCAAAAGAATGTTTTAATTCTGAAAAATAAAGTTGGTCCCCCACCAAACTCACTCAATGTCTTTTAATATTATTTCTTAGATATGTAGGATTCATACCAAGACAATTCATGAATATGAGCAGTAGGCCTATGTGTGCGGTTGGCAAAATTGTGTCTAATCTGTCTGTGTCTATGTCTGACCTGGGCTGGCACATGGTCACGTTAAAAAGCGTGTGCGTGCACAAGTGTCCCGGTTTTAGTTCCGGGAAATCTGGTCACCCTAAACTAACTATACAAGTATAAATAATTTCATTATTATCGCTAGGAATCATTTGGTCTGTAAAATGTTAAAATAATAAAAGGATATAATGTCCCTCAGCCCAAGATGATGTATTGAAATTGCTAGGGCTGCTCCCTCTTAGTCGATTAGTCGACTAATCGGTCGTTTTGGTCTCAGTCAACTTAGATTTCTTTAGTCCATTAGTCATGTTTTATGCTATGCTATGTTTTTTCATGCTGAATGACTTATTTCCGAGAAACGTACGAGCACATCTCTGGTAAACACAAGAATTAAAGTGGTCATTTTGCATCCTCTTTGCGGAGAAACTCAGATTTACAGATCTGTCGATTAAATCAACTAATCGATTAGTCGATACAATTGAATGAGTGTTAGTCGACTAAGAATTTCTTCAATCGAGCACAGCCCTGGAAATTACTGGTTTTATTTATTGACCATCAGTCCAAAACCTAACCATCTTTAATTGACTTGCATACATGACAAAGAAAAGCATAAAATCCTCACATTCATAACACTGAAACAGGAGAAACTTAAAAAAAAATATGACTAAAACTTGTAATCAATTATTAAAATAGTTGCCATTTTTATCAATTGACTGATCAATGCATCAAGTAATCGTAGAGCTACAAAGATTAATCGATTAGTTGTCAACTATTATATTAAGCGGCAACAATTTTGATACTCAATCAGTTTGAGGCATTTTTTTATGATAATAAAACTAGAAATTCTCCAATGTCAGCTCGTTAAATGTGATTATTGTTCTAGTTTCTTCTCTCCTCTGGGACAGTAAACTGAATATCTTTGAGTTGGGGACAAAAACAAGACATTTGAGGACGTCATCTTGGCCTTTTTGGGGAAACACTGATCCACAGTTTTGACCAAACAACTAATCGATTAATCGAGAAAATAGTTGACAATGAAAATAATTGTTATTTGCCGCTGTACTTGTATAATTCTGTTGTCGCACGTTTTTAAAAACAGGCAGTAGAGTAACAGCGTTAACCCTCTTACAAAAACCTACTTGGGGATTTTCCTCCATTCAGAAAATTCAGTGTCAAATCATATCAGATGTCAAATCATATCAGACGTTACCTCAGGACACAGAGGACACACACAGATAGAGTAGGTCTGACCACACTGGATCATTAACAGAGACCCAACAATTACCCAAAGAGCAGGCATTTGGCGGGACAGCGGCGAGGAAAAACCTCCCCAACAGGTGTAGAGACTAGGGTTGGGTACTAGGGCTTTGACTTTTGCCCAAAAATCATATTCGAAGTTCGTTTGTATATTAATATTCGAATATATTCGAATATTTATTAATAATATTTTTACCCTTAAATGCCTTCATTAAAAAAAAAAAATTAAGTCAGACCCTGGATTAAACACAAACGGTGTGCTTTCGACAGGAAGTTCGGAGCTTTCACCGTAGCCTACGTAAGCGGTCTGATGTTTATACTCGTGTGCGTCGAGCCAGTGTGTGTGTGTGTGTGTGTGTGTGTGTGTGTGTGTGTGTGTCTGTGTGTGTGTGTGTGTGGTGTTGCCAACTTAGCGACTTTTTTTCACAAAAGCGACTAGCGACAAATCTGGCGACTTTCTGTAGAAAAGACAGCGCCAGTATTTCTCTCCTATGGCCGCCGAAACAGTCACCTTTCTCTTCTGTTGTGTGACTGAGGAGCAACAACGTTTACAAGCAAAAACAACGTTTACAAGCAAACGCATTTACAAAAAATAATGCCCATAACAGGTTCGAATATTAAGGGCTGGCTAATATTCGTTCGAATATCATTATTTTTTTTTATATTCGAATTATATTCGAATAACGAAGTTCGGAGTCAAAGCCCTATTGGGTACCGAAACCCGGTTCCTATGCAACCGTTGGAAATCGGATCGGATTAGCAAATTTCGGTTCCTCATTTCGGTTCCACTTGATGTGTCGACTGAAATATTTTCCCTCCGTAGCTCCGAAACGAACGTAAAAATATCCCCCTCTCTCTGTAGTCTACCGTTAGCTAGCTACCGTAAATGTAGGCTACTTTTAAAATGCCATATTTCCCCCTCTGGGCTCACCAAAACGGACGTAAAAGGATATTAACCGTTCACTGCAGGCGATCGCTAGTAAACATATTACATCGTTGATGTCATTTTTTCAGTTTTCTCAAGAATAGGTTTAGGAATTGGAATCGTTTTAGAAGTACATAGCCTGGGAAAAGCCTGACGAACTTCTGGCAAATTTGAGGTTTGCTTTGCAAGTCCGTCTGGCCATTTCCAATTTTTCCAAATCGAGGAACCAATCACAACCGTTGAGGCGGGCTTTACACGATGACGATAGCGCAGCGACGGCGAGCAGCTTTTGGTTTACATTCAACATGACGGCCAGCGAAGCGCAGCAGCCCGTTGATGCCGCGGTCGCTGCTACGTCACCAGGATCGTTGCTCTGATTGGTTGAAGGACTATCCAATTGCGCCCAGAGGCATTTGAGCGGCGTCCGTTGGTGCCGTTTGGAAATGGGCTGTGAATGAAGCTTGCCCAGACTGGTGTCAGCCAGGATACACAGTACCGGGCCGGCATCGGAAACGTAAAAATCTAAATCCTAGAGCTAGGGCTGGGCGATATGGAGAAAATCAGATATCACGATATTCTTGACCAAATACCTCGATATCGATATTGTAGGGTTGACAATTGGTGCTCCAACAAAATATCTTCACACTTAGATTTTAGATAAATAATCATCAGTAATGTTGACATAATGTCTAAGTGGGGAAAAGGCAAATAATAGAACAGCTAGTAAAGTCTGGTAAGTTCAGAAAATGACATCACTTTACTGTAATGCAGCCTTTAAAACCAGGAAAAGACACTTATGCAATATTACGATATCCAAAAATCTAAGATGATATCTAGTCTCATATCACGATATTGATATAATATCGATATATAGCCCAGCCCTACTAAAAACCCTGTCTTGGACTTGTTAAACCTGGACTACATTGACACGGGGACTCTACAGACAGTTTGAAACCCAGTTTCAGATTTGTGGAACTGTTATCCTGTTTGTAAACACAGAAAAAAGAAGAAGAATTGAATTTGCTGCTTTTTCTCCATCAGGCCCATATGAGACAACGACAAAAACCTGAAAAACCACCGTACCTAAACTAGGTAAACACGGAGACCTCAAACACGGTCTAAAAATACCTTTGTCAGACAGAACGAACAGCCCGTTTTGTGACACAGTGTCCTGAAAAATTGTGTATTCTGTGAGAACACAGCCTCCCGACGCCCACGGACCTTTTTATCATAATCCCCTCATCAGATAACAGAAAAAGATGGAAATATCACTGCTTCCTCACCATCCACACCACACTGGACTTTAATTTAAGACACACTGACTGTCCTTAGACTTGTCAGACCTAGACCTGATAAACATGGACGCTCTTTTTCTTCCGTTTGCTATTTGAGAAAACAGAAAAAGGGGCAATCTTTAACCAATATAAATCTGAAAACAACTGTACTTTGACTTGTCAAACCTGAACTGGATGAAGCGTCTAAAAAAGCAGACGGAACAGTTTGAGACAGATATGTCATGTCAAACACTGTCAGAACAAACTAGAGATGGCCTGATACCGTTTTTTGCTTCCTGATACCGATACCTGAACTTGCGTATCGGCCGATACCAGTGTGTCATATATTTTATTATGTTTTAACAGCTGTATACTACTATCTCTGTATGGATGTGATATGATATATAACAGCTGTATACTACTATCTCTGTATGGATGTGATATTATATATAACAGCTGTATACTACTATCCCTGTATGGATGTGATATGATGTATAACAGCTGTATACTACTATCCCTGTATGGATGTGATATGATGTATAACAGCTGTATACTACTATCTCTGTATGGATGTGATATGATGTATAACAGCTGTATACTACTATCCCTGTATAGATGTGATATGATATATAACAGCTGTATACTACTATCCCTGTATGGATGTGATATGATGTATAACAGCTGTATACTACTATCTCTGTATGGATGTGATATGATGTATAACAGCTGTATACTACTATCCCTGTATGGATGTGATATGATGTATAACAGCTGTATACTACTATCCCTGTATGGATGTGATATGATGTATAACAGCTGTATACTACTATCTCTGTATGGATGTGATATGATGTATAACAGCTGTATACTACTATCCCTGTATGGATGTGATATGATATATAACAGCTGTATACTACTATCCCTGTATGGATGTGATATGATGTATAACAGCTGTATACTACTATCCCTGTATGGATGTGATATGATGTATAACAGCTGTATACTACTATCCCTGTATGGATGTGATATGATGTATAACAGCTGTATACTACTATCCCTGTATGGATGTGATATGATATATAACAGCTGTATACTACTATCCCTGTATGGATGTGATATGATGTATAACAGCTGTATACTACTATCTGTATGGATGTGATATGATGTATAACAGCTGTATACTACTATCCCTGTATGGATGTGATATGATATATAACAGCTGTATACTACTATCCCTGTATGGATGTGATATGATATATAACAGCTGTATACTACTATCTCTGTATGGATGTGATATGATGTATAACAGCTGTATACTACTATCTCTGTATGGATGTGATATGATGTATAACAGCTGTATACTACTATCTTTTGTTTTTTTTTTTTTTTTTTTTTTTTTTTTTGTGTGTGTTTTTGAGTTTATATTTTTTTTTGTTTTTTTTTTTATGTCAAACCTGGTCCAGAATGACATAAATACACTAAATTAAACCAGGCCTAACTTAAAAAAACACTGTATTCAGACACGTCAAACCTGAACCAGATTAACATGGACACTCTTCTTTTATAACCCTAAACGCCTCAAAGCTATTTACCCAAAAAACATTAAATATAATCCCCCAAAAATATGCGGGGCGTTTTTACCAGCCACAAAGCTACTACTATATACACTACAGGTGAATAGTGTAAATATTAACTCATAATATCACCATGGAACTTCTTACAAAAACTATCTTTTGTATTAAATGTTTTCTGACATTTTTTTTTTTTAGAAAACTACAAACAAATAAATAAACTGTAGTAAAATAGACACCTACATGTGTAATTTAGATGTTTTTTCCCCCCCAATTAGTCTGAAAGAAGACATGTTATTGAAGCAAAATAGCCCAAAATCTCAAAATGGAAAGATATATGTTTCTGCCTGTAACGTTAGTGTCTTCCCTTAAAAGAAAGATTCGCTAACATTAATGTTGCTGGTTCCTGCCAAAATTATCTCAACATTTAATCGAATCTGCGAGGACCAGCTTCATCTAACGCTAACTAGCTAACGCTATTTAACGTTACGTTACGTTAGTGAACGTTACGTGACCTAGCTTACTTAGCAAAAAATTAAAATCACAAAATGTGAACCTTGAAAGCAGCCGTACAGATTTACATACATCGTAAGTCGTGTATGTACACATTCTATACACATTTATGGACTATAAACTATTCATTAGTGTCGACATTTGAGTGAATGTGAAATCAATAACGGGGCTAAAGTTAGCCGCTAACCTCGTCGTAGAAATATCCGAGCTCAGGCGAAGTCCGCCCGACATGTACGATAACTCGTTAGCACCCCGTTAGCGGTCCGTTGCTCTCCGGTGCAGCTGATGTAGCACCTCCAGGGTTAGTTATTGATAACGTGGGCGTGTATGTCAGCAGTATCGGTGATATATTAATTTCATCGGATGGGTGGTGGACGTACATCTAGCAGCGGTTCGTTAGCAGAACCAGGATGCTCTTCCCTTTTGCAGTAAACATCACCCGGAAGTGAATCAAAGAGGCTGCTGTTCACTGAAGCGATACGTCAACGCGGCGGCCATGTTGGGACGGAGTAGCCGCGCCTCCTATGCATATCAGTAAATAAAAATTATAATTTCTCGCTGAATTTCCAATCGATTTTCAAGCGGATTGCTGTGCTACAAACGCCAGACATGAATTTATGATAGATGATACTTGGTTAAATTAAATGTGGGGTTT
This sequence comes from Perca fluviatilis, assembly GCF_010015445.1. Taxonomy (NCBI): domain Eukaryota; kingdom Metazoa; phylum Chordata; class Actinopteri; order Perciformes; family Percidae; genus Perca; species Perca fluviatilis. The sequence goes on along the minus strand of NC_053114.1, from coordinate 41,821,752 downwards.
CATACCAAAAAATACATTATATTGTGTAGATAGTAACAGTGCGCCGCTTTAGAGTTAGGATAGCCTATATAAAAATTCACCACCGTACATTAGTCATGAAGGGGGAAACTAGCTATAGAGACCAAAACCGTTCTGTTGTACTAGGCTGTAAACATGTTTATTTCTGCTGTAAAGTGGCCAATTGAGCAACTGCAGTTCGGCACGGAGCTGCCACTTCAATAACACACAAGACAAATGTAATGGTCAGCATCTTACTGATATATTTCTAATTAAATAAAAAATACTTTATTTACTTAACTTTATTATACCTTACAGACAATCTAGCATTAGTGTAATTAAGTATAAGCAAAGACACTTAACTTCATGTTGGCTTTAAAGAAGGATTAACGTTACCTTTTGTGATATCAAATTCAACACGTTCATAACAGTACAATATTATAACACATTTTCATCAGTGAAATGTTATTCCACGTTTCTTAGGTTTAGCAATTACTTCGCAGGAACATCCAAAAGCGGCACAAAAGCATAGACTGTAAAGTCGGGTCTTTTTCTAGGAGTCTCTACGGTCAGAACGGGTCTTACTCCGTCTCAATATGGCGGCGGCAGAGACGCATCTCACAACGTATCAGCTTGCATCCTTAATGTTGCACCACTGCCATCTTCTGTTTTTTACAGTTTCCTGCATGTCAGATTTTCCTGATCAGTCCTCCAGAAAGCTGACCAAGCATCTTTCCCCAGTATGTTCTTTACTCCTGCTTCGGTTATGCCAAATCGTTTCATTTCTTCCATCATGTCCTTTCTCTCGGATACATATTTCCTGCAACTAACCAGCCCATGCTCTACGGTATTTAGGAACTCACAGTGATCCCAAAAACCAGTTTCCTTGTAATGTGATGTGTGTTGTTAGGTTGCTGTGTCCAATTATCATCCTGCTTATTATTATCAACAATTGCTTTTTCTGACTGCCTCTTTTCTAACCTGCCCGCCCTCTCATTTTCCGAGGATACCTGAATGTGCTGGGGCCTTGAAAATGTCCCCTAGTTTTATAGCATTTGATATATCACATCCCTGATACTGAAAGGAGTTAATGTGCTTACTATATAGGTATCTGTCTAATGTACTGTATATGAGAGCATGTTTTGTGTTGCATGAGACTATGTGTTGAGAGATGCTTATTTTCTGTATTTTGTGTTGTCTTTGTAAAGCTGCGGAAGTCCAAAACAAATTTGTAAGTACATCTTACCTTATCTTATAAAAGCAAGAAAGCCCCAAAATACCATAAATATCTGTATCTCTATATTATCATAAGGGCCTTTTTGGATTCCACAATGTTCACAAACCTAAAGATAAACAACTTTACCATGTCGATTTTAATGTTATTACATATTAGTATATACATATACATAAATGTATATTGTCTGGAGCCTCTTTACTGTTTTCTTAAAGGATAAAAAAATAGAACTTAATCTTTCAATTAAAACAAGAAAAAGGGCTTTGAAAACCATCTCTGCTAGGAGTAATGCTTGGTAATCTTATTTTGTGGAGAATTTAGCTGCACTGCCAGTTTTAAGTTTTGGAACATTTCATCTTTAGCAAGAATTTGTGATTACATATTGAAAAATGTAATTAGAAATTGACAAACAGCTTAATAAACGTGATCACTTTTATCAAAGACAGCAACGTCAGCTTTCAACTGAAGACATTAATGCAGCAACATCTGGGCCCTTTCAAGTATTCACACATACCTACTTTTAATATTTATTTATTTTACAGTATTTACAATAAATCTACATGTCTGTATCAACCAAGGCAGTGGCAGTTTAGTTGAGTTAATCTGAAACTATTTTAATAATCAATTGTTAGTTTTATAAATTTTTTAACCAAAACCCCCAACCACTTGCTAATTCCAGGTTCTTCAATATAACAATTTGCTGCTTTTGTCTGATTTATATGAAGTAAACTGAATATTTTTGGGTTTTAGATTGTTGGGTCAGACAAAACAAAACATTTGAATATGTCACTTTGAACTCTGGGAAACAATAACAGGCATTTGCCATTTTACAGATCATTCATAAATAATGAGAATTACCATCCATTTGAACCAATTAGTAGAATTACCTTAGCTATGATGAAAATAATGTACACCTTTGTTTTCATAAGGGTGGTTTATTTTAATTGTCTGTATACAGTATGAACAGGAGTCTATATTGATATCCATATGTGTAAATAATACAACGCTTCATTACACTCGTTCACCTCCAACAGGAGGTTTGGAAGCAGACTTACCAGGACTTCAACCATGGCACAACCACACAGTCCCATCCCACCCACTGTCATTCCCTTTGCCCATGATTTCTAAACTCCAAAAAACCTTCTTTTCAATATACTGCAAATGTTGTGAATATAGAAATCCACACAGTAAACTAAAATACACAACTGTTTCACTTAACGCGCTGGCATAAACCAACACATAGATCGCAACTTTGAGGCTGCTCGGATGAATCTGCTGAAGGTCCGGTCTAGACCGGGACGAGGCTAGGATCCCGAGAGGATGTTACAAGGCCAATTCTCTTCCAAAACAAGAAAAAAAAACAAAAAAATAAAACATTAACTTTTGTTAAATCTATCGCACAGTTAACTAATGCAGCTAGTTTGTGGCAAGTGAGCAATATAATGCTTTGAAGTCTTGTCGGGTTAAAACTTGTGATAATCCACCTGGAACTGCAACTAAAAGTACTTGCAAAATACTGCAAGCTCATTCATAGTGAATACAAAAGCAGGTAACATAAGCACTATACAGTTTTCAATGTTTACATAAGCGTATACACACAATCTATAATATAACAGAGAAGACTATGCCATGAATCAGTAGTCATAAATACAGTATTACATTGTGCATGTACTATTATTGCACATGTCAAGTGTTTGTATGACATGATAGGTATGGGTTAGTTACCTAGATGTCATTTGTTTTAATACAAAGATGCAACAACACAGATTTCATAGGACACGGGCTATACATTTTCACAAATCCACTTTTTTTTTCTTCTTCTTCTTCTTAGGATGTTTTCCTAAATAAACCAAACCTATAATACAACAGTGATATTAAAGTGTGATAAATATTCATGCACAAACAGATGATACTACCTAAGATCTAGTATGTGAAAAAAGATACTGCTGCACAAGCCAGCCGCTGTATACGATGGGAGGGGGGTTTTTTTCCGGCTAAACTGGACATGAAATGAACGAAAACGCAAAATTAAGCGATCGGTAAAAAAAAGGCACATGGATTTTTCTGAGGAGCTTACACACGAGCACGCACATCTGACAGCTGTCTGGAAGTTCTGTCCATCTTTCTCAACAACGTAATCAAGAGTTAGAAAACAGACCCTCATATGCAACCACAGAAAAAGGTCCCACACTCAGCACTAAACTAAACTAAGATCTTCACACATTTCATGCCTTTTTCCATTCTGTTCAAGATTTTTTCCATGTGTTCCAAAATAAGACGAGGGATCCTAAATCGCCCCTACTGATTTAGGGTGTTTGTGATTTTACCGAGTAGAGTCTTGAAACTAAGAATCGTTAAACATAATTAATGGGTGCATGTTCTAAACTACAAATGGGAGAGCGGAGGCTGGCACACGTTGCTTTTGAAGGTGAATGTCATGTTTGCTGCCCAGGACTTAAGAGCAGTTCGATTCATGGGATGCATTGAGCTTCGGGGAAACTCTCCCCCTCAGCAGTGTGCTGGACTGTGTGCTCCTGCAGAGCTGTGAGGTCAACAAAACGCTCGCCGCACCACACACACTTAAACTGCGTCTCCCGCGAGTGCACGCTCTGGTGCTTGGCCAGGTGCTCGCGTTGCTTGAAGCTCTTGTCGCAGCTGGCGCACTTGAAAGGCTTCTCGCCGGTGTGAACTCGGCGATGGCGCTGCAGCTCGGACGAGTACCTGAATCGCTTTTCACAGTCGGGACATTTCAGCGGCTTCTCGCGGGTCGGGTCGCAGCGGTGCTGCACGAACTCGGAGGACGACACAAAGCGCTTGTCGCACAGGGAGCATTTCAGCGGCTTCTCTGTGCAGTGAGAGTTTTGGTGGCGCTGCAGTGTCGAATTCTTTTTGTAACCTTTGCCGCACACGTCGCACTTGTAGGGCTTCTCCACCTCGCCGCCACATTTGTGCCTCAGCAGTTCTCCTGATTGGCTGAAAGACTTCTGGCAGGACGCACACTTAAACAGACTTTCCATACCGTGAACCTGCTGGTGGTACAGCAGGTGGGATGGCTGAAGGAACCCCTTATCACAGAGGTTACACTTGAAAGGGCGATCGGCTGGATTTTTGTGAGTGCGACGGTGGCGTACGAGAGCGTACTGCTGTTTGAAGCTCATCTGGCACTCCTCGCACTGGAAAGGTCGCTCCTCCGAGTGAGTGCGTTCGTGCTGCCGCAGGTCAGACGGGCGCTTGAAGCTCTTTCCACAAGAACCGCAGCGGAAAGGTCTCTCCCCTTCCGGCTGGCACTGGTGGTGCAGGAGCTCAGACGACTCCTTGAAGTGCATCTCGCATAAATTGCACTTGAAAAGGTGCTCGCCGGAGTGAGCGTACATGTGCCGCACGAGGTGAGAGCGGTGCTTAAAGCTCTTCTCGCACACGGCACATTTATACGGCCGCTCGGAGCTGTGCGTGCGCTGGTGGTGCGCCAGATGTGAAGACTGGCTGAAGCTTTTATCACAAGTGTCACATTTGTAGGGCTTTTCGCCGGTGTGTACTCTCTCGTGGCGGGTCAGCTCTGACAAATGCCGGAAGGACTTATGGCACACGGAGCACTTATACGGCCGGTCTGGGGCAGAGGCCTCAAACGCAGGAGGAGACGAGGCACTGATCGCTGCACCGCCACTGGACGTCTCACCAGTGGAGGGCTGCTGGGGGTTGGCAGCTGACGAGGTTGGGGTGACGTTTCCAGAACCCGGCCGGTATGTTTTCTCACAGATGGAGCACTTCATTGGGTTGTTTCCATTGCCATGCGAGTTGTGATGCTGGGCCAAAGAGGTGAGCAGAGAGAAGCCCATCTTACACACACCACAAACAAACGGCTTCTGCTCCACCTGCACACACTGATGCTCCAGCAGGTCTGTCGCCTGGCTGAATATCTTCATACACTGGGTACACTGGAAGGATCTGTCTTGGTTCACCATGCACTGGTGCTCATGAGGGTTAGCCAGGTGAGATATGTCATGGCCACAGGCTCCACACTTGTGCCCTCTCTCGCCCCCTACCTGTAAAGAGGGCTGCTGGGCTTGAACAGAGTGCTGCTGGCCATGCTGGGCCACCTGCAGGGAAGTATCTGGCTGCAGGACGACTCCGTACACAGTGCAGCCCAGAGGGTTGTCAGTTCCCTGGGGGAGTGTGTGTACAACAGAGGGTGGAGCCACTGCATGCTGCTGCTGCTGCTGCCACGCCTCCGTCATTCTTCCACTTCGCATGAAGGGATTCAGCTCTCAGCAGACGAGGGGGGTTTCAGTGCTGAACTGAAGAGGGTGATGTGGTTTTAGAAATGGTAACCAGCACACAGAGTAGCTGAGTTCTATATCTGTGTTTCTGCACGTCCTTTGAGATAGGTGAGAAAACCTAAAAAAAATGGAAAAAACATACACAACAAAATATCAAGTTTAATTCATAAACAATAGTTGCAATGTGAGTAAATACAATGCAGGGTGGTTATACGAAAGTGCAGGGTGGATGAGCTGCCAGTTTCCAACGTGATCCATTATAAATAACAATGTAAGAGACAGCAACAATCACAAAGAAACTTATGTTTACTATTTCTTTTTTTTGTCTTTCCTTTATTTATATCAAGGGAAGGTCCGGTATCCAGTGTCAGAATAATGTGTGTGATTGGTGTAAATCAAGTCTTGTTTGTGGTAGGAATAAAACTGACACAAACCACCTATGCCAGCTTGAGTGGCCTAAAACTTGCTAGCATTATCTAATGCTAAGTTTTGGTGAATTTAGGGGAAATTTACAGACGCAAATAGACAAGTTGTAGTAAAATAAAACCCCTTAATGTGTATGTTTTTTTTTTTTATTAGTCTGTAAGAAAACATGTTAAGGAAGCAAAATAGCCCAAAACCTCAAAATGATGTTTATTTCCTGTGGTGTGTGCTTAAACGGAAACCCGCAAAAAAAATAACATTTAGAAAATTACGCTAACCCAGCATTGGGTTCGGTCTATTTCCTGAAAAGCGAATCAGGCACGCAATAGTCCCATTTCTTAGTTAACTCTGTAGTTTAAACGTTAGCTACACCGTGTAAATATCTTTATTAGATCCATATCATTTAGCTGGAGATATTTGTTTTTTCATACATGGTTATTTAATGGTACTGTTACTGTTTCAGGATGTGGCTACCAAACGTTAGCGGTTAGCTTTCGAAGCGAAGCTAACAGCTAACGGCTAGCAGTTACTGAACAACTGGACTTCCTTCGAGATTATCTCCTGCTATTTCACATCATGAAACATATTAATCTCCGGTGTTGTCGGGCTATAAACATCACATTATAACTTAATAATAGGCAAACGCGACCGAAGCGACGCAGCCTGTGAGCGACCGTCGCTTCGCCGAAAGGCCACAATAACTGGTCTTCGAGCCTTCGCTGCAAACGGACCCCAAATCAGACTAGGCCTCCCCGGAGCTGCGGGGGGAAACCCACCTCCTTCAGCGGAGCCTCGCACATCTGCCAAAAAAACACCATTTACAAAAAAAAAATTCATGATAACTTACTGGAGCCGCTTATCGATGGTTTTCACTGACGTCTTCAGCCTGAGTTCGACAACCTTAGGTATATTTAGGACTCGGAGGACCGGCGGTGGAGGGGATGCGGTTGAAGCCGGACGCCATCCTCCTGCAGACGGACGGACACCGGAAACCGCCACGCAGTGAGCTGTCGCCGCGGAGCTGCTGGCTCTACAGCCGCTCCCTGCTGGAGGTACACCCAAGAGCCCCCAAAACAAGCCGAGGTGGAGATATACTGCTCTCTGACTTAGTTTGAAGAGCATTCAAACAAACACAATACGAGCCGAAAAGATATTAGCAAATATATTTCTTCAATATGACAGTAGGGGGGAGTGTTTCTCTCCTTCAATCTAATGCTGGAAAGTCTCACCTGTCATTACACACCATTACCAAATCAACAAAAAAAGCGTACTATATTATTAATATATCTGGAATGTATCATCTCTGTCCAGAAAAAGGACCCACGAACCTTATATTTCTGGAGCTACAACAGCTATTTTGTCACTATAATTAAATCAACCTATGATGAGAAAATATACAACAAATAATAGTTTTTCAGTACCTTAAACTACCCAACAGTAAAATAGGAAACGTGCACCTGCTGCAACATTGAAATTCCTCTTACACATGAATGCATCCGTGATGATAATCTAATCGAATATAAAATAATATTACTTACATGGCATAATGTGTATTTTAACTTCTAACTTTAAGTGCATTTAGCTGATAGTACTTAAAAGCAGGATGTGAACATGTAATGTAGTATTTAAATGTGTGATATACTTTTACTAGAGTAAAGGCTCTGAATATTTCTTCCACTACTTTATAAAAGTGATGGATTAGTCACTGCCAAAGTTGAAGTGGTTCTACTTTATATATATATATATATATATATATATATATAGCCTTATTATATTAATATATCTTGAATGCATCTCAGTGCAAAAAAACACAAACCTCATTATTTTGGAGTTACAGCTACAGTTAACAATGGTCCCTTTAAAGTGTATTCTTTTATTTATTTATTTATATATATATATATATATATATATATATATATATATATATATATATATATATATATATATATATATTAAAGTGAACTTTTCATTAAAATTATATAGTGCAGCAGTCTGACTGAAAACAGAAAACGTGACATTTTGGAAAGTTAGATTATGGCTGGCTGCAGTATTGTAAACAATATCTTTGTTGTTAAAGATCAGTGGTTTGAATAATGTGGCCGTGCTGCCTTCACTTACCTTGTTAAGTGTTCTGATTTTATTGTATTTCAGTGTAGATGCTGCAAAAGTACAGCTCTGGAATATATTCCTGTGAACCGTGCATGGATAACAGATCTGAGCTTACTTGATTTATTTTAGCTCATCTGGACAGAGTGCACTCGTCCCAGCACATCCCACAATGCTCTGCAGCATTTTGACATATATTGTACGGCGCCCCTTAAGGGGGACATGGGGATTTTTTTCCTTTTTCTGAGGTGCATGAAAAACTTTCAGGTGCGCATGAGCAAAGTGTAAACTTTGTTTCAAAACTTTATGTAGGCTATATTACGGAGCCCCTAAAGGGACATGGGTAATTTTTCTTGTCATGACCACCTGAAAGTATCTTGTGTGTATGAAAAACCAATCTGAGTCGCAGTCAGAATGGCTGCCGAGGAGGTCTTCATCTTCCTGAAAACGCAACGAAATGTACCTGATCGTGTCATCAACAAACTTAAAGATGATAAGATAACTGTTAACCGATTTCATGCTGTGAATGTGAAAAATTAAAGCTTTAGTGCGTAACTTTTTTATATTAATGAACGTCCATAACATTCAAGCCATTGCCAAATGAGATGCTACAAAGCTAATTAAGACTATCAGCTCCACCCAACTCTCTCTGGATTTCTCAGTAGGACTATGTTCAGAAGATTGTGGCGTCCGGTGACTTTCCTGCGCAGAAACTGGAGTGAAGATAATGACCTCTTCTGAAGAGTCCATCATGTTTTTTTAATCCTTTGTATCCTCCTTGGCTATCTGTGTGCATTCATGCCCCAGAAATGCTTGTTACTAACTTAGCTCTGGGGAGCTTATTCCCCGGAGTCTTAATGTTTTCTCGCCTCGCAGTTTTCCATGGATTAGTGTGGCACCTAAATCATGGTGGTCCTGCTCCGTGCCCTGCTACGTGCTGCTGTGCCCTGCTACGCCATGAACTACTACAACTACTATTTATAGTCTTAGTTCCATTATCTTTATTGTGACTGATATTGCCACTGTTCATCACACCCCCAACCGGCACAGCCAGACAGCCCCTACCAAGAGCCTGGGTCTGTCCCAGGTTTCTCCCTAAAAGGAAGTTTTACCGCGCCACTGTTGTACTAACTGCTTGCTCTTGGGGGAGTTACTGGAATTGTTGGGTCTTTGTAAATTATAGAGTGTGGTCTAGACCTACTCTATCTGCAAAGTGTCTCGAGATAACTCTTGTTATGATTTGATACTATAAATAAAATGGAATTTAATTAATTTGTCAACATTTAAATAACTTACCACTCTGAAACGTCTTGCTCCAGTCTAGGTTGTGAAGCTGGTTCGGGTTGTTCTGCCTGTGTTTCGGGCTCAGACTCGGCTCTGAACATGTACAGTTGAGCCTAAGTAGATGCTAGATTGGATCCGCTAGACGTGCCGACGTCACAGGACGTGCCTCGTGGCCCGCCTTATTCTGCCTCTGATTGGCTTACCCTGGTATTCTTACCCTAACCAATCACCACTCCCCATGCCTAAACCTAACTACGTCAACACGTCTAGCGGATTCAATCTAGCATTTACCCTGAGCCGAAGCCATGGTTACTGGCTGAAGCAAGGGGGTAAGCGAGCATTCGGAAAGCGTACCTCCTATGGGGAGACTCTGAGGCTAACAAGCCATCACCTGCCGCTAGCATCCCATAGACTCCCATTCATTTTGGCGTCACTTTGACAGCGAATAACTTTACATCTGAAGCGTTTAAAGACTCTATATGTCCATTGTTTATTTCTAAAGAAACACAACAACGTATTAAAGGCTCCATTACCTTGTATCTCAAATTATAGCCCCGTAGCAGGCGTTTTTGTAAAAATAGGCTAACGATTGTTTCATAACCACGCAACTTTCTGTCACACAGTAGAGAAATTACTGTATTAATTAATGTATAGAAGCTTGCAGGCAATCGGGGAGACGTGGAGGCATACAGTCAAGGGAGAAGCCCATAGAGAGTCCATGAAAGCATCGGAACAAAATATTTCAGCAACTGCTCCTACGCTCATGGTCAGCTACACGCGCTCTCCTCTAATCTCTAATTCTAATATTAATTAATTCCTTCTAATTAACTTCACTGGTCTCCGTCAAAGTCTATGACGATGTGTCAATTTATTTCACTGTCAATGGGCTGAAGCGGCTTTGTTTTGGATCACACTAGCTTGCTTGTCAGGGCCCGCCCTACTCTACTTCTGACTGGCTAGTTGTCCTTACCTAGTTACTGCTCATGTACGACTCCCAACAAAGATGGAACAGAAGTGATTTGTCTCACACTGTAGATAAAACAGAGAGCTCAACACACAGGGTGAAAAGAGGAGCTGCAGCAATGTGCTGTACAACAAAAATATGGTGTTTTTTGAAAATCAAACCATGTAAACCTATTCTGGTACAACCTCTAAATACAATTATGAACCTGAAAATGAGCATAATATGGCCACTTTAAGTAAAGGATCTGAATACTTCCTCCACCACTGATGAGAACATTGATACCACACTCAACTCTGTCTGTTACAGCCAGCAGACAGTTAGCTTAGCTTAGCATAAAGCCTGGGAACAGGGGGAGACAGCTAGCCTGGCTCTGTCCAGACAGGAGGCAAGAAAGGGAATAAGCGTATTTTCCAAAATGTTGAACCATTCCTTTAAGATCAACATTAGGATTACAGATGTGGAACTTTCATTACTAAACCAGATAATGCAACACTGAACTCTTTGCTTTTATTCGGTCTTGTCTAAGTGCCAATAATATATGAAGAGTTCATTTTCAAAAGTTGGATAAAAGCCATTCTTAAAATGAATAAATCAACAACAGTTTGATTGACATTTGACTGAGATATCTTATCAAAACAACCCAACATCAGTTTGATATTCCCTGGATTACATAATGCAAAAATCTATAATTTAGCTAAATAAATAAAAACAACCGGATATGTTTCATTTTGCAAATAAACTCTTCATATATAAAAAAATTTAATTAGAGATATTTGTAGGTCTCTTTGCTGTCAAACAATAGTAATATCAGCTACTGTAACCTTGAATAACCGTGGTTTTCATCACTGGAATGAACTACAGAAATGTAGTTCTGCCTTTTCACCATGGATGTATAAGTAAAAGAAGTACTTTAAATAAACTTTTTGGGGGTCAATTCTTAATGTAAACGTTAACCTGCTGCATTATAAAAACATATTTAAGGGGGTCACCTTTCTTAATGTAGCCCTGGTGTAAATCTAAGGGATTAAAACCAGTTAGTTTCTACATAAAGTATGTGTAGGAAACAAAAATGTTAGTAATGCAATTTGACTAAAAGTTATTTAGTTTAAAAGAGGAATAAAAAGGGTTAACTGAGAGCTTAACACACTTCAGTTCTCAATTAAACATTAGGTCAGTATTGCAAGACGTTAAAAGTTAGAAGTTAATATACACCGTTCTAAATGGTCATGAAGATTAACAGTGGTGTAAACCAAATAATATTTACACGTATTGTGCCTGTTTGAAGTGTATGTTGAAGGCTTTTCGTCTCCTCTTAGTCTGGATGTTTTATGCTCTTTCACTGAATCATTAAATTGGAAAGGCGAGACAATGAACCACACCAAAGTCATTCATTTCAAACATTTCATTATTTTCTCCACATTAACTTCGAAACAACCTCATAAACCAAAGAGTAAGAAAGAGCATGCTCGGGCATGCAATGATGTCACAACATGATGATGCCACTGGGTGCGAAGTATAAAACATACAGTAGCAGAGAGTTTCTTTTTAATATCATTCATAAACTCGGGGACGTTTCGGTAATCCGCTGAGAGTTTAAAAGCTAGCGTTTTATTTTACACTGCTCTCCGTGTCTCACGTAGCCTTGTGTTGCTGGAATAAAAGAGAGACGAGAGGGAGAAACTCACAAACTGACACCAGATTGAGCAGGCTGAACAAACATGCTGAAAAAAATCTCATCCGGCCCAAAACGTGTCTGGAAATGACACCGTAGAAACCCCATTTTTCCCTTTTTGACTGGTCCAAAAGGGGGACGACTGGGAGAGAGAGAAAACAGTGCATGCCATTTCAGGGTGAAAGGGAGGATGGATGTGTGTGTGTGTGTGTGTGTGTGTGTGTGTGTGTGTGTGCGGTGCGCGCCCTTGTGTGCGCACGTGGGTGCGTGTGTGTGTGTGTGTGTGTGTGTGTGTGCGTAGTGTTTTCCACCCAAACCTAATGAAGGTGAAAATCAATGCGAGCATCTAAACTAACTAAATGTCTTTTCTCAGATCTGATGATGGTAATTGGTCCCCAGTGGACTTCTTTAGCAAGTTTTGTCTTTAGTAGTTATTTATTTATCATCTGCTCTAGCTTTTCCAACGTTTTAAACACAGATATGGTGATAAGAACGGTCCAAAATGATTTGAAATTGGTGCTTTTTTCAATTGGAAAAACAACACATTTTCTCGAGGGAGGACCCCTAAACCACCAAATATGTCAATTAACTGCAAAGATAAATCGATTAGTTGTCAACAATTAAATTAATTGCCAACTATTTTGATAATTGAATAATCGGTTTCTCTGATTCCAGCTTCTTAAATGTGAATATTTTCTACTTTCTTCTCTTCTCTGTGACAGTAAACTGAATATCTTTAAGTTGTGGACAAAACAAGACATTTTACATCCTCAGTGCAAATTTGGGCTTTGGGTTTTATGCTGGTGTGTGTGTGTGTGTGTGTGTGTGTGTGTGTGTGTGTGTGTGTGTGTGTGTGTATATATATGTGTGTGTGTGTGTTCTTGTTTAACTATATTCGTGGGGTCCAAAAGCTGGGAATACAGTATACTTGTGGGGTCCCGACAGCTTTGTGGGGCCGAAATGCTCGACCCCACAAGTTTAAAGGGCAGTTTGAGGGTTAAGACTTGGTTTTAGGATCAGGGATATAATTAGGTTAGGGTTAGGGTTATGGTAAGGGTTAAGGTTAGGCATTTAGTTGTGATGGTTAAGGTTAGGGTAAGGGTTAAGGTTAGGCATTTAGTTGTGATGGTTAAGGTTAGGGTAAGGCGCTAAGGAATGCATTATGTCAATGACGGGTCCCCACAAAGATAGTGCCACAAACCTGTGTGTGTGTGTTGGGTGGGAAGGGGAGGGGGGGAGGGGAGGGGGGGGGTCACCTTTCTAAATGTTGAAGGCTTTTCGTCTCCCCTTAGCCTGGGTGTTTTATTATCTCTGGTCGGGTTTTTTTTAAATAAATTTGAGACGGAAAATGAATAAATACGAGGCACTCAGCATTCTCTCTGTCTTGCAAATTGCAAAAAAGTAACAAACTTGAATAATAATGACACATACACATATATAGTAGAATTAGTGGTTATAACTTAACAGTCTCAAGGCTGTACAAAGGGGCAAGGCCGAACCCTCCCCAGTATGTCAGCAGTTAAATGTGTATGTGTTGGTTTTTTTTTGCGTGCGAATGTGTTTCACTTAATAAATTCAGGAAGTTCCTCGAGGCTTTTTCGACTCATGGGTCTTGTAGTGTGTTGTTGGTCGCTGATGAATCTGATTCGGTCAGATTCTGTGATTTCGACTGGACACGTGAGCTGGCGTGGCGGCTGATTTTTTTTTTTCCCCAAAAAAAATCTCTGGAAGTGACTACCAGGGGATGGAGAGCGTACAAATGGGGACAGGACAGTGATGTTAAAGGGATATAAAATGCACTTTTTAAAACCCCCACACAGCCTCATGCAATGGTTGCGTGTATAGTTCGTAGTGGAAAAAAAAGAAAAGAATAATGACGGAGCCCTTTAAAATGGATCTACTGTTGCAGCATAGTTCTGTATGTAGCGCATAGTGCGAATAGGTGGGTTATAGAGATTTGTGGATGGCAGGGCAACAGGGGGGAAAGGGTTAAAAGGCAAAAAGGGTAATTGTCTGTGGGGTTTTAGGACGGAGTGTGTCATGATCTTGGTTTGCATGTTTCTCACGATAACCAGGAAACAGCGGTTGCTATATTCTTGTCTTAAGTGATGGAAAAATGGGCAAAACTGCCTGTGCCATCTCCAGTCCATTGCACATTAACCGATGGACACCCATGCACGTGTGTCCCGATACACCACGCTAGTTTAAAGCTGCACTTTTTTTCTTCTTTTCTTTTTTTTAAACTTTCTTACTTTCTTTTCTATGGTTTGCAAGCTCAAAATAAGCATTTGAAAAGGAAACGGTGCTTTCAGAGAAAACTGAAACGGGCTTCAACAGAGGTGAAAAGACCAGAAGCAACAATAGAAAGGCTCTGCTGTGTCCGTCACTCGAGCTGCGGGCTCCAGTCGAGTTGGCAGAATGTCCGTCTCAGTAAGTAATAATATAATATACCGTAGTTATCAATAAGTCTTAGTAGATCATACCTGTATAAGCTTAAATAAAGAAGTGAATGAAAAGAATGGCTACTCCAATATTGAGTAAAATGACCATAACCACCAGGATAGAGCTGGAGCCCTAAAAGACAGAAGAAAAGAAGAAATTAGTTCAGTTAATGCACAAATTCTCCAATTCAAACTCAACTGAAGGCTGGGAAATAGAAAACAGACAAAGACTCCACTGTTGCAAATTGATTAAAACCATATTAAAAGAAATGGAAGTTAAAAAAAGTGATAAATTATTGGTTGTAATAATCCTTTCTTATTAAGCAACGTTTAATCTGCATGCAAAAACAGAGACGTAAAGATTATTCCTTTGAAAATTATCGATGATTCAATTGTTATAATTATCTAGAGCTGCAACGATTAATCGATTAGTTCTCAACTATTAAATTAATTGCCAACTATTTTGATAATTGATGGCTTGGGTAATTCTTTATGAAAATGAATAAATTTTGAAAAATGTTCTGACGTCAGCTTGTTAAATGTGGATATTGTTCTAGTTTCTTCTCTCCTCTGGGACAGTAAACTGAATATCTTTGAGTTGTGGGCAAAATCAAGACATTTGAGAACGTCACGTTGGGCTTTTGGGTAATACTGATTGACATTTCTCACCATTTTCTGACATTTTAACAAACGTAAAAAGTAATTGATTAATCGGGAAAATAATCTTGTTATTAATCTGTTGCAGACCTAGCAAAGAATACAAGTTGTGGAAGTATCAAACTTTTGGCATCAAGGTGAATTTGCGTATTTCCAAGTACTCCTTTAATGATTATTTATGATTCAATTGTTATATATTTAACCTTCCGCAATTAAAGGGATTGTGGAAAATGTGGATCCGTACTAAACAATCAGACAGACAGACAGACAGATAGACAGACAGTAACTGTGATGTCTCACTGAGTTTGATTTGAGAATGAGATGCTCTCCTTCCTGCTCCAGAGTGATGGGCTGAGACTTGAGGGGTGGGGAGAGGGTGAGGTCCCTGTGCAGCGGCCACTCCTCCAGCTCTGCCCCCACATTCAGGTTGTCCAGCATCTGTACGGAGTCCATGGATCCCTCTCTGACCGGCCGAAGGCCTCGGGATCGCAGCCGGTTGTTTTTGGGGGCCGGGGACTCTGGGCCCAGCCCCCGAGATGTCTGCGAGTCCGGACACTGAAGCCTCATATCAACCGTATAGTCATTCATCCTCTCCTCGTCCTGCTCCGTGAGGCGCGAGTGGGCAGGGCTCCACCTAAGGGTGCTTTCAGCTGTCCAGCCCCCACCGGTGACGGCATCTAGCCTTTGGTCGATTACAGAATGCTCGTTTAGCTTGTGGTTGGAGGGGTTGTGCTGCTTTGGATGGTGGTTGGAGTAGACATGCTCTCGAGGGTTGTAACTAGAAGAGACGTGGTCCTTTGAATTGTGATTGGAGGGGATATAATCTTGGGACTTGTGATTGGAAGAAGCATGCTCAGAAGTCTTGTGATTGGACATGTTATGTTCCAAGGCCTTGTGATTGGATAAAATGTGCACCTGCGGCTTGTAGTTGGAAGAGGCGTGCTCGCAGGCCTTGTGATTGGTGGAAGAATGATCCCATGTCTTGTGATTGGAGGACGAGTACTCCCTTGACTTGTGATTGGAAGAGGCTTGCTTGGAGGGCTTTTGGTTGGACGAGGAGTGCTCCCACGCTCTGTAGGAGGAGGCGTGCTCCCGGGACTTGTGATTGGACGAGGATTTCTCCCGCGTTTTGTGGTTGGACAAAGGGGCTTGCTCGTGGCCGTTCACTTGGCCCTCCGTCTCCTCCAGAAGGGAGGGTGTGGTGGAGCGGCTGCTGCCTCCGCGGTCCGGATACATGTCATCAGTCCAATTGTTAGCCCCTCCCCTCGGCAGATCCATGCCCCGCCCCTCCACCAGCACCTGGATCTCAGCCCCGCCCTGATCGTCCACGGCGCTCTGGCGCATGAAGCAAGCATTTCTGGGGCGATGGCCGTGTTTGGGCGGGCTGTGGGGGGTCGAGGTGGGAACGCTCAGCACGGGGCTGAGATCAGGTGTTATCACAGGCGGCGTGGTGTCCGGCGTGCACAGCTCCGGACTGTCTGTTCCTGTCGAGATCACCTCGTGGTCTTTGTCCTTGGCGTCCTGGTGCTTGGGCCTCTGACATTCGAGCCCTACAAAAACAGTTGGAGAATAACACCAGTGAAGTGATTTGGCATCAATCCACAGCGAGTCCATCAGACCTACTGTGTGTGTGTGTGTGTGTGTGTGTGTGTGTGTGTGTGTGTGTGTGTGTGTGTGTGTGTGTGTGTGTGTGTGTTTGTGTGTGTGTGTGTGTGTGTGTGTGTGTCAGTGTTATTAGCATGCAGGGTAACAAAAGGAGAGAAAAGCTGCATACAAACTGGACCTTGTGCTGGCAGTCACTGTTGGCTGAGAGAGGATTAACTGAGTGAATACACTCAATTTAGTTTGAATTCTCAGAGGTTTTAATGCTCTGTATCTGGATCAAAATATGTACGTAAACACTTTAATCCACATGTCTGCTATATTTTTAAATAAATCTGTAAAGGTTCTGGTACTTATACATGAAGGTGACTCCATCATTTTCACAATTTGCTGCCTTTTTTATTTAGTCACGACTTATGACTAATTGTTACATCCCTCTGGGGGGGGAAGAAGCAACATAAAAGTGGGCAGAGATTTGGCAATAAAACCTAAAGGGAAAAAAGAAAAAGTAACACATATTTTGAGAATCATATTCCTAAATGTAAGTGAAACTAAAAGCATAAAACATAAATTACATTTGTATAGGAAAGGGTGTTACTATCATTTACTTCTTCATTTTCACATATATATGTTAGCTAAACTGTAAAACAAACTACAGTGGTGGATACATTTAAACCTGCACTAATCAATATTTTTATGTTAACAACGAATCAAATGTTGTTTGTTCCGTAAAGTACAAAAATTAAACTTTGTTTACTTGTAAAACGGTCACAGTTTGGTTATGTTTAGGCACAAAATGACTTACTCATGTTTGGGTTTAAAAATCAGACGTTACTTCGCTTCCGGTTACACACGCGACGCGAGAATGTGACGTGGCTCTGTTTGTGCTCTAAAAGTTCAAAAACAAAACTCGGCGTTGACTTTTAATTTCAAACAAGACACAAACCGCTGTCTCCAGGGTGACCTGTGTTTGTTTGACACATCCCCCCCCCCAACCTGCTGCTCTTAAGGCTGATTTATGGTTCTGCGGAGGCTCCACGCAGAGCTTTCGCTGTAGCCTACATAAATGGCCTGAAGTTTATACTTGCGCATTGGTGTGTGCGTCGAGCCGGCATGTGTGTGTGGAGTGTGTGGTAGAGCGAGGGAGAAGTGAGAGAGTGAAGGCGGTTAGCTTCGGAGCGAGTAGCGACTCCAGAGTCGTGGTGAGAGAAACAAAGTGTCTCCTCTGTTCTTTCTGACCATGGTGGGAAATCTGGAGCAGGAAGAAGTTAACCCTCTCCTTGATCTCATGTTCATGGAGAAGGAGAACCAGGAAATGAGTCGGGGGGGGGGGGGAAACAACGCTACCAAGCCACGGCCGAGAGACGTGCGTCGCCGCGACGTGTAGTTAAATTGCAGAAGCATAAAACAGCCTTTACACTTCGTCCTCTTACTTCTTGCTTTGCTCCCGTCATAATTACTACGGCCGCTAGAGGGCGCCAACATTATAAAACTAAATATGAGTCGTAATTGCTGCTCGAACAAACAACTTATATGGGTGTTTTTCAGGAGAGAACAGTCTCTAAATAATGTCCATTAAATACAAGCGAATCTATCTGCTTACACAGTATTAAGACAGTGTTTACAATAAAACAAAGACACTGTTAAATGTTAATGTAATTCTGCATTGTAAACATACAAATGAAATAACGGAGATAAATCAGAGCAGCACGTGTGAAAGCTGTGAATTTACTGGACCTAAAATTGGACACACTTCTGTGTTTGTTTTCCACTCACCGTTGCCGTAGATGTGAAAGGAGGGAGAGAGCTCTTTGGCAGCGATCCGGGCCAGTCGACACTCCTCCATGGCCTTCTGCGCCACGCCTTCAGCTGCCTCCGCCTTCCCACGAGCGTGGCTCATCCTGAACAATTTTTCAATTTAATTTTATTTATAGTATCAAATCATAACAAGAGTTATCTCGAGACACTTTACATATAGAGTAGGTCTAGACCACACTCTATAATTTACAAAGACCCAACAATTCCAGCGTTCCAAGGTTCGGAGGTGTTTAGGGCCCAGCACAATAACTTCAGTTTTGTTTGAGTTTAACATCAGAAAATTGTAGGCCATCTGTGATTTTATATCTTTAATGCATACTTGAAGTTTAGCTAAGTGACTGGTTTCGTCTGGCTTGATTGATAAGTATAATTGAGTGTCATCCGCATAACAGTGAAAGTTAATTGAGTGTTTCCTAATAATATTACCTAGAGGAAGCATATATATATGCTTCCTCTAGGTAATATTATTAGGAAACAACACAATATATATATATATAAGGAGAATAGAATTGGTCCAAGCAGGTGGAACGCCATGGCTAACTTTAGCGTACCTGGAGGATTTATTGTTAACATTAACAAATTGAGATCGATCGGAGAAATAGGACTTAAACCAGCTTAGTGCGATTCCTTTAATGCCAACTAAATGTTCCAGTCTCTGTAACAGGATGGTATGGTCAATAGTGTCAAATGCAGCACAGTGGGAAACACTGCAGTCACACAGGATAAACAACAAGTCCTAAACTCTAATACACATGTGTCAAACGTAATGCCCGCAGGCCAAAACCGGTGCCTCGATACTTTTGATTCTACCCTAATATCAATTTAGGCTCACAATAAATATTGGCCTGCCTAGTTGTGTGGGTAACCAAAAAGACAGGAAACTGTTTTTCAAACTGCAATTACGTAAAAACTCAAAGCAGAATTTGGCAGATTTGCTGACTGAAACTGTGAGTCTGCATATTCAGGATGTGAAACAGGTTGTCGGGTAGCCTGCTTTTAAAAAATGTATTCATTGTTGTGCTTGATTTGCAAAATTCTATGATGGCTAAGGAACTTTTTTACTGACTTTTGTAGGGCTTTATGCAGAGCAAATTGTATGTGAGAAGAGTATATGAGACATGCAACAATACAATCAAAAAGACTTTACTTTTACGATTAAATAAAAGCATGTCAATAAACTCTACATGGCTGGCCCTTGATGTGACTCTCATTTTCAATGTGGCCCTTAGTGAAGTTGAGTTTTACACTCTATATACTCTACTCTAATACGACCTACAGGAGAAAAATAGCGCCCCTAGTGGTGGTGGAAATACAACGTCATAACTAAACCGAAAAATGTTGGTAAAGAGTAGTTTGTTTATATATATATATAAAAATAAATGTAACTGATTGTGTTAAATGGGCTTATGCATCGAAATCGTACCGTGGCAGACTTTGTGATATCAGTAAATACTGTATTGTTGTCCTAAGAATCAATATAATATTGTATCATTATAAAACCTGTGATTTACACCCCTAGACAGGGAACATTTTACTGCGCAATCAATACTTTTACTTTAAGTAGCCTTCATTAAGTAGCCTACATTTAGCTGATAATACTTAACTTTTACTTAAGTTTTTTGCAGGACTTTTACTTGAAGTATTTTTCACAGTGTGTGTTAATACTTTTCCTGAAGTAAAGGATCTGAATACTTCTTCTACCGCTGCTGAAAAGTAAAAGCTATAGTGCGTCGTTTCTGTCGCCCCCATGAGGAATTCTAATTACTAACAACACTGTCGGTGCGTCCACATGATACAAGCCACCCCTCCTCCTCCACGCAGTTGCTGGTAGCCAAGGAGGACACGGAGGATTAACAAAACATGATGGACTCTTCAGAAGAGGTCGTTATCTTCACTACCAGAGTTTCTGCGCGGGAAAGTCACCGGACGCCACAATCTTCTGAACATAGTCATACTGAGAAATCCAGAGAGAGTTGTGTGGAGCTGATAGTCTTAATTAGCTTTGTAGCAACTCATTTGGCAATGGCTTGAATGTAACGGATGTTCATTAATATCAAAAAGTTACGCACTAAGGCTTTTAGTACATTAAGCTGATAATACTTCAAACGTTTACTTAAGTAAAGTTTTTTGCAGGACTTTTACTTTTTACTTTTTATTTTTCACCGTGTGTATTAGTACTTTTCCTGAAGTAAAGGATCTGAATACTTCTTCCAGCGTGGTTAAAAAGTGAACCTGTTACCTTGACATGGCGATCTCTGCTTTCTGCTTGGAGATGTCTGCAGCCTTCTCCGCAGCTTCCACAGCTCGATCCACCTTCTCTCTGATCTTACTGGCCCTCAGTGGGATCAGGTTCTTGCGTTTTCCGCTCACCAACGTGTTCTGCTTGTACTTCCCCTCCTCCTTGGTGCCGTCAGGGAAGGTGGTGCATCCATACCCGTGCCTCTTGTTCCCCACCCATTCCCCTTCATAATGCAGGCCGTCCGAGCGCCGGCTTACACCCCAGCCGGCCCTCTGGTCGCTCCGCCACTCGCCAGCGTACATTTCAGTGACGGTGGCGTCCACAGGGGCGCCCTGTTCACTCTCGCTGGCGTTGGAGTGGATGTCAGATGCAGCAGAGCTGACGGTGCTCATGCCGGCCTCGCTGCAGAAGGAGCTCTGCTTGCTGAGCTGACTGGCCAGCGAGCTTTTGGACTCAGAGCGGCGCAGCTTCAGGCCGCTCAGGATGGACTGCCGGAAGCGACCTTTCCTCTTCCTCTGGCGCTCAGCTTCACTGGGAGCCGTGAGAGCGAACCCACCCCGCCCCACAGGGCTCCCAGCCAGCCCAGCCACCACTCCATCCGTGGGCGTGGTGACGGAGCCGTCCTCCAGCACAGCCGGAGGGCCGTGGCTGTGCTCGGAGCGGAGGGAGTTTATGGATGTTCGCAGAGGGAAGAGGATGACCGCCGCCATGCCGTACGGTACACTCTGCCGCACGCCATAGCCATGACGCATCCCGGCCAGCCACTGGCCTTGGTAGGTTCCTGAGAGACAAACAGAGACACAGAGACAGTCAGAGTTATGTCCTTGTTTTATGAGACTGTCCTTCCCATGAAAAACAACCCAATGAGTCATTTTGTTCAAGCAGCAATTACGACTCTTATTTACATTTCTAGTGGCGGTGCACTTTAGTGGCCACAGTAATTATGACAGGAGCAAAGCAGGAAGTAAGGTGACGAAGTAAAAGGGCTTACTCACACTTGGCCCAGTTAAACAGTGGCCGAGCACATTTGACCCCAAAGTAAGCATGGTAAGCATCAGTGGGATCGCTAAACGTGCCCGAGGATGGAACTAACATGAGCTGCATAAGCAAGGCATACGAAAGGGCTGTGTGTCGTCGCGCCCTGAACATCTCCAAATAAGCCACAGTAAGTAAGTATTACAGTAGTACGCCGGATGTCACTCTTATCGGCCAGATGTCCGTTACCTACCTTGGATAGATAGTCTAGCTAGCTGTCTAGATTTACCCTGCAGAGATCTGAGGAGCAGTTAACCATAGTCCTCAGATCTCTGCAGGGTAAATCCAGACAGCTAGCTAGACTATCTGTCCAATCTGAGTTTCCTGTTGCATGACTAAAACAACTTTTGAACGTACACATGTTCCACCAAAACAAGTTCCTTCCCGAGGCTATTTTGCAGCGGCACCGTGGCTCTGTCTGGTGCTTAGCTTCACGAAACATTGCAGTGATGGACTCTGTGCTGTACAAGAGCACTTCACTTCCGCTTTTATAGATATTTCATGCTCTTTGCTCAGAGTTACTTCCTGTGTCTGTCACATGGGGTTCTCCACGGCCACGCCCCTTTAGGAGACTAGCGGCTGGTCCTGAGTGTATTGATTCCAATGGGAGAAGCGGACGTGAACACAGATTACGAGCGATACTTTTCCCCCGTAGTCACCAAAGTAAATCTTGGCCCCATTTTTCACAAACGACATATCTCCAGAACATTCTGACACTGAAATGGCATTTTTCAGGAGAAAATGAACTTTGTTTGAGACCCGTTTCTGTCTCAGGACAGACACAGAGAACACAGAGAAGCTAACGTCAAAAACAAGTTTGCGAACGCCGTGTCGAAACAAATGTTCATAATGCTAAATATGTCTTTTAGCTGTGTAAATATCTAATATTAGCAAAAGAAAATATTAATAAATTATGCAAATATAACTTTTCATCCATCCACATGACGTTCCCTACACTTTTAAATGAGGCAGCGCCCCTTTAGGAGACAGGAAGTGTTGACTGTTTAATACCAAAGGTACAGCATGTAATCTTCAGTTATAGAGAATCTTTGTGCGAAATAACTGATACTACAGTGTCATCATTGTTTGTTTCATAGTGTGCTGTTATTCACACAAGATTCAGATAAGTAGCTTACAACTCAGTTGTATAATATTCAGTAAGCAGAAAACAATAATTAAGAGTTAAATCTTTGGGAAATCCTTTTGTTTAAATGGCAATAGTTTTCTAAATTTGCATTTTTGTTCACATTAAGGTGCTGTAGGTAGGATTGGGAAGCTCTAGGACTTAGCCAAAAAAATTTGAACATCAACAACTTCTTAGTCCCTCCCCCCTTCCGCTAACAAGGGAGACTGAATGTGTGTGCATGAGCAGTGATTGACACGCAGTTAGACACCCCCCCTGGTCTGATGGAGCCAGATTTTTCTTTTTAAATGACCTGCTTCATGTAGTTCTACTGGAACATAGGGTCAGTTTCAGCAAATATGACAGAAAGTTAGTTTTATAAGGCTTACCTACTGCATCTTTAAGTCTTGCATAATTTCCTGTTAGTTCAGAATAGTTAAACAGAGTACTTTTAACACTTTAATAACTGATACTGTGTTGTGTAGTGTGAGACTAGAGCTGTCCGTGGTGCTGAAACAAAACCCTAAAAGATACATGGAGGTTTACATTTTTCCGGGCTATAAACTGTATATAATTAGTATGTTGTGTGGAATTGGTACACATCTGTTATTAGGTGAATCCTGTGGATACTGACCAACTAAACTCAAGCCTCAAATTATAACTTTTTTTGCAGGTAATTCTTTGTATTTTCCTGTTGCCTTTGCATCTTATTTACCAACATTTATTTTCTTTTTTTAAAGCTTTTTAAGGCTCCACAAACTAAAAACATTGATCAGTCTGTCGATCGGGAGCTGTCTGCGGTGCTGAAAGTCTCGCGCTCAGCGGACCTCCTCTGCATGTGCACAAAGATTGAATGAATAAAATCTTTACATTGAACAATTTAAAAAAACAAAACATGAAATGAATAAAAGAATTACAAAAAGAATAAAAAGAATGAATAACATACACCCTCTGGACTCCTTCAAGAAGGGACGAGAACAAGCCTAGGCTTGTCAAGTCCTACCTCCAGTCTTTACCAAAGACAAGTTCACAACCCAATAAAACTAAACAGACAATTTTAAAATACAACATAAATACTACTACAATGTACGCTCTACTCTATCGAGCTTCTCAGAAAATAAAAGCACAAAAAGAACAAAAAATGAACTTCATGTGGCTTATGATATGTTTTTATTATCATTTTTAATAAGTGCTGTGTGTATGTGTGTGTGTGTGTGTGTGTGTGTGTGTGTGTATGTGTGTAAAACAGCGTTTATTGGGTTGTGGAAAATGTGTCAGCTCGTGCGTTCTATATTCATCTGTCGGCGGTCTTCCACGTGATCGGAAGAGAGAAGCAGAGCTGTCGCGTGACGCAGTCTTTTTTTTATGTCTTCCTCTCTTCACCATCTTTGTTTTATATTTTACAGTCTCGTGTTAAAACAGCAGGTGTGTGAGGACGTGAGCATTAGTGCACCTCCCGGTAAAAACAACCTCCACCTTCAATGCAGCACACACACACACACACACACACACACACACACACACACACACACACACACTTCCACCTGCATCACTCATTGACCTGGCTTCCATCATCCGGGTCCCGCGCAGAATCGGTTATCAAACGGCCTAGATTTACACGCGAGACTGACGGAGGCCGAGAGCCAATCAGAGAGGCAGAAGCGCAGGCAAGTTCTGGTCTCTAGTGACACGCTGACCCGCTGTCTGTGCGTTACCATGGCGACAGAGGGTGTGATGCAGAGGAGAGAGGGGTGAAGGATTTGTTTTTATAAATTGCTCTAAACACAAGAAGTGGCGAGAACCTCAACATCAACACACACAGCCTGATTTCTAATGATATTAGCAATAATAATAATCAGGGGTCAGTCGGCCAGAGGCAGCAGACCCCCATATGTATTCATGTGGACGACATGGACAGATTATATGATTATATGCTCCTGGTCACCGCGACATGTCAGATGGCCCCAACCCTGCTACACCGGCGCAACACGCCCAGACTCAAAGAGACGTGGCTGCGTTGTTAATCAGTAGTCACTTTTTGTCTCTTTGTAGTCCTTTTGCATCTCTCTGTAGTCATCTTATGTCTCTCTGTAGGCATTTTGCATCTCTTTTAAGTCGTTTTTCATCTCTCGGTAGTTGTTTGTGTCTCTTTGTAGCCACTTTTAGTCTCTCTGTCGTCATTTTGTGTCTCTTTGTGGTTGTTTTGTGTCTCTTTCAGTTTAGCTCTGCAGGTGCAGTCGAACTCTCAGGTGCTTTTGGGTGAAACACTGCAGATGAACTTTATGTACTTTATATAATCCTGAATATTTAATTCATGCTGGAGATAAGCAGAGGCTGTCTGACTCCTGTCTAACGCTTCCTGCCACAGCAGATCCACGCCGTCACTCTTCTGCACAGATACTAAATACTACAGCACACTGTATAATATGTGGGCCCCCTGAACCCTCTGGCCCCCAGGCCTGGGCCCGGTAGGCCTGCTCAGTAATCCATCCATGCATGTGGATGTGACCTACATGTTATTTATGTAGCCGACATCGGAGATGTGTTACAGTGGGTTTTAGCAGCAGGCTAAGTAAGCGAGTCGCTCCACTTTCAGCCTGAAAATCCATCTGTGGAACGGGAGTAGTGATGTTTTATTCGGAGAAGTCCAACGGGACTACATCTGATCTCTAAACTGGAGTTTGTGAGAAGATACAGGGAGGGCAAATTGGCTCTGACAGAAAATGAGTTTTAGAAGCCTTACCTCCATCGGAGTAGGTTTCAGTGCCGTATCCATCCTGCAGCCCGTTGCTCCACGTCCCCTCGTACCGGGCCCCACTCGCCGTGCTCTCCAGCTGCCCGTAGCGACCTTTGAACCCCTGCGTCCACTCCCCTCTGTACTCCCAGCGGCCCTTGCTCTCCACTCCGATCCCATGCCGCTTGCCCTGTGCCCAGGTGCCCTGGTAGTTGTTCCCGCTGGGCCACGTGTACACGCCCAGGACCTCAAAGCCATGGCTCCAGGCGCCCGCATACTCGCCCTGACCCTGGGGCCCCGTGCAGACCCCTCGTCCATGGGCCTTACCCTGCTCCCACCCCCCGCAGTACGACCCCCCGTCATCAAAGTCAAACCTGCCTCCAGTGGACATGCATGAAACAGGTTTAGGCAAATCCTTAGAATGTCAAGAAAAAGAAAAAAACAAAGGCCTGGTTCACTCAGGAGGAGCCAAAAAGGGAGGAGGCCTCGTTTGAATCCGGTAGCATGGAGGTGCAGGGCCTCGACTCTCCCTCTCCTGTTAGTTCAGGACCTAAAACACCAGCTCCTCGTTTTGAAAGCAACAGGACGCGGCCCGGAGAGCATCGCCTTCCGATGGAGAAGCAGTCCAAGCCTCAGCGACGGGTCTGGAGTGACGAACGCAGCAGCTGCTGTGCATGCTGCTTCCCATGGGCATGCAGGCTCAGAGTGCTTCTCATCCTCCGCCTCCTCCACTTCCTCCTCCACCTTCCTGCTCCGAGCAGCCTCGCAGCCGGCCTGTCGCCTCAGCCGGTGCAGCGGGGCGCTCCAGACAAGCGAGGCCTAGGCTTTTTTCCAGCAGTCCCACAGGCCCACAGAGCGGCGGCAGCAATGGCAGCAGCAGCAGCAGCGGCCGAGCTCGGCTCAATCAGACATTACAGCATCAACACATCCCTGCCGCACCAGCACACAGAGAGGGAGACAGGACGGGGATGCTGCTGCACTGGTACGCCATTAAAAAAAAAAGAAAAGAAGTTGGAGCTCTATAGCATGGCCTGGAAACAAGGCTCAAAGACACACATCCATAACCACACACAGCCTCAGCCTGGCACACACACCTCGGCAGACATAACGGAGAGGGAATATCTCCCCTCTGCTCCGCTGTGATCTGAAGACGAGCCTGTCCTTGGAGATGAGGATGCGAAGGAGAAAAAAAAAAGAATTATTCCTCTCCCTTTCCCTTTGTCCTCTCCGTTTTCAG
Organism: Perca fluviatilis; assembly: GCF_010015445.1. Taxonomy (NCBI): domain Eukaryota; kingdom Metazoa; phylum Chordata; class Actinopteri; order Perciformes; family Percidae; genus Perca; species Perca fluviatilis. The sequence goes on along the minus strand of NC_053114.1, from coordinate 41,794,909 downwards.
CGCTCGCCTAAAACCTGGATTCTTGTTGTATCACAATTCCACCAAGTCATCTGTCCTCTCTTGTTTTTTTTGGCCTCTCTCTCTCTCCCTCTCTCTCTCTAAAATCTGCTCATTACAGGACTGTTCCACCCCAGCCAATACCCCTCCCCCACATACACTCACACACACTCCTTCCCTCGGCTCTTAAAGAGATAGAGATGGAGGGATGGTGCGAATAGCTGCATGCGCGGAGAGCTGGCTCTCCTCTTTCCCTTTGGGGATACAGCCTGCTTCTCCTAATTATCCAGCCCCGTTTCACTCTCTCTTCTTCCTCCCAGACTGAGATCTGGTCAGTCAGCAGTCTGTTTTCCTGATAACTGGAGGTTTGTTAGCTCATTCATTGATATTTCTTTCACTGTCGTCTCGTAGGCAAACCAATAGACCGTAGCTGTCACTTGAGTAAGCTTTATTACACCCAGACTGACTTTTGCACGCACAAATTGTTGTTGCTGTCAGGTAAAAACCGTGTATGTCCAAAACTGTTGTTTTTCAGGAAGTGAAAACTATCTGTAAACCCTACTAACCGACATAAAGGGTGACCAATAGCATTGATTAATGAAAGAAAATTTATAGGACAAAATATGGAGACGATATGACATTCTGTAAAAACTCTGAAAAAAGTCCTGTTTTAACCCTTCTGTTGTCCTCGGATCGAATTTGACCCATTTTGGGGTTTTCTTTAACCAAATTGTCAAAAACAACTCAATAAAATAAAGGATCAGTTCACTTCTTTCATTGAATTTGGGTGTTTAATAAAATTTTATAGGATTTGAAAAAAGATGGCAAAAAAAGAACATTGAAAAAAGTGACAAAAATGTCGGAAAAAGCTTAAAAAACGTCGGGGGAAACACATTAAAAAAAAGTCAAAAAGCCCAATCAACAAAAACATCGGGAAAAAGACGACCATAAAGTTTCAATTTAAAATTTTGACCCATAAAAACAAAACGTTGCATACCAGAGTACCAGAGTCTGGTAGGACCAGGCTAATGTACCAGAGTCTGGTAGGACCAGGCTAATGTACCAGAGTCTGGTAGGACCAGGCTAGTGTACCAGAGTCTGGTAGGACCAGGCTAGTGTACCAGAGTCTGGTAGGACCAGGCTAATGTACCAGAGTCTGGTAGGACCAGGCTAATGTACCAGAGTCTGGTAGGACCAGACTAATGTACCAGAGTCTGGTAGGACGAGGCTAATGTACCAGAGTCTGGTAGGACCAGACTAATGTACCAGAGTCTGGTAGGACCAGACTAATGTACCAGAGTCTGGTAGGACCAGACTAATGTACCAGAGTCTGGTAGGACCAGGCTAATGTACCAGAGTCTGGTAGGACCAGGCTAATGTACCAGAGTCTGGTAGGACCAGACTAATGTACCAGAGTCTGGTAGGACCAGACTAATGTACCAGAGTCTGGTAGGACCAGGCTACATTTTGTCCCCACTGGGGATACAAATAATTCAACAGAGGCTGTTTAGACCAGAAAGGGGAAAATCCCACGCATCCCTACCCCCACAAATCGCACCCTGAGTGTATACATTCATGTGTCTCAATAAACCTTTAGAACATTGTGAACTGAACACTGCTTCGTGTCGCTTTGTCCTCCGAGCTCATATCTGCTTTCAGAATCAACTCGCAGAGGACAGTAGGCCTGGATATCGTCACGGATTTCCCGAAACGATTTGATTCCAATTTGCAAGGTGCTGATTCGATTACTTTTTGATTCAATATCAATTAGGTTAGGGACATTTCAGTTACAAAACCAACTTTGCTCGGATGTAAAAGAGATTCTCAGAGAACTTCTGCTGTAAATTGTACAAGCAAGAAGCAATCTGTCAAATGTTTTTTTTATAATGCCCCAAAAAGGGGGTCAACTCACCACATCCATGGTGAAAAGGCACATATTAAAAGATTAATTCTGGGGACTTAACAAACAAATATAGATTTAATTGGAAAACTGATTATTTTAACCCAGCCCAGAGGTCAAGCCAGTAGATCAGGGGTCTCCAACCTTTCTTCATCTGACGGCTACTTTAAAATAACGAAAGTGGCCATGAGCTACTTGCATCACATCGCTTACATTTATTTACATAACACACATATAAGCTGAATGAAGCTACAGTTTGCTGAAATTGCATTACCCAAAGCTTATGGACAATCTTAAAGTGTTCATATTATGCTCATTTTCAGGTTCATAATTGTATTTAGCGGTTATATCAGAATAGGTTTATGTGGTTTAATTTTCAGAAAACATGTTTTACCATATTTTTGTTGTACTGCACATTGCTGCAGCTCCTCTTTTCACCCTGTGTGTTGAGCTCTCTGTTATAGCTACAGAGTGAGACATCTCACTTCTGTGTTGGGAGTCGCACATGCGCAGTTTAAAAAAATATATATTTTAACTTTATTTTAACAGGGAAAAGAGTCACATTGAGATTAAAATCTCTTTTACAAGTGAGCCATGGCCAAGAAGGCAGCACGTAAAGAATACACTTTAACAGACAACAAGTAACAGGGATAGACAGCAACAATAAATAAGAAATAGAAAACAGAAAATCACATTTTAAAAACAAGCGCAAACATGTTGGTATATTTGATTTAAGTAGGACTCAGTTTTAGCTGATTTTGCAACTCATTCCATGAAGTTGGAGCACTGTAACTAAAAGCAGTTTTATCAAACTCTGTTTTAGTTTGTGGAACATCATACAGTATGTATCTACTTGATCTTAGATTGTATTCAGATCTACTAGGTGTTAAAAGTTTAGTTAAATATGAAGGAGTGTGTCCAGTTATTGATTTATATACAAAGGTCAACCAATGTCTGAGCCGTCTTGTGTTGAGTGAGGGCCAACCTACCGTTTCATATAATACACAGTGATGGATAGAGTACTTTGCTAGCTTGTCAGTTGCAGAGTATGAGGGCGTGCCCTGACAGTAGCTAGGTAAGGACTACTAGCCAGTCAGAAGCAGAGTATGAGGGTGTGCCATGCTAGCAGCTAGGCGAGCATTATAACGTGTGTTACAAAGTGACCACATTTGTCTCTGAAGTAAAGGCTGGACTACAATAGAGCTGTTTGGAGCAGTTTGTGAACAGTGTTTTCTGTTGGAAATGGTAAGTCCCTTTGGGCTGGACTTTGGGCTTTTTCACTTTGCAAACCTATAATTTACACAAAAAGATATATAACACAATAAAGGAAAGAGGAAAAGCCAAAAAGCATAATTTGAGCACTTTATCTTCACATCAAGGACTATTTTACACTTCTTTAGCCCACATAGTTAGCTGCATCACTGAAAATATTCCCATCAGGGTCCAAGAAAAAAATTACCACTTTACACATCTATGGCCCACAAAGTTAGCTACCTCACTTTTAATATAAAAGTATAATAATATAATATATAATTTTGTGTCTCAGTTTGTCAACCTATTGACGAGCTACTGGAAACCTGCTCGTTACAGACTGCTCGTTGGAGACCCCTGCAGTAAATGGTATGAACCATAAAACAATCACAATCGTGATCGGATTGTTTCATAGACACAAATACATTCCTAATGTCTGATATAGGAGCTTCATCACAGTCTGACAGCCAAACACAGTCGTCTTTCCTGGCCGAGCGGTCCCATGGTAAATTGGTTTCTAATCAATAACTGGAGCATGATGGTATTGGAAATCTATCCGTAATTGAGCGCACCATCTGATGGATCGTATGACCAGAAAATAGAGTCAAAGACGGACTGACCCCGGCTGCTTCAGGGTGAACTGGTTAAACTGGTTCAAATCTGCTGATTCTTTATATTTTTGTAAAGCAAACATTTCCTCAATGAATGTTACAGTCCGATCTCTTTTAAACCGGTGAGTTGCATCCAGCGAACATAACTAGAACAAATCAAGCATGAATCAGATTACAAGGAGAAGATACAGTTACAGATACAGTATGTATTGGGGCTGTCAAAATTATCGCAATAATGAGAACACCAACACCGTTTTTAACGGCACTGATCTTTTGACGCGCGATTAACAGATTGTGTCTGAGATTTGGGCCTCGGGTAGTCTCGCATTGCCAGATCTTCCTCCACAGCCCTGCGGAGGAGGGTCTGGCTAGTCCACACAGCATTCTGCGATGGGATTTATTGCTCTGTGCTCTGGTTTATTGGCATTTCTTTAAACCAATCACAATTGTCTTGGGTGGCGCTAAGCTCCGGATGGAGCAACGGTGCCGCTGCAAAATAGCCTCGGGAAGGAACTTGTTTCGGTGGAACGTGTGTACGTTAGATAGTCTAGCTAGCTGTCTGGATTTATCCTGCAGACAATGCCAACACAAAGAAGGTGTCCACCTTCCGCTTTCTTTGTGTTGGCATTTTAAACTCTGGTCGATTTATAAAGACTATGATTAACTGCTCCTCAGATCTCTGCATTCAGGTAGGACTGGAGTGGTTTTTTTGTTAAGCTAATGTGGTGTTAACATTGTCTCATGTAGCTACATGCTAACGGCAGTAAAAGATGTCATCTTGGCTGCCAATAATAAATCTCCCCAATTCCAGGTCCCATTACTCTTGAAACATTTCCGGTTGTGTAGTATTTGGTTTAGAAGCCTTTATTGGTGACTTTTGCTAGTTTGATGGCGGGAAAAAGGGTCTGTGCGCCAGGCGCATGGTTCAAAAGGGTTGTACTTAGTGTCTTAACTAATCATAGGTGTGTTTTGGGAGTAATGCAATAAACCAATCAGAGGGTCATCTCCCATTCCCTTTAAAAGCCAGGCGCGTTTGGACCTTGGCACATTGCTGTTATGATGGAGGATATGCTGAGCAGGAAGGAGAGATTTTCAGGTGAAGAAATGGATCTGCTCGTGCGTGAAGTGAAAGCGCGCGAGCAGATCATATCATAATACTATTTTACATTGTAATATTTTTATTTTTAATGTTATGCATGTGTGTGTAACAAGCACAGTGTGCGCGCGCTGTGCACAAGCCTAGGCGCATTTTACCAATGCGCTGTTAAAATAACAATGAAATGCTGAGTTATTGACTTTAGACCAGGTTTTTGTTGGTCAGTGGCCATTAACTTACATTGTAGCTTGTTTCGCCGCTGCCGACTGCAGCGATCTCGCTTAATACTGGACCAATGTCAAAGATTGTTGTTCCCATCACTCACTTAAGACACAAAAACATAGGAAGATAGAGTCCAGGTTGTAAAAAATGGTAGTTACCCTTTAAACATTCTGGGATAGATCCATCACAGGAGCTCATTAAGGATGAGACAGTGAGCAGCAGGTCCGTCATGGTATCGACTTTCAAAATATCAATATGTTCTTCTTGCTTCTTCTAAAAGCAGATCGTTTAGAGCTGAAACAGTTAGTCAATAAATGGATTAGTCGAGCGACAGAAAGTTAATCTTATTGAAACTACAGCTTTAAAATGTAGATATCTGCTGGTGTGCTTTGTTTTTTTATGATAGTAAAATAAATAATTTTGTATTACAAGTGGATTAAAACAGGCAATAAAAACAATGGCTCTGTGGGCATTTCCCCCAAATTTAAATTTAAATAAAAACCAAATGCTTGATCGATAAGTCAAGAAAGTAATCACCAGATTAATCGATAATAAAACCTTTTGTTTAACCAGAAACCGTTCTGAAATCGGCATCACCAAACCCACCAGACTCCATTTAAATAAATAATACTTTTAGCGTGCAGTATATTTTAATTTTCTTAAAGAATATTTATTACACAGGACAGCTGGAGATGTGAAAGGGGAGAGAGAGGGGGAATGACATGCAGCAAAGGGCCGCAGGATGGAATTGAACCTGCGGCCACTGCGGCAAGGACCGAGCCTTTACACATGAGGCTCAACCAGGTAAGCTACTGAGGTGCAATAGAGCCAGTATACTGTATGTTCCCATGTAAATGGGTAAATTAAACAAACCAGAGTGGTGATCGTTGGAACAGTGGAAAGACGAACTAAGACCAAGTGTGTTTTATGATGATAAAATTACTGTTTATTTAAATGGAGTCTGGTGGGTTTGGCGATGGCAATTTTGGAGCCCTTTTGTGTTAAACAAAAATACGAAAAAATAATTCCTATCTCTGTTGGGATCCTTTCCATAATGTTGTCAGACATTTAGAATAACAATCTGAGCCTGTCAGTGGTAAAACAGCACTTTTAGTGGATGATAACTGAAGGTGTGCAACTGCCCATCAACGTTACATCGCAGCTTATATCTTGCTTAAAGCTATAGTGCATAGTTTCTGTCTCCCCCATGAGGAATTCTACGTAATGACAATTCTGTCTGTGTATAATAATAATAATAATAAATTGAATTTATATAGCGCTTTTCATGGACTCAAAGTCGCTTTACAGGGCAGGGTAGATTATAAAAACATAACAAAACAAAACGAGCAAACAAAACAAGTAGAACAAAACAAGATACAGATGAAAAAGGGAGGGGGGCAGGTGGACTATGGGTAGGCTGAGGTGAAGAGATGGGTCTTGAGGCGGGACTGGAAGATGGTGAGGGACTCAGAGGTGCGGATCTCTTGGGGGAGGGAGTTCCAGAGCCTGGGAGCTGCTCTGGAGAAGGCTCTGTCCCCAAAACAGCACAGGTTGGACTTTTGGATGGAGAGGAGACCGGCTGAGGTGGATCTGAGGGACCGTGAGGGTTGGTAAGGGGAGAGGAGGTCAGTGAGGTATGAGGGGGCCAGATGGTGGAGGGCTTTATAGGTGAGGATCAGGATTTTGTAGGTGATCCGGTGGGAAATGGGAAGCCAGTGGAGTTGTTTTAGGACTGGAGTGATGTGGTGCCAGGATTTGGAGCAGGTAATGAGGCGGGCGGCTGAGTTCTGGACCAGTTGGAGTCGGTTGATGTTGGTAGAGCTGATGCCGAAGAGAAGTGAGTTGCAGTAGTCCAGTCGGGAGGAGATGAAGGCGTGAATGAGTCTTTCAGCAGCGGGGGTGTGAGAGAGGGTCTGATTTTCGGGGTGTTGTGCGGAGGTGAAAGAAGGAGGTTTTAATGACTTGACGGATGTGAGGCTCAAGGGAGAGGGTGGAATCAAAGATAACGCCAAGGTTGGGGCCTGGGGGAGATGGGGAGACAATGGTGCCGTCGATGGTGAGAGTGGGGTTATTGTTTTTGCTGAGTGTGGATTTGGAGCCGATCAGAAGGAATTCTGTTTTGTCGCTGTTGAGTTTGAGGAAGTTGTGTTGCATCCAGGTTTTAATAGCTGACAGACAGGAGTTGATGTGGGAGAGGGAGGATTGTGGGGGGATTTGGTGCTGAGGTAGATCTGGGTGTCGTCAGCATAGCAGTGGAAGTCCAGGTTGAAGTGGCGGAGTATCTGACCAAGAGGGAGGATGTAGATGATGAAGAAGAGGGGGGCCAAGTGCACGGAGCCTTGGGGAACACCTTCAGTGACTGTGGCTGTGGCAGAGATGTGGTTGTGGAGAGAGATGAAATGGGATCTGTTGGAAAGGTAGGAGTGGAGCCAGCTGAGTGCAGTACCGTCGATACCGAGGTCTTTGAGTCTGGTGAGCAGGATGTTATGGCTCACAGTATCGAAGGCTGCACTCAGGTGGAGGAGGGATGAGGATGTTGTGGGAACCGGTGTCAGCAAAGGTAAGGAGGTCGTTGAGGACTTTGAGGAGAGCGGTTTCTGTGCTGCTGTAGTGGGCGAAAACCAGATTGGAGAGGTTCGAATAGGTTATTGGCAAGAAGATGGGTTTGTAGTTGTGAGGCGACTATGCGTTCCAGGGTTTTAGACAGAAAGGGGAGGTTGGATATTGGGCGGTAGTTGTTGAGAGAGGAGGGATCCAGACCAGGTTTTTTAAGGATTGGGGTGACAGCGGCAGTTTTGAAAGCAGAGGGGACAGTTCCAAGGGACAGTGAGGAGTTGAAGAGGTTAGTGAGGTAGGGGCATAGGACCGGGAGGCAGGACTTCAGAAGTGGAGTAGGGGAGGGGGTCAAGGGAGCAGGTAGTGGGTTTGGAAGAGCTGATGAGTTTGGAGATTTCAGGAGGAGTGACTGGGTTAAACTGGGAGAGGAGGAAGTGTGGAGGAGGGGTCGGGAGGTCTGGAGGGATGGAGAGAGGAGGGTCCAAGGTAGGTGCTGGAGTAGATCCTGGAAGGTCAGATACACGGGATAGGGATTTGTAAATGAGATTGATTTTGTCAGTGAAAAAGTGGAGGAATGAGTTGCAGAGATCCGGAGTAGAGGTAAGGAGGCTGTTGGTCCGAGGCTTGATGAGGTTGTTCAATGTGGAGAAGAGGGTTCTGGGGTTTTGGCAGGGGTCGGTGAGGATGGTGGAGAGGTAGGCAGATTTGGCAGCAATGAGGGCATCTTTGTAGGCGATGAGATGGGATTTATAGGCTTCATGATGGACTGTGAGGGATGATTTCTTTGTCAGACGTTCAAGTTGGCGGCCAGTTTGTTTCATTTTCCGGAGTGCAGGTGTGTACCAGGGTGAAGAGGTGTTAAAAGTGACGAGTTTTGTTTTGAGGGGGGCCAGGGTGTTGAGGGAGGTAGACAAGGTGGAGTTGAGGTGGTCTGTGAGGTCATCGGGTGAGGTGAGGGTTGGGTCCAGGTGGAGAGTGGTGGAGAGCAGGTCAGAGAGATGGTGGGGATTGATAGATTTGAGGTTGCGGAGGGGATTTCTCTGAGGAGGGGCGTGGGGTTGGAGAAGGGATGGTGAACCGTATCAGTTTGTGATCAGAGAGGGGAAAGAGGCATGGATGGAGGTCGAGCACTGGTTGGTTGGTGGAGCAGACCAGGTCGAGGATGTGACCTTTTTCATGGGTGGGGAATGTGACATGTTGGGTGAGAGAGAAGTTATCCAGTAAAATTTTGAATTCTGATGAGAGCTTGCATGTGGGGGAGTCCATGTGGATGTTTAAGTCACCGAGTAGCAGCAGACGTGGAGAGAGAGATGAGGCTAGTGTGAGGAGTTCAGTAAAATCAGAGAGGAAGGAGGGATTTGGTTTAGGTGGCCGGTAAATGGGGATGACTGTCATGGAGGAAAGAGTTTTGAAGGCGAGATATTCAAACGATGATACTGAGGGGAGGGTGAGTTCTGTGATCCGGGAAGTTCTGATTGAAAATGGCGGGCGAGGCCACCTCCACGGTGGGAGGGGCGGGGTTTGCAGATGTAGTTGTAGCCAGGGGGGGATGCTTGGTTGAGGGAGAAGAAGTCGTTGGGTTGTTGCCAGGTTTCGGTGAGCAGAAGGAAGTCAAGAGTGTTGTCGAGGATTAGTTCATGGAGGGCAGGGGCTTTATTGTTGAGCGATCGGGTGTTGAGGAGGGCAAAGTTGGCATGGTGAGAGGGTGGTGGGATGGGGGCAGGCTGGAGAGATCTGAGGTTGTCCCGGTTAGCAGTGCGTGTGGTCGTTGGGGTGTGGGGGTATTGCAGTTGAGGGGGGACAGTGAGCCGATTAGCAAATGATTGGAGAGTATGATTGAGTGTATGTGAAGTGGGGAAAGCACTGCAGTCCGGTCCGGGTTTTCTGTGTAGCCTGATGATGCGTTCAGCCCTATGTGAACCAGTGGGTGAAGCATTCTGATGACGTGGGACAGGTGCAACAGAGCGTGCAGGTGACCAGATGGATGGAATGGATTGTCCGTGGTGGAAGAAAACAAACTTGCGGCGCGAGCTTCTGTGGATGCGCGCGTCGGCGTAGAAGTCCGAGCTGTTTGATGACTGGGATGCAGGATGGAATGGAGTAGTTGGAGATTGGACCAGTTGCAGAGTTGAATATTTGATCATGATGCCGAGCGGAGGGACGGAGAGCTCCGTGATAGTGGTTAGCCGTGGGCTAGGAGCACAGAGGTGGAGGTGGAGATGGATGAATGAGGTGATTGCCAAAATGATCCACAGCATGACCGAAGGAGAGGAATGTCTAGTCTTGGTCGCGGCTCGCATCTGGTGGAGGTTGCCTATGAGGAGGAGGTCAGCAATCGGGTTAGCCGCCGAAGCAGCTAGGATTTGCCGCCACGCGTTTGGTGAACGGGGGCAGCTAGCGGCGGCTAACCGGCGAGGCAAGAGTCCGGTCAAGGAGCCCCAGGCGGCTTCGGGAACCAGCAGAGAGACTGTCCAGAGGTACAGAGGCTGTCCAGAGGTAGGGGGTACAGCGAACACAAACACAAGAGAATAGCAGACGAATAGCAGATGAATAGCAGACGGAGAAGCGGCGAATAACCAGCGCCAGCGTCCTCTCACGTCGGTTGGAATCGATCGGTGTATCCGCATGATACAAGCCTTCCGTGATCGCGCCTCCTCCTCCACACAGTTGCTGGTAGCCAAGGAGACACGGAGGATTAAAAAAACATGATGGACTCTTCAGAAGAGGTCATTATCTTCACTTGAGTTTCTGCACGCAAAAGTCGCCAGACGCCACAATCTTCTGAACATAGTCCTACTGAGAAATACAGAGAGAGTTGTGTGGAGCTGATAGTCTTAATTAGCTTTGTAGCAACTCATGTGGCAATGGCTTGAATGTAACGGATGTTTATTAATATAAAAAAATTACGCACTAAAGCTTTAATACTAGAGCAATTCCAAAAATTGTTGCTCCCATCAGTCACTTAGACACAAACAGGTTGTTTTTTGATAATAATAAATAAATAAATAATAATAAGGTACTTTATTTGTCACATACACGTACATGTAGCGAAATTCATTCTCTGCATTTAACCCATCCCTCAAGGGAGCAGTGGGCAGCCAATGACAGCGCCCGGGGACCAACTCCAGATCTGAGCCAGTGCCTTGATCAAGGGCACTGACTGGATAACCTAGTACACGCAGAAGCGACGCTCACCCTGTTCGTAGACGTCGAAGGACTCGCAGGTCCTCCCATGTCTCACAGAAATCAACAGCACTTGTTGTATGTTAGTACTTTGTGATTAATTAGTTTTAGATCAGTTTGGTGTCAGAGATTGAGAAATAGGACAGAGCAAATTACAGGAAGTCATGACAATGAGATTAAGATTAAGCTAACTGCAAAGAAAACAATGTTTGTAATCTAATCTAATTGCCTGGTAATTTCATCTGTTCCTAGTTTCATCCATCCAGTCTACAGCGATGATGACTCCATAATGATGATGATTGGTGTCTGGAATCTCAATGTACTGCTCACTATTGAATAAACTATTGATCTGTTACATAGGAAGTAGTGAATAAGTGAACACAGAGTGATTTCGGTCCCAACCACCTTTAAAAAATGTTTTCCTGTATTATATATTAATTTGACTAACGTGGTGATGTCACCTGTTTGTGGTTAGCGTCCACCATATGAACGCCCCCCCATTATTTTATTATATTAACATTGACTTTATTGTTTCATTACAATATCCAGTGTTTTAACAAGTGTTGAAGTTAGTTTAATCTGACTCTGGCACAGTCCAATGTCTCAAATCGCTGACACCAAACTGATCTCAGACTAATTAATCACACAGTACTCCAAACATAGAACTACTGCTGTTGATTGAGTTTGTTAATTTGTGTGAGAAATCATTGACTTCATCAGAGGAACTACATGATGACACTGATGTCATGATGGCTCGCTGTTCTTGTTCATGCTGAGTCAAAATTCAGATGTTTTTCTTCTTTTTGGGGTTTCCTTACCTAATATGTATATGTGGATGTTAATTTAAAAAACTAAATAAAGTAGAACGTTTTAACTATTCTATGGTCATGAGGGCTCCCTGTTCTTGCTCATTATTCTTCTTATTCAGAAAGAACATGCCAGATTTATGCAATGGGATTCTTACTAGTTAGAACTACATTTATAGACATACAATTCAACTGTTACTGGTCATAATTTTAATTTAGGATATTCTATATATTATATTCTAAGTGTAATGAAAAATCCATAAAGACATTGTTAAAAAAAGATAAAGAATCGGTAGTAGTGAAAAAGTGATGATGATGTTGCGTATGTTTTAAAAAAGAAATTCTAAATAATAATTTAACTTACCTGGTGATGTTCGTAGTTCCATCCATCCAGCTGTTTTGGGTATTTCTTCGGGTCGGGATGTCAGCTGACCCAATCTGGGAAAACTAAAACTAGAATGTTTATGTTGTTGTGTATTGAAAGCTGTATTTGCATATGAGTTTGTGCGTTTTTCTCATTATACAGAGATTTTGATACTGTATATATTGCCAGCAAGTGTGTTCTCTGACCTCTGATGAAGTCAATAATTTGTGTCACAAAATTGTGATTTCAGATATCCACAACTTCATTCTTCCTAGGACAAATGACGTCACTTTCGTCAATTATGTGGGGCTATGTAAATAGGCTATACGTCATTCTTCTGATCCAGAATGAACATGCTAGATTTATGTAATAGAATTCTTATAGTTAAAACTAGAATTATTAGACATCTACAATCCAACTGTTACTGGTCATAATTTAAATATATTCATTATATTCAAAATGAAAAACATATACCAACAATACATTTGTGGATATTTTCAATTGCATTGTTTCTAGTCATAATTGTAGATGTCTCAATCTCATTTTTACAGTCTATGGTAACAACTCGTGAATTCTGAGCTTTCAAGACACTTACTAATCATCATCATTATGAGTCGGCTGGATGGATGGAACTAGGACCAAGTGACATTACCAGGTAAATTAGATCAGCAGTGAGAAATAGAGACATTTTCTAGGAAGTTTGGTTAATCTGATTGTCAAGACATCCTGACATTTGCATTTTCTTATGGGGGCGGGGGACAAGTGAAGACTAGTGAGAAAAGATGGCATCTGGATATTTGTGTATGAGACAGAGGCGCCAATACGGTTTCAAATTCATCAGTTCATTTTTTCCATTTCACATCAACATCAGGTAAGAAAAAACAAAAAAGAAGAAAGCAAGAGACCAGATTTGGACTTGAGCAAGAACATGACATCGGGGTCATCATGTAGTTCCTCTGATGAAGTCAACGATTTCTCACAGAGATCAACAGCAGTAGTTCTATGTTTCGAGTACTTTGCGATTAATTAGTTTGAGATCAGTCTGGTGACATAGATCAGACACAGTGCAAATGTCAGAAAGTCTTGACAATCACATTAAACTAATAATGTATGTACCACACAATAACAGTATTATAAGTGCAATGGAAAACCAATAAAGCCATTGTTTAAAAAAGAAAAGGTAAGTAGTAAGGGATCCCATTTATAAAATCTCAAGTCTATCTTTTGTGATGTCACTGATGACGTCACAGTTGACACATGTGACATCAGCATTTATGATCCCACAGAGGCAAAATTCCATGTGACAATTTGACCTTTGAACAGGACACACCAAGGGCTGTTAACTGTCTGGATTACGTTTACGTTTTACGATGTGCATCATTTCCTGCTTAACCGTCGCTTGTTCGTTCTTTTTTTGTTTAATTTTCTTTATCTTCTTTTACTATTTCTTCATATGTTGTTACGTTCTTTTTCTTTTGATCTCAAGAGAATAGTTTCACCCTCTCGGTCTCTTTGCATTTCTTTCTCTCTTGATATCTGAGGAGTGGCTATTTGAGATCTTTCCTTCCTCCTGCCCAGCCCTAGCTGTGTTCGGGACCCAGCCTGGAATGCTATATAAATACAAACCCATCACACCCAGAGCTTGTTTTATGACGATGCCACGCAGACGCCGAGAGGCCGCTGGCCCCGTTCGCAGACGTAGAAGACCTCGCAGGCCCCCCCGCCGCTCACAGACGTAGGAGAGTTGTCTGACGCGGACGCTAAGTAACCTCAATAAACATGTAGCCTAAGCATCAAAATGACTGTTTCAGTTTTCATGTAGTCTCGCTTTGCCAGACCTTCCTCCACAGCGCTGCGGAGGAGGGTCTAGTTCACACAGCATTCTGGGAGGGGAGAAAACCTGCTCTGGTTTATCGGCATTTCTTTAACCCTTGTGTGGTCCTTCGGGTCCCAGTGACCCGAAGGACCACACAAGGATTATGTACTTCCGTTTACTTTGTTGAGAATTGCTCTCTAAACAAGGGTTAATACAGCACCTTAGTTCTTGTTTGTACAGCATTTTGGTCAGCTTAAACTGTGTTTAAATGTGTTCTAGAAATAAACTTTACTTACTTACTTTACAAGAAACAGGATTTAGAGAGCAATTCTCAACAAAGTAAAGGGAAGTACATAATCCTTGTGTTGTCCTTCGGGTCACTGGGACCCGAAGGACCACACAAGGGTTAAACCAATCACAATAGTCTTGAGCAGGGCTAAAAAGCGCCGGTGCCGCTGCAAAATAGCCTCGGGAAGGAACTTGTTTTGGTGGAACATTTTTCTCAAAACACGGCATTTCCTTTTGTCGACGATCCCGTTGATGAAGAAGCTGTATTACTTCGCAGGGAGTTAACCATACGTCGGGAGATGAGACTGAGGCCCCGACTATAGATGGCATTATCACTTCCAGATACTAGCCTACCTATTTGAGCGGTATCGTTTTTCTTCCCAGTCGATCAGTTATGTAGCCTACGTAACTTTATCCGTCCTCATATCGCTAACGGACATGCTCTTACATGCCAGCACATTATTTGTGTCGCATTACGTTTTTTTTGCAAACGGCAGTTTTCTTCACAACATTGGTGATGCGGAGCATATCAGTAAAGCCACTGTGTAGCAAAGTGCCGTCAGTGTTCCCTGGACACAAACCAGTGAGAGCCATTTAAAAGGAGTTCCACAGGATTGCAGGTGAACGATGTAAACCCCTTTGAAATAAAAGATTATGAATTATGATTCTGTTAATGATGGTGGTGCAGCCTCAGAATGGGATTAGTAGCCTAGGACTTCTTCACACACAGGGCTGCACCTAAATGAAATAGATTACAGGTTAAATACCATTTCACCAGTAATATTATACTTATGATTAAATATATTAATGCACTATATTGGAACTTACGCATTTACTCTTGAAGCAAATTTCTCCCACGCAAATTCTCTCTTTTGCAGCAGCCGCTGTGTTGCTTTTTTAACAAAATACATGTTCAAGCTCGCTGTATGTGCGCACGAGTATTTCCGTATGGTGAATCGTAGTATCATGGCTCCATTCATGCTGCCTGAGTCAACCTACTCGGAGTTGACTGAACCAACTCAAATCAGCTCTTCTGGAACCGAAAACTTCAGGGTTAGACTCAGTTTGTTAAACCACCTTCCTGAAACGGCCCCCGGGTTAAGAAAAACACAGAAGTTACCCTTAAATATAATTTGTGGGCATTATTTGCTTTATAAATAATGTAGTTGCCACTGTATATATTAATTTGCACTATAGTGATGCATAATATATTACAATTTCTAACTGAGTGAGTGATGAGGTCTTCAGTCAACTTTACTAAAGTTAATACCACACTGAAACTGTTACAGTAAAGATTTAACAAATCGTAATTTACAATCCAAAGCTGGACAGACTTTAACCAATAAAAGAAATAAAAACATACAATATTTGTACAGAAATAACTTTTTTTGTTTTGTTTTTAATTCATGTTTTAGACAATATTTTCAGATGAGGAGGATAATAATGTTACGACCAGCTGTTTATTTGTAAAATACCACAGTGTATTTTTACAGGTTGGCGATAAACAGTGAAGAATGAACATCCGATAGAAAGAAAAACGATACAAAAACAGAAATGGTTGTGAAGAGGTTTCCCTCTGCGGACTAGGTGAGGATGTCGTGGGCTTGTTGCTCCACCAGCATGGCCATGTTCTTCACGTCTCCACACCAGAAGTCCAGACGCTCCTTCATACCTTTGATCTGAAACCGAAAACAACACGTTGGGGTCGACTCGGCACTTTGTCAGGCGCACCGAACGTTGTAAACAAATATCTGACGGTCGAAGCGCTCGCTTGTTTATCAAACAGAATATTCGAGTGAAACTCTTTCACACATCTCTCAGAAATAATGGAGTAATATCTTAGAAGAAGGCAAACAATGTGAGCAGCTGAGAGAGAGAGAGACCGACCATCTATATCTAGATCTATATCTATCTATATATCTATATATCTATATATCTATATATATATATATATAGATATATAGATATATAATAGATGTATATAAAAAAACTGAATGATGGAGAATGGAGTAATATTTTAGAAGGAGGCGAACAATGTGAGCAGCTGAGAGAGAGACCATCTATATCTATATAGAGATCTATCTCTATATATAGATGTATATAAAAAAAACAGAATAATGGAGTAATATTTTAGAAGAAGGCGAACAATGTGAGCAGCTCTGTGAGAGACATCCATATCTATCCATCTATCCATCCATCCATCCATCCATCCATCCATCCATCCATCCATCTATAGAATGAGGCCTCACCTGCTGCAGGTCGAGCACTCTGGGCTGCACCCAGGTCATCTGCACCTTCTGGTCCACCTCATCGATGTTACCTTTGATCAGCCCCACGGACAGAGCCTTCATCACCAGCAGCTCCACCTGCAGCACACGCTCCATCAGTTTCTCACAAATCAACACGCTCTCACGTTCAAAACTACTGGAGGATCTGCTCTGTGCAGGCGTTCAGACTGGGAGTGGGAATCTTCACTGGTCTCACGACGCGATTACGATTATCCTGTCGACGATTCAAATCCGTTCAACATCACGATGCGTCACCTCAACTTTATTTAATATTGCTACATGTTTTTCATCATCAAAGTCAAGCAGTCATATATATATATATATATATATATATATATATATATATATATATATATATATATATATATATATATATATATATATATATATATATATATATATATATATATATATATATATATACACACACACACTGCATCTGCTCTTAAAAAAATAAATTAAAGACACTTCCTGAATGTAGCGGAGTCTGAACACAGCTGGTCTCGCTTTGCCAGACCTTCCTCCACAGCACTGCGGAGGAGGGTCTGGCGAGTCCACACAGTATACCGGGATGGGAAAAAACATGCTCTGGTTTATCTGCATTTTTTTATTTTTTATTTTTTTAAATAGGTGGTTGCACTAAGCGCCGGACGGAGCAACGGTGCCTCCGCAAAATACTTGTTTTGTTGGAACATGTGTACGTTCAAAAGTAGTTTTAGTCGTGCAACAGAAAACTCAGATTGGACAGATAGTCTAGCTAGCTGTCTGGATTTACCCTGCAGAGATCTGAGGAGCAGTTAACCATAGTCCTCACAAATCAGCCGGAGGTTAGAACGCCAACACAGAGACAGAGGAAGGGGACGGATATCGGCGAAAAGACGTGCATCCGGCAGAATTTCCTGCGGCACCGGAGCAATCCCGGAAGTGGAACGTCGTGGATAAAGACTAGGACACATCAGACAAAAGGCAAAAACGTTCGCATCGATGCAACGATTAATTTCGACGCCCCTAGTTAAAATGGAGACACCGTCTGGTAATCAAAGGCGACCGTGCCTAAAGGTTTTCATTGACGGGCTGATTAAATGTGCTCGTCATCCAACTGACCTCGTTAACGGGGATTTTGGCACTCTTCGAGATCTCGGTGAAGGTGAGCTGTCGGTTGTTTGCAGGACGAGTGAAAGTCATCTGGAAGAGAAAATAGACACTTTAAGTGATTTAATATTCAAGTTTGTAAACCTTCAGGGTGACATCATCTCGGTCACGTACAAAGGGGGAGAAAATGATCAACGTCAGACTCGTACTGAACAAACCATACATTTGTTTGAAGAAGTCGTTATTCCTCGGTCAGACCATAAAGTGGCGCTGCAAGATATACATACAAGCTGAGGGCTGTCCTTGTTTAAAGAAATTCTTAGTCGACTTACATTTTAATGATTTTGTCGACTAACCGATTAGCTGATTTAAATCGACAGAGCTGTGAGCTTTGAGTGGTCGTAAAGGAACGCGCCGACTTATTGGGACTTTAGCTTATTCCCCGTATCCACCAGAGTTAGATAAGTCCATACGTACCCTTCTCATCTCTGCTAGCCTAGCTTAGCACAGATCCTGGAGGTAACCGGCTCCATCTAGCCTACTGCTCCCAATAAGTGACAAAATAACGCCAATATGTTACTATTTACATGTTGTGATTTGTATAGTCACAGCATGTACAAATAACAAGGTCACATGACACACAGCCATCTTCTAACCGTATACATACTGGGAACTATATTCTCAGAAGGCGAAGCACTGCTACTCTCTGCTACTTGGGCGGAGTGATTTGCTCGCAAGCACCTGAGAAGCCCCGTGGTGAGGAGCAGAGAGCAGTAGGCTAGATGGAGCCGGTTACCTCCAGGATCTGTGCTAAGCTAGGCTAGATGGAGCCGGTTACCTCCAGGATCTGTGCTAAGCTAGGCTAGATGGAGCCGGTTACCTCCAGGATCTGTGCTAAGCTAGACTAGATGGAGCCGGTTACCTCCAGGATCTGTGCTAAGCTAGACTAGATGGAGCCGGTTACCTCCAGTATCTGTGCTAAGCTAGGCTAGATGGAGCCGGTTACCTCCAGTATCTGTGCTAAGCTAGGCTAGATGGAGCCGGTTACCTCCAGGATCTGTGCTAAGCTAGACTAGCGGTGGGGGGCGTCAGACAGAGTTACAACACACAGAGATGAGAAGGGTATGTATGGACTTATCTAACTCTGGGGGATATGGAGAAGAAGATAAAGTCCCAATATATCAATGCAGTCCGTTGACCATCTGTAAAACTGAGTTTCTCCACAAAGAATCATGCAAAAGCACCACTTTAAATCTGGTGTTTATCAGAAATGTGCTCATCAGTTTCTTGGAAATAAAGTCATTCAGCATGAAAAGGAATAGAAAACAACTAATTGACTGAAGAAGGTGGGGTCCTCACCTCCATCACGCAGAGCAGCTGGATCTTCTGCATCAGTTTGGCTTCATTGGTTGCGAGGTCAGGCTACAACCAAGAGAGAGATAAAAATAAATAAATCAGACAGTTGCCAAATATCAGCGATGATGTTCAAGTGTAAAATCCTGTGACCCGGTTTCAGATTGCTGTTGGCACGGTAACAGCTCCGATCAAAAGGTTGCGTAATACATCCTCTCACTTACAGAGGCTTAAACTCTGCTATCACCAGCGGTGGAAGTATTATTCAGATCCTTTACTTCAGTAAAAGTACCAATACCACACTGTAAAAATACTCTGTTACAAGTCAAAGTCCTGCGTTAAAAATGTCACTTTAGTAAAAGTATGCAAGTATTGTCAGGAACATGTACATAAAGTATTAAAAGTACTCAATGCAGAAAAATCCTCATATTTTAGAAAGTGTAAAGGATCCAAACAGTTGTGTGTTTAATGGTCTCATCATCTCAGCAGTTATATTGTTGGGTAGTTTAATTTATGATAAAACATCAGATTTTATAAACTACATGTGTTTTGTGAGCAATAACCTTAATGTGTAAAGTAACTAGTAACTAAAGCTGTAACAGATGAATTCAGTAGAGTAAAAAGTACAGTATTTCTCTCTGAAATGTAGCAGAGTAGAAGTAGAAAGTGGCATGAAAAGAAAAGACTCAAGTACCTCAACATTTGGACTTGAGTAAATGTACTTAGTTACATTCCATCGCTGAGTATTCACTGTGTCGGGCACACGCATGAAGAGAAAGTAGAATTTGAATAGCTTATTTCTCCGTTTATCATAACTGGGGTTGATTAAGGGCAGCGATGTATTGCTGTAGAGGTTTAAAGGTGTCTAGGGCTGTCCTTGAGTAAATATATTCTTAGTCAAAAACACGACAGAGAAATCCATTTGTCGGGGTAGTTGATTTAAGCAACAGATCTGTAAAACAGAGTTTCTCCACAGAGAATCATGCAAAAGTAGGGCTGTGCAATTAATCAAAAGTTAATTGCAATTATGATTTTGGCTCCCAATGATCACAAAAACAGAATAATCGAGAAAAACATTTCGCTCATTGCGTTGTGCAAGTAAACTTATTTTCTCTTGTGTTCTGAATGAAAAAATTAAGTATTAAGGCAAAGTTCACAGTTGTTTTTTTACTGTTGATTTATTAAACTTGTTCCCACCTTTTTTAAGTTCAATAATTGCATCATCTTTCCAGAAGTCAACGAGTAATCGTGTTAAATTATCGTGATTTCAATACTGACTGATAATCGTGATTATATATTTTTCCCATAATGGAGCAGCCCTATGCAAACGCCCCCCTTTAAATCTGGTGTTTATCAGAGATGTGCTCAGAAGTTTCTTGGAAATAAGACCTTCAGCATGAAAAAGCATAAAACATGACTAATGGACTAAGAGGGCAGCCCTATTTACTTCTTTCTTTGATCAGAGCTCCTCGTGCAATACATGTCCAGTAACGGAGCTAAAGCAGGCTAAAAGAAAGCTAAATTAATTAGTGTAGAAAAACAAATGAAGACGAAGAAATCTCAAGTCACGAGAGGTCAACCCAACAACATACCTTTACATCCCTTTCTTCAAAGTATTTTCAACTTAAACATGAGTGATTTTCAACTGCAGAGTACCGTCAGACAATCTGCTTCCTGTTTACAGCGGCACGCACATGCCCAGTGTGCGTCAACGGTCATGCGATACGTGTTGTCAGACGTGTTAATATGGACGGAGATTAGTTCTGCTACTGGAGCTAAAACTCGTGTGTAGACGGAGATGTTTTTTGTCTCAAAGCGCAGCTTAAAAAGGAGAAGGCAGCAGTGTAGACGTAGCCTATGTCGAGCGGTTATATAAGGTCGTTCACCTGTTGGCCCCAGGCTGTCTTGAAGCCCTGGAATTTCTCCACATTGCCGCCGTTGAAGGCGTACAGCGTATCGATGAGCCACTGTTTGTCTGTGTTCCTCAGGGTCTCCAGCACAGGATGCATCAGCTGCAAAGACACAACAGCAGACGTCAACAAGCTTCATTTAACCCACCTATTGTCCTTGGGTCAAACTGGACCCGTTTCCACAGTTTCTACATCAGAAATTTGGGTTTTCTTTCAAGCGGATTGCCCCAAAAATAACACGCGTTGTTCCCTACAACGCTCTTCTCGAGTAAAATGAAGGGGCAGTTGGCTACTTTCATAGCATTTTGGGTGTTTTATAAAATTTTATAGCATTTGAAAAAACAATGAATCTTGACTTAACTTTGACAGTCTGTTATTATGCACTCAATTGTAACAATTTATCGAAATAATCTATAATTTCAGCTTTTTTTTTTAAACTAAAAAAATGAGGTTAATTCACCACGAATGTAATTTTTTTTGTAAAACTAGTGGTAATAAGTTGATAATAGTGGTGAACCTGGTGGTAATGAAAAAAGCGCAGGAAAAGCAACAAAAACCTAAAAAAGAAAAGAAAAGAAAAAGTGAAAAACCTCGAGAAAGAAAAAAACCAGAGTTGCCCCGGCCTACCCGGGAGGACGGGAAGACAACATAAGGGTTAAATGATTGGCCAGCATGGATAAACAACATAGCCTGGTGAGAGCGTCCTGATCTGGCGAGCTCCAGTTTTCTACTCCCAGATCAGTCTGGCATCTTGAGATCGAGAAAATTTGGAGCCTTTCGCCAAACGACCGACCAATCAGCGTTGGTTTTGAGGTGTGTTTTGGTGTGACGCAACGAGAAGCGACTGTTCAGTTTAAACAACGTGGGCACTTCCCTGGATGAGATGAGCGTAGCTATCGCAGCAAGTTTTATCCGAATTAGAAAGTATTCCTTCATTGAAAGAAGAGCCAAAAAACGGCACTGGAGGCTTTTCTCGGAGGAAAAGATGTTTCTGCTCTTCTCCCGACTGGTTTCGGCAAGAGTTTGATCTGATTGGTTGATTTGGCCCGTCTATCACCAACATAGGTGGTGATAGACAGGTGGTTTATCCAATCAGATAACCAGGATTTTCGCCCCTTCCCAAAAGTTCTCCAACGGAAAGTTCCCAGATGGAGATGCCGAGCAAATGCGAAGCAATCCATCTGGTGGAGTCAGGTTAGAAACAACATGCATCCAACGTACAACTGTTAAACCCACCAGCTCTCCAAAGTTGTAAACTCCTTCTCCTAAGAGTCCAGCCAGTCCCAGTGTGAACGCCCGTTCCTGCTTCTCCGTCTCTGTGGAGTAACGACAACATCACGGGTCAATGTTAAACGGTCTTTTTCATCGTCATCGTTGGTAGGGCAACTGGGGAAAAAAATTACTTATACTTGCCCAAAGTCAATTTTTATCAGTCCATATAAATCATTTATACGTGAATGTAATCAAAAAAAGAAAAATCGGAAAAAGAAAAAAACTTTAAAAAATGTTAAAGAATAAAAAATGTCAAAAATGCTAAAAAAAAACAACAACAAACAAAAAAAAACACACAAAAAGCATCGAAAGACGCAGAAAAAGCGTGAAATGTAAAAACAAAGTAGAGAGACATTCTTGACCAATGGCACAATCAAACGATTCTCTGACGGGTGCAGGAGAACAATGACGCAATTCATGATACGATGGCGCCTGAACAGGCGAGCGAGTGGTTCTAGTTACTGGCCCGACGTGGCGCTTTCCTCGGCCCGGGCCGTTATTGTTGGACCCTGAAGATGAAATCATTCAGCCACGGATATGAAAGACGATATTAACAGCCTGAAATGAAGTCAGAGCGTTTTGTCTGCGCTCACCTGGAAGGTCTGTGATCTCCACGCAGCCGAGGTAGCGCAGAGCGTCCTTGTAGTAGGACGCGTGGTTCCCGATGATGCGGTAGTATTTGCTGGAGAGGTCGTAGAACCGGCCGTGGACCGACGTCACGCCGGGCAAGTTATTCAACATTTCCTCAACGTCTTCAATGATTTTCTGGAAGTGACAAAAAGGAAAATCTCTGGTTATTGTGGATCAGGTTTCTTCTTTTACTTGTTTGTGTGTCAGCTGGGCACGCCATGCACTTTATATGTTTCCAGAATAGGTCAGGCTACGTACAAATCCCATTATCTGGCAGGTCAGTAGTATTATAGATTCTAGGACAGTTTATATTAGCAATTATCATCATCATAATAAAGCAATAAGTTTATTTGATATAGCACCTTCTACAGAGAAAGTGCTTCACATGATAAATTGTTAAAATAAGACCCAAATAGTAAAATGATAATAATGGAATAAAAAATTAAAAGACTTAAGGTGCTCTAAGCGATGCTGGGTGACGCTACTTCTTGTTGACAAAAAGGAGGCTAGCTCGCCCCTCCCTCCCTCCTCCACATCCCGTCCCCTCCCCCTCCCTTCCGCGCACTAACCCCCCCCCAAACTCCCACCCACAAATCCTTCTTGTTGGTTATTGGCTGGAACGCTGGAAGACTGTTATGTTTGGTGGTGCAGGTTGGCGCAGTTTGTTTTTGTTGGCGTTTGTGGAGCCTGGGCTGTCTACAGAGACTGTTTTTTTTTTAAAGTGTGTTCAGGAAACAGGCAGGAGATGTTTGCTGTATGTGACAAAAAACTGTTCCAGCCTAAAAAATGCGTGACACCTTTATATACCCAAAGTCACAAACATGAGACAGAAGTAAGTTTAAACAAGCAAGTCTTCAGCTGCTTTTTAACAGCATCAACAGAGAGTGCAGAACGTAAGACAAGAGGAAGGGCGTTCCACAGGGTCGGAGACACCACTCCAGGGATGCACCAGTCCGACTGGTTCTCTACAGATACCCAAACTCAGCACCTGCGTTTTCGTTTAACAGCTGTTGGTGTTACCGACACATTAACGCGTGACGTTCGAAATCTGCAATAACGTATTATATCTGAACGAGGCCCTTTTTGGAGAAAAGGGAGAGAGCTGAGAGTTCAGGAGCGTTTACCTTTGTGGCGGGAAGATCGTTGATCTCCAGTTTAAGTCTGCCGATGGAAGTCTTGCAGAGAATGACTGCTTCGTCGCTGCTTTTCACCTGAACCAGACGGAGACAGAGTAAGGTTAGCTCAATCATTCAATCATTTACACCTCGTTGCCAGTTTACGATTGGGTCCATGTACCTAAAAATTGATGCAGTTTAATACAACAGTCCTGCAATAAATCCTCCTTCATGAAGGTTATAATGTTCAGTTTGTGTTGATGCAACTTTATGATAATTTTTGGAGGATGCAGTTTGTGATGCTGTATAACTTGTTTGTGATATACAGAGGGTGGTTTCTGTTATATGAACTATGACAAAACATCTCTCAGTAAAACACAACATCACAAGGGACTACGGCCTTCAAAACAACCATAGAGTTAAAGTGCTCATATTATGCTCATTTTCAGGTTCATAATTGTATTTAGAGGTTGTACCAGAATAGGTTTACATGGTGTAATTTTCAAAAAACACCATATTTGTGTTGTACTGCACATTGCTGCAGCTCCTCTTTTCACCCTGTGTGTTGAGCTCTCTGTTTTAGCTACAGAGTGAGACATCTCACTTCTGTTCCATCTTTGTTGGGAGTCGCACATGTGCAGTAGCTAGGTAAGGACTACTAGCCAGTCAGAAGCAGAGTATGAGGGCGTGCCCTGACAGTAGCTAGGTAAGGACTACTAGCCAGTCAGAAGCAGAGTATGAGGGCGTGCCCTGACAGTAGCTAGGTAAGGACTACTAGCCAGTCAGAAGCAGAGTATGAGGGCGTGCCACGCTAGCAGCTAGGCGAGCATTTTAACGTGTGAAATTAAAACTTGCTCTAATATTCATGAAAAGATACATTTTATTGCAGGACTGTGGTGTTGGCCTGCATTAGCATTGGTTAGGTGTCTTACCTTTTCCTTGGTCTTCTCAAGAAAAGTGATAGCATCTTTAGGATCTGGGAAAAATGTTTGAAAATATTAAAAAAAGTAAAAAAATAAAAGTATATATATATATATATATATATATATATATATATATATATATATATATATATATATATATATATATATATATATATATATATATATATATAAAAGATAAGTGTATTCTGCCCTTCCTGCTGCATCATGTTGTTCTTACCTTTCATCTGTCTGGCAACATACAGTATAATCTCCATGAGGGACAACGGGTTGATTCTGACGAGGGAGAAAAAAATAATAAAATAAGCATCGAAAGAAGCAGGAAATACTGAACTGGCGGACAGAGTGTTTGAGGAACCTTTAGCTCACCTGTGTTCGAAGTCACTGAGGAAATTGTCATAGAGCTTTAAGAAGAAAGAAAAAAAAAGAGCCGTCAGAGCAAAAAAAACAAACAAACAAAATGTTCAATGTTTAACTCGTGATAGTGGCCATTAGGGCTGCACGACATGAGGAAAATATGATATATTGTGCAGCCCTGCTGGCCATGAACAGTATTCGGATTTTCACATTATCGACGGTTGAAGATCCTAATTAAGAGAAAATTAGCAAATTGTGTGAAGTTCAATGTTAATGTAAATGTCTGGTATGTAAATGTTGGCACAGATTTTATTTTAATCCCTTATAACCAGTGGTGAGGCTTCCAGTTGTGACGTTACTGATTTTTTCCTTTCAAACACAACCAAACAGAGCAGCTAATGGCACGTTAATGACCATAAATAATACACATAAAACAACCACAACAGCGCGAGATGGAGAGATGTAGGTCTTGGCAATAATTCAATATCACTGTTTATCAATTTATCAAACTTGTACTGAGATGATCTCATGTAAGCATTTAAATATATGTTGTCCAAATTGAAGATTCTGAGTAAAACAAAAAATGAGTTATTAAAGTCGACACATAAAACAATTTGGTCTAATGTAATGCAAACCAGTGGACTAGGGCTGGGCGATATGGAGAAAATCAAATATCACGATATCTTTGACCAAATACCTCGATATCGATACCGCAACGATATTATAGTGTTGACTATTGGTGCTTTCACAAAATATTTATTTGATAAATAATCATCAGTAATGTGGATATAATGACTAAGTGGGTAAAGGCAAATAATAGAACAGCTAGAACAGTCTGGTAAGTTCAGAAAATGACATCACTTTACTGTAACGCAGCCTTTAAAACCAGGAAAAGACAACACTTATGCCATATTACGATATTCAAAATCTAAGACGATATCTAGTCTCATATCACGATATCGATATAACATCGATATATTGCCCAGCCCTAGAGTGGAACACAGTTCTTTGCTTCAAAACATAATATTGAATCAATATCCAAAGAAACTAGGATGCATTCATTATTTATGAATTCCCCTTACATTCAATATATGAATATTACATGCTAGGAAACTTTTTCAAATATGTGCATCCTCGCTGGTACGTTGTTGTACAAGTACAGCATAACACCTGTGACTGTGCCGTTACCTGTATGAGGCCATCTCCTGTTTTGAAGCAAGGATCTTTCACAAAGTCTGTCAGCCTGAGAGTCAACTGATGCCACAATCTGCCAAATAAAAAAACAGTTAAACGGTTGAAGACAGACAAATGTCCCAAAAGACACGTTGTATTGTTTTTGTAGAATCAACAGGGTTTCCCCCAGAAAAGTCCTTCGGCTCGGTGGCAAGTGTCTTTCTGTGACGAGGGCCGAGCCGGGGCCAGTCGCAGGCTGATGGCAGTGTTAAAGCTCTAGTGTGCATCTTTTTGATATTAAAGAGCTCATATTATGCTAATTTTCAGGTTCATAGTAGAGGTTGTACCTGAATAGGTTTATGTGGTTTAATTTAAAAAAAAAAACACCATATTTTTGTTGTACTGCACATTGCTGCAGCTCCTCTTTTCACCCTGTGTGTTGAGCTCTCTGTTTTAGCTACAGAATGAGACATCTCACTTCTGTTCCATCTTTGTTGGGAGTCGCACATGCGCAGTACCTAGGTAAGGACTACTAACCAGTCAGAAGCAGAGTATGAGGGCATGCCCTGACAGTACCTAGGTAAGGACTACTAGCCAGTCAGAAGCAGAGTATGAGGGCGTCCCCTGACAGTACCTAGGTAAGGACTACTAGCCAGTCAGAAGCAGAGTATGAGGGCGTGCCCTGACAGTACCTAGGTAAGGACTACTAGCCAGTCAGAAGCAGAGTATGAGTGCCCGGACAGTACCTAGGTAAGGACTACTAGCCAGTCAGAAGCAGAGTATGAGGGCGTGCCCTGACAGTACCTAGTGTAAGGACTACTAGCCAGTCAGAAGCAGAGTATGAGGGTGTGCCCTGACAGTACCTAGGTAAGGACTACTAGCCAGTCAGAAGCAGAGTATGAGGGCGTGCCCTGACAGTACCTAGGAAAGGACTACCAGCCAGTCAGAAGCAGAGTATGAGTGCGCCCTGACAGTACCTAGGTAAGGACTACTAGCCAGTCAGAAGCAGAGTATGAGGGGGGTACCCTGACAGTACCTAGGTAAGGACTACTAGCCAGTCAGAAGCAGAGTATGAGGGCGTACCCTGACAGTACCTAGGTAAGGACTACCAGCCAGTCAGAAGCAGAGTATGAGGGCGTGCCCTGACAGTACCTAGGTAAGGACTACTAGCCAGTCAGAAGCAGAGTATGAGGGTGTGCCCTGACAGTACCTAGGTAAGGACTACTAGCCAGTCAGAAGCAGAGTATGAGGGCGTGCCCTGACAGTACCTAGGTAAGGACTACTAGCCAGTCAGAAGCAGAGTATGAGGGCGTACCCTGACAGTACCTAGGTAAGGACTACTAGCCAGTCAGAAGCAGAGTATGAGGGTGTACCATGCTAGCAGCTAGGTGAGCATTATAACGTGTGTTACAAAGTGACCATGTTTGTCTCTGAAGTAAAGGCTGGACTACAATAGAGCTGTTTGGAGCAGTTGGTGAACAGTGTTTTCTGTTGGAGATGGTAAGTCCCTTTGGGGGGGACTTTGGGCATTTTCACTTTGTAAACCTACAACGTGCACAAAAAAGATATATAACACAATAAAAGAAAGGGGAAAAGCCAAAAAGCATAATATGAGCACTTTAAAGAACGTCTGTTACATTCAAGCCATTGCCAAATGAGTTGCTCCAAAGCTAATTAAGACTATCAGCTCCACACAACTCTCTCTGGATTTCTCAGTATGACTATGTTCAGATTGTGTGGCGACTTTTGCGCACAGAAACTCAAGTGAAGATAATTACTAGGGGTGTGCACAAAAAAAAAAAAAGATCGATTGACATTTGAATCGCAATTCAAGCTATGCCGATTCAAAAATCTATTTTTTTATTGTAGGTCTACTGCAATCACATGGGAAAGGTAACTACATTTACATACTGTGAAGAGTTTTTTTTAAATCAAGAATCGTTTTTGAATTGAAAATCGATTTTGAATCGAATCTTGAGCCTAAAAATCAATAACAAAACGTGACATTTTCGGAATCGTGCACCCCTAATAATTACCTCTTCTTAAGAGTCCATCATGTTTGTTTAATTCTCCGTGTCCTACTTGGCTACTAGCTTTAGCTACTTACTTATACAAATTAAAAGTTTTACATACAAAAAACACACAAGATCTTATAAAATATGTTGTTTCAAATTAAACTACAGAACAATTTATACAAATACATTATGAAGGGGTCACTTTGGGCTCTGGGTAATTGTGTCGCTATTTTTACAAACCAAACAATCAATTAATCAGCGGATAAATCCAGAATGAAAATACTCGTTAACCTTTGTGTTGTCTTCCCATCGACGATGCAACTTTTTATTTTTCTGGGTCAACTGTTAATATGAAAACCTTTTTTCAACTGTTTGCGCGTCTTTTTAAACACTTTTGTCGCTTTCCACCAATCTTTTTGTCACTTTTTTTTTCTCGATAAATTAAATAAAATACTGATGGTGAACTGATCATTTAATCTACTTGTGAAGAGCGTTGTATAGAACCATCCACGTTTTTTTTGGACAATTCGGTTGAAAGAAGAAACCCAAATTTCTGTTATATAAACTCTTCGAAAATGGGTCAAATTTGACCCGAGGACAACAGGAGGGTTCAGCGTTTCCTCTATGTTGATTTGACCGTGGCGGCCCCCCACGGCAACATTTCTGCCCCCCTCACGGTATCAGACATAGAGCTGCAGTGTTAGAGTGCATGTCGGAGAACGTTTGTACTTTAGGTGCATTATTTACATGCTGAAGTAGCTAAACTGCATTAAGATAATGTAATTAATAGTGGGTTTATTGTTATTTGCTACAGAATGCTCAGCCTATATGTCAAGATCAAAGTTGGCCTATATAGTAACTCAAAAAATACAGTTCTATCACAACTGAAAATATGCCTCATTGTGTGTGTGTGAATAGAGGTGAATAAATATATTAGTTTGTGTTGCAGCAAAGTGTCAGTTCTGTTTCATGGGAGGGGTGGTGTTCGGACCTGCACCCAATGCTAAACAAAATCCTAAAGGAAACACTGGGGTTAATAGTTCAAAATGAGTTTCCAGCTCAACTAACTATGACAGTAAAATCCTGCTTTTACATTAATACATGAGTAATCATCTAATGATTATGGCGTTTACCTGATTACATACTTTTACATTTTCAATGCAGGAGTTTTACTTGTAACAGAGTATTTCTTATTTACTTTTACTTTAGTGGAGCATCTGAATACTTCCTCCACCACTTTATAGTCTAATGGTGTTCATGTTAATGTGTCCAACTGGACTGTTTGAAAAGCCAAGTAACATGTTTTACTTTGAATACAGATAACCAGCTAGCTAATGATGGACATTTGTATTTTACAGAGCAAACTACTCCTTTAAGGGTCATTCAGTTTAACCTCCATGGTGATGTGTTCTTACAAAACAGCATTATATTAAACGTATTATATTCTTATGGTGCAGTGACTAAGGACTCGTCTATAGCATCAACGTTAGCAAACAGCTAAGAACAACTTGTGATAAACTGTCTTCCACTGGCCAACATTAATGGGGTTATGTTGAAAGCTACAGACCAGTAACTTATATATACGTTATTGTTTTAAATTGATATATAAAAAAATACATTTAAAAGCAACATTTCAGTTCTGATCTACAAGAAGAAACTTGCGGCTAACATTAGCCGAACCTCAGCTAACGCTAGCTCCGTGCATGACTCAGCGTACGTTTCCAATGAATGAGCGAGCTAACGTTAGCTAGCCTAGCGTTAGCAGAGCATTTAGCTAGCTGGCTTTTTTTGTACCTTTTGTTGTACAAATCCTCCAAAGTGTGCCACTCCGTCGCCATCTCCGGCGTGGAGCTGGTGCTCTGCTGCTGTTTGAGGAACCCGGTAACATCTCTCATTGTGGCAACAAAACTGTGAAGTTAAATGTGTATTCGGGGGCTGATGAGTGTTGCTGAATCTTCAGCTAACGTCAAGTAGCCTGCCGTGTTGTGAGTCTGCTGCTGGGCGCAAAGGATGATGGGAAAGCGAGGAGGCGTTTCTATGGTTTTTACGGTAAAAGGGAAATCTTCCTCTTCTTTTTGATAAAGTGGATTTCTTGACCGATTTACACTTGTTTGTTTGTTTAGTATTATTTTTCATTATGTAACGGCAGCTAATTCAACAAAATACTAGGTAACCGAGCTTGGTAGCTGACCACCGAGCTGTTTTGTGTGCGTTAGCTAAAGTTAGCTAGGCTATATATATCGTACATTACGGTTTTGTAATGTCGTTCTGTTTTCTAGGATGACAAAGGCATGACCCGCCCTACTATCCCTCTGATTGGCTATCACTCGCTGGCTGCTCTTGCTGGGTTGGTTAGGTTTAGGCAAAGACGTGGGATTGGTTAGGGTTATGGTAAGAATGTCAGCGTAATCCTATCAGAGGCTGAGTAAGGCAGAGTAGCGGCGACGTGCCTTCACCATCCTGGGGGGGGGAATAGTTGGTTATGGTTATTTGATCTTATGGAGGTCAAAGGACGACAACAAACATCTCAGCAAGCAGCTAGTCATTATATTACATTGTATCTGATTTTAGGTGGATAAAATGTGTTAACAGCGCGTGTCCCTGTTTAGGTGTCTGCTTCAGTCAGTAGGAGTAGGAGTAGTTTAGTTGCAGCTGTGCTATGGCTTCTTTAGCGAGCTCCTCAATAATGTCACCTGTCAGACTTTGCTGTTTGTGTCTGTGCTCGAGAACAAGCAGGACGCTCTCTGCATACGGTTAGTACGCAGACAAACACATGATGACATGAGTGAAATGTGTAATATGATTGATAATTGTGACTCATGCTTGTTTTTCTTTTTATAGGTTTGGGTCAAAGGAGTTTGTGTTCAGGTAAAGCTGCAGCCGCAGCTCTGTGCAGGTATTACACACACACACACACACACACACACACACACACACACACACACACACACACACACACACACACACACACACACACACACACACACCTACTCAAGTATCGTGCTTTTATTTTATGTAAGGTTGGATGACAGTTTTTTTATCCCCTTCCTGTCCAGTGAAAACAAAACTGATTAATCGGTTATCAAAATAGTTGGCGATTAATTTAACAGTTGACAACTAATGGATTAATTGTTGCAGCTCTACATCTTTGTTTTTCTTCTTCGCAGACAAACAAACTCTCCCCGGTGGAATGGCACTCAGGGGTTTTTCTCCCGTGGCGGTGGCGGCGGTGCAGCCGAGGAGCAGCAGACCCTGGAGGACATCGCCAAGAGCATCAGAGAGCAGCGGTACAAGAGGGTGGTGGTGATGGCCGGAGCTGGGATCAGCACGCCTAGTGGCATCCCAGATTTCAGGTAAAAGAGGTTAGATATTAGTGCTGGAACGATATGCTTTTGTACCGGTTCGACTCTTTCACGATACATGGCTTTTTGCTTTATAAAATTCAGCTTTATCAAAGTCTCCATTGTTCTGATAGAACAATATGTATGGTGCTTTATAATATTTGTTTGTGTTTGTCTCGTGTTGGACCTCAGGAAGAATAGTCTTCATGACAGTGATGACAAATGGGGATCCATAAAAAACAATATACATGGGTGCAGATTCGATTTGTATTGCGATTTTCATTTATTGTGATTCGATAGTATTGAGTATTGCGATTTTCTTTTCCTTCTTTAACTAAAACAAAAGTTGAATAATACACTTCTAGAGACAATATATCATGAGACATATCTAAAAACTGATTGTTTTCTAAAAAGAATGCACATCACAAGTCAGTCAGTCTGTCAGACATTTATTTAATTTGTAAAGAAGAACATAATATAGATTTTATAGTTAGATACAGTTATTCTGGGGTAAAGAATTTTAAAATTCGTCGCAAAAAAATGTCACGATACATATGTGAATCCATCCACTACTACAGTGGTTCCCAACCTGGGGTCCGGGGACCCCCAGGGGGGGCTGCAAAGATCACAGGGGGGGCGCAAGTCTTTATCTGGTTTGAGGTTGAGGTAAAAAAAATTTATTTGCACATGTTATGATATTATGAAATTATGATAATCAGTGTTTCCTTTAGGATTTTGGGGGCAATGGGGGCAGGTCCGAACACCACCCCCCCCTCCCATGAAATGGAACTGACACTTTGCTGCAACACAAACTAATATATTTATTCACCTCTATTCACACACACAATGAGGCATATTCTCAATTGTGATTGAACTGTATTTTTTGAGTTACTATATAGGCCAACTTTGATCTTGACATATAGGCTGAGCATTCTGTAGCAAATAACAATAAACCCACTATTAATTACATTATCTTAATGCAGTTTAACTACTTCAGCATGTAAATAATGCACCTAAAGTACAAACGTTCTACGACATGCACTCTAACACTGCAGCACTATGTCTGATACCGTGGGGGGGCAGAAATGTTGCCGTGGGGGGCCGTCACGGTCAAATCAACATAGAGGAAACACTGATAATACACTAGAATATATAATGTATACAAAAGTCTGTATGAAAACTATATATTTTGTTGTATCCTCGTTTTTCCTGCCGCCACGGCATCACTATTTTATGAATGAAACATGGCGGAGAAACATCAAAGTGCTGATAACTCCTCTGTATCAAAAAAGAAAGTAAGGCTCTATCTCTAGCTTTTCTTAGACATGAGTAGGGGGGGCGCCAAGGAAAAAAGGTTGGGAACCACTTCCCTATACATATTAGCCCTGCACGATAAATCGTTATAAAATCGTGATCTCGATTCACCCCTGTTTGCGATTTAATTTTTAAATGACTTTGATTTTTTTTTTCTTTCTCCTTCAATTAATTAATTGAAAGTAATTGTTTTAATTATGTAAAGACATGTTCAAGGAGTTCAGATAGAGCCTGTATCAGGGCCATGTTTAGTTAAATGTGTTATATGTCACTATTTTTGGTAGCCTACTGTACTTAAATGGCCAGTATGTACTTTATTTTCTTTATTCATTGAAGCCTCTATGTTTACAGGCTTGTGGTGATGTGCAATGTGCTATAGGTGCCAAAAAATCTATGTTTGGTACTGCCACTTTGTTTTGTTTTGTCATGGTTCATGTGTGCATTAAACATTACACATCGTGAGAAAACAATCGTGGCAGAGAATCGTGATATCAATTCTAAGCTAAAAAATCGTGATTCATATTTTTCCCTGAATCGTGCAGGCCTACTACATATGTATTCTAGTTTTTCTGTAAACCTGTAACTATCAGGTGTATTCAGTAGATTATTCCCTGTCAGGTCTCCAGGCAGCGGCCTCTACGACAACCTGCAGCAGTACGACCTGCCGTACGCCGAGGCGATATTCGAGATCAGCTTTTTCCATCAAAACCCAAATCCCTTCTTCGCCCTGGCCAAAGAGCTGTATCCAGGGAATTACCAGCCCAACCTGACGCACTATTTTGTACGGCTGCTTCACGAGAAGCGTCAGCTCCTCAGGATGTACACGCAGAACATCGACGGCCTTGAAAGACGTATGTATTCATATCTTTGCTTCTAGAAGTCCCCACACGTCGTTGAGTCATTGTAAGCCACCGTGCTTGTTTACTTGTGTACCAAGTGGCAGGGATTCCTCCTGAGATGTTGGTGGAGGCTCACGGTACATTTACCACCGCCACCTGCACAGTCTGCCTGAGGAAATACGAGGGAGAGGAGCTACGAGTGAGTCATAACCCAAACACTAATCTAGAAGTAATACATATACCAGCATACTGTGTAATTTCATACTCCAATCAGAGTACAACTCCTACTAGTACCAGTATTCCTCTACTCCACAGGATCTTAAACCACACTCATGCATGCTCATACTCATACTTTTACATACACTCTCCATGCTTCCACTCATCCACATATACCATTCATTCCCACTCATCCACATATACCGTTCACATTTTTGATAAACACTTATTTCTTAGCCATTAAGTTTACAAGCCTCATAACCCAAACACTTACTCTACACATTTACCAGAATATTTAAAGGACAATTCCGGCGCAAAATGAACCTAGGGGTTAATAACATATGTGTACCGAGTTGACCGTTCTCTGGGATAGGTTTTCATGATAATCAAATGTCTGTAGCTTGAAACTAGCTACCGCAAACCAGTGTTTAGCGGCTAACGCTAGCTTTTGGGGCAGAGGGTAAATCGCTATTTCTACACCACTAACAAGGCTCAAAATAGCACCACACTTCCACGGTAGCATAATGAGGGTCCCTACATGTAAACCGAAACATTGAGAACTTTGTAAGCGTACAGATAGTTTATTGAAAAGATAGATTATAAAGACAGGAGCGTTAATGTTTACATGAGGCCGCCATCGTCGTCGTTCAACTGGTCATGACTGTTATCCAAGGTGGCGGCCGCATGTAAACATTAACACTACTGTCTTTATAATCTATCTTTTTAATAAACTGTCTGTACACTTATAAAGTGCTATTTTGAGCCTTGTTAGTGGTGTAGAAATAGTGATTTACCCTGTGCCCTGAAAGCTAGCGTTAGCAGCTAAACACTGGTTTGCGGTAGCTAGTTTCAAGCTACAGACACATTTGATTATCATGAAAATATATCCCAGAGAACAGTCGACCTGGTACACATATGTTATTAACCCCTAGGTTCATTTTGCGCCGCAGTTGTCCTTTTAAAATACAGTTCATCACGTTGTCGGAAAACAAATCACAAACATTTGGTGTCTACAACTTGACAAATCAGAATATTCTCTTGTTTTCCTTCATTTTTATACATTGTACATTTAAGAGCCAGATAAAATGAGCAAATGTAAGATATCACTTTAGACTCTGGGGATATATTTGTTATAATATTAATATTCATTTCCCATCTTGTTTCCCCGTTTCATCAGTCCGATGTGATGGCAGGTGTGGTCCCAAAGTGTCCCACCTGTAAAGGCGTGGTAAAGCCTGACATTGTGTTTTTCGGGGAGGAGCTTCCACGTCACTTCTTCAAGTACCTCACCGACTTCCCTCTGGCTGATCTCCTCATCGTCATGGGAACTTCACTGGAGGTGAGCGCCACCGGCATTAAACCACGTCATGCCCCTTTTTAATGTGATGTTTTTCCAGCTGAACCAACATGTTGGTCGAGCTGCAATTCCAACAATTCCAAATGTTGCTGTACAATGAATTGTCTCTCAACTAATTGCAGTTAACAGTATAATTGTCTCTTTCAGTAAAATTCAAAAATATTAATTCATTTATTACTTTTTTTGAACAAATGTAAAGTTTTGAACGAATACCAGAATACATCTTTTGGTTATATCACTGTTATGTGACCCAGATAATGTAATAACACAAATACACAGCCTGTGAAGTAAACCACGCCTCTATATTATCATAAAACATTTTGCATGCTTCCTCCCCTTGTCATTCCTGTTGCTATGAATGTCTGTCGGGTCAAGTTCCAACAACTAAAAATTGAAATAATAATAAAAATATATGTTCCGACCAATAATCGCTTACATAATTACAATTGGGCATATCTAAACAACATCAACAATTCCCAGTCATACGCCTTAAGACCTTAGCTAGTGTTGGCAATTAATTGCGTTTTAAACAAAGAAACCGCGATTATGTAAAGAAATTGACAATTAGACTATTATGTAATAATTGTTACAGGCCTATATGTTGGGATGAGAGAGTCATATTTTTGTTACACAGCCAATGTTCCCGGGTCGGGTGGACCCACCAAATTATTAGGCTTTTAAATCAATACAGCCATGACAATTTATGTAAAAATACTTAACCGATGTTTACTTTAGCTCAATTACCAATGACATATACATCATTTATGGTTCATATTTGCCATTTACCCCTATGAGATCACATTTATGTGAGAAAACGAGGAAATTCAATTATAAAAAAGGTAAAAAAAAATAGAAACAAGATTTTTGATGATTATTGTTGCTTATTTCTAAGAACTTAATCAGAACAGGTGAAAGTGCTTGAAATGTAACAATTGTGTAACTTTGTGTGGGAATAGCAGGTGCAGAAAGACAACATACACACACGCACGCACACACGTGCGCGCGCACACACACACGCACACACACACACACAGCAGGCCCAGTTAGGAGGCGGACACAGTTAAGTTTCATAGCGCCTACAATTATATTACAATCGGGTCCAGTAGACCAGAACACCTCATATGGAATAGTTATTGTGTGTGTGTGTGTGTGTGTGTGTGTGGGGTGTACCGTGTGCAGTCATTGAAAATAAGTTATTTTTTTATGTTCTTCACAAAAAATGAGGCAAGGCCAGTGAGTTTGAGTTAGAAGAAATAATAAATAGCATAATCTTACATTTAACATTTAACATTGAAAACGGGCCCCACAGACCCAAACACCTTACAAGGGTTAAACGTGAAAACTGACTCTCTGTACTATGTGCAAAATCTTGAACCTTTCTGAAAACGCACTGAAGTTGTTCGTTAGTGCTGAACTCAAGACGTGCACCACACAATCCCTGGTTTAATCCTTCGTCTGGGTTTCTGTTTTCTTCTCCACTATAAACTCTCTTATAAAAGCAAAAAACATCCAAAAGGTCTTTAAAAAAAGGGCAAGTGTATTTTGTATAGCACCTGACAACAAGAATTCAACATTAAAAGCTGCTGTTTGACTCTCTTTGCTCCGCAGGTGGAGCCCTTCGCCAGTCTGGCGGGAGCTGTGCACAGCTCTGTTCCCCGTCTGCTCATCAACAGGGACTTGGTGGGTCCGTTCGCCTGGCGCCGCCGTCGTCACGACGCCGTGCAGCTGGGCGACGTGGTCGGTGGCGTGCGAGCCCTGGTGGATGCCCTCGGCTGGACTCGGGAGCTGGACGCTCTGATGGCGGCCGGCGCTGAGAAAGTGAGTGTGGGTTACAGGCTCCCGTGTATAATCATTCTTCTACGTCCGAGTTCCCATGAGCCTTTTGGGCAGTTACATTTCCTCTGGCGCTGTATTCGGGTCCATGCATGTATCGCAAGCCAGCGAAGTAAGGTTGAAGCCGCTGAAACAAACATGAGCTGAAGGAAACTTAACCCTTGTGTTGTCTTCGGGTCACATTGACCCGTTTTCAATTTTTGTTTTTATATCAGAAAATATGGGACGTAGAAATAAGCGCTGAAAATGTGTAGAAGAAAAATTTTACAATTTAAAACGTTGGAAAAAGCAACTGAGCTGCAGAGTTAGGTAATAAATCTCTGTGACACATTTCACATTACACATAACTATTCCATAGTTAATATAAAAGGTGCAATCAATTAGTGCAGCTTTAAACACCAAAGTTTTGATTGTGCAGAACCTCCTTTTTTTTTTTAAGATTATTTTTTTGGCCATTTTAGACCTTTAATTCCACAGACAGATGAAGATGTGAAAGGGGAGAGAGAGGGGGGAATGATATGCAGCAAAGGGCCGCAGGTCGCTGCGTCGAGGAGTTAACCTCTACATCTGTGCGCCTGCTCTACCAACTGAGCTAACCCGGCCACGCAGAACCTGTCTTTGACCACATTTTGGTGTTTTTGGCCGTCTTGTATCTTAGCGCTGTGTCGTGAGTCCTCTCAAAAGTAAAAACAGAAATAGTGTGACCACATGCAAAGCACAGCGGTATTTTGTGATGAATTCTTGCAGTAATCTATCAGGGATTTTTCAGAAGCCGGAGCCACGCTGAGACCCTCACTGAGACCCCTCACTGATGTTATTGTGTGTACTTTTAATCTACAGGCTGAAAAAAGACAGATTATGTGACCTTTTGTTTGGCGTACGTAGTAGTTCTATATCCACGACATTCCACTTCCGGGATTGCTCCGGTGCCACAGGAAATTCTGCCGGATGCACGTCTTTTTGCCGATGTCTGTTACCTTTCGCTTTCTTTGTGTCGACGTTCTAACCTCCGGCTGATTTGTGAGGACTACGGTTAACTGCTCCTCAGATCTCTGCAGGGTAAATCCAGACAGCTAGCTAGGCTATCTGGCCAATCTGAGTTTTCTGCCGCATGCCTGTTTTGCAGCGGCTCCATGCAGAGCTTAGCGCCGCCCAAGGTGATATTACGTTGATTGTGATTGGTTCAAAGAAATGCCAATAAACCAGAGCACGTTTTTCACCCAAATCTGGAATACTATGTGGACTAGCCAGACCCTCCTCCGTTCCGCAGTGTGTGGATGGTCTGGCAAAGCGAGACTATATCAATGGGAACTCACAGACTGACAAATAAGGAGCTGCTACACTGGAAATGCAGAAATGTCAAATATCAGTAAAATGCAAGTAAGCGCCACACATGATGCGGCCGAGAAATCAAATCGGGTGCAGATGTACCATGGGTGGGGGAAAGAATCGATACTGCATAGTATCGCAATATTTTCCGTGGCAATACGGTATCGATACACGCTTTTATTATAAGTGAGATGAATGAACAAAGAAATGTATCCTTTTAGATAAATCTGACGTTGACAGGTTTTCTTTGGCGACATTATTTGAAGTTGGAAAAAAGGTGATAAATTGCAATATAGTCGCAGACAATAGCAAAAATGTATCGTGATAATATCGTACCGTGGGGCCTCTGGCGACTCCCTGCCCTTAGATGTACAATAGAATACACTGTGCAGCTGATTGACCGTGTGCAGTATTATATTTTGTTCATTAGCCTCTATCTTTTGTGTCAAAACCTTTCAACAACCTTGATGATGGCCTTTGTTTGTATGAAATCATTTAATCACAATGAAATGTGAAAATGACTGCTTTAGTGGAATTAAAAGTCAAAACTTACTTTAAAAAAAATATATATTTAATGAAAGTAAAATACAGGGGGAAAAAAGAAATGTTATTTAATCCTTTTTAAGTTTTTCACGACCAATTTCAGGATCAAATGCAGAAAAAATGAGGTTTATGCTGAATGTCAGTGGACATTTCACAGGAGTAAATCTTTAAAAACAGATTACAAATAGTAGTTTGTTAATATAAGTTAAAGAAAGATTCAGTAGTTTCAAAAAATAGCTGGTCACTGTAGTTTTGATCCAACAAACAGGAGGAAATAGTGCATTTGTTGGGGACTATTTTCAGCAGCGGATTAATCCACAATTGGTGCTCTAGTGAGTATTTGTGGCAGCAGGACAGTGTGTGTGTGTGTGTGTGTGTGGGATTGAGTCAAAATAAATTTGATGTCATTCAGTGCAACAGTGTGGCTCACTGATGTGTTTTCAATATGTCACTGAGGAAGAAGATAAAGGCTTCAGGCTTTGATAGACAATACTTGTGGGATATGTTGGTATTTTAACCAGCAGAGGGAGCCAGCGGACCTTTAGTGTGACAAAGATTCCTGTTTGAACAATAGGTGGTTGTTTTATAATGATACGTGAAGCTAAACTGAAGTTAAAGCTTTAGTGCCTAACTTTTTGATATTATTGAACGTAATGAAGACTATCAGCTCCACACAACTCTCTCTGGATTTCTCAGTATGGCTATGTTCAGAAGATTGTGGCGTCCGGTGACTTTGAATATAATGATCTCTTTTGAAGGGTCCATCATGTTTTTTTTTAATACTCCGTGTCCTCCTTGGCTACTAGCAACTGTGTGAAGGCTAATGTCATGTGGACGCGCCGACAGTTTTGTTGTCATTACTTAGAATTCCTCATGGGGGAGACAGAAACTATGCACTACAGCTTTAAGGGTGTTGTAGAGAAAATAAAAAGAAAATCTCTAATACATAAAATTATTAATTAAAACTGAATCCGAGCAACTTAACGTAATGTGTCTCCACTTAATGTGTCAGTGGAACTAAAACAGTGGAACTAAAACAGTTACACTTTACTTGAAGGTATCTACATAATAGTGAGATGACCCTTTCATGAACGTGTCATAAACATAATAAACAAGTCATAAACGTTATGACATAACGCTTCTTTTAGTAGGTGTCATTCGGATTTAGTCATAAGGTAGGGTTAGGGTTCATGTGTCGTGACACTGTCATGTCACTCTTATGTAGATACCTTCAGTAAAGTATATTGTTACCACTAAAACTTAAATCTAAATCACCAAATGACATCAGTTAGGTTGACCTAATTAGAGATTTTCCTCTCACTTTAAACTGCATTAAGTATTGCAAACTCAGACATACAGTATTTCTCCATGTTTCTATACTTTTCTAAGGCAAACTTGTATCTACATTCATGAAGGATTGGCTGGTAAGTTTAAGATATTTTTTGGAATCCTAAAAACTTGTGATACTACAGTTACTTTCTGTTTGCATAGCTGATTTTGATTGGACACCGATTTACACAGAAGTCTTTATTAGCTGAG
This sequence comes from Perca fluviatilis, assembly GCF_010015445.1. Lineage (NCBI taxonomy): Eukaryota > Metazoa > Chordata > Actinopteri > Perciformes > Percidae > Perca > Perca fluviatilis. The sequence goes on along the minus strand of NC_053114.1, from coordinate 41,754,362 downwards.
ACATTTTTTTAATTTTAATGGGGCAACCTGATTTAATAAATCACAACTTTAAGCTACTTGTTGCTAAGAATTTAAGAGGGACTTTACATGCAAATAAATGGCTGGTGCAACTTGATCCAGGTTTCTGATCATTCTGTGACTCAGAGAGTCACGAGTTATGTCAAAGTTGATCAGTAAAACAAAACAAATGTGACACTAAATTATGTACTGATGATCTATGTGCTAAAATAAAAGCAGATGTCTGACTTAAATGCACGGGAAACATGTTTTGTCACTCTGGTCTTCTATTACCACTAGTATAAGATTAGATGGAGAAGTTAGTTGAATCCAAAAATCAAACTGTGTTCATTCTCAACTGTTGAGGTGACTCAGTCGATACAGAAGTGACCGATTTCAAAGACAAACCCGCACTGATGCAGAAGATCAGAAGCCATGCAGGGATATTGTTACCCAGGTTTCTCATGTTTCACGTTTACGTCATTTCTCAAATAGGATCAAACCCAGCATCATTAGGTCCATGTATTGTCTATTTCTGTCACGCTATCTTTCCCAAGATGTTTTTTTACTCTCACCAAGTGATTGAATGCGAACACGCCTCTGGGTTTTGCAGTCGTGCAGATAATCACAGATTTTATCACATTCATCACCTGCTTCAGTTTTTTTTTTTTTAACCCACCTCTCACACCTCGCTCCAATTTTCACCTCTCCTTTCCCGCCTGGTCCTGCTGCTGCTGCTGCTGATGTCGTCTCTAACATGAAAAAGTCTGTTATCACTGCATGATATCACCTACTGGGAGAAACTTTTCCCTTTCATGCAGGAATCTGTGTGCTTCTTCAAGGGTTGCAAGTACTTAAAAACCTTCCCGCTGCTTTACTGTCAATCGTGGGATTTTTAATGATGTTAACATCTAGTCTGTAGAGTTCACTGTTTTATTTTTTCCATCTTCTTTTCTGGTTTTGCTTTCAAAAGGTTTTCAGTTTTCAGGTTGAACTGGGTTGACGGTGAGATCCACTGGTCAAAGCAGCGACCCTCCAAATGTTTAGGTTAAGTCACTGCTGCGCCGCGGCTCTAGTAATAGTGATGTTGTCTGTCGGTCCACCACTTTGGTCCAGACTGAAATAACTATTACAACTGCTGGATTGACATTGACATTTTGAATAACCATTCCTGTTCCCCAGAGGATGGACTTTTCATCTAGCGCCACCATGAGCTTCCCATTTGTGGTTTTTAGTGGAATGTCTCGACAACTATCGGATGGATTGCCATGAGATTCTTTTTCAGACATTCATGTTCTCCAACTACCTGCAAGAGACACAAAACGACTACAAAGACACAAAGTGACTATAAAGAGACTCAAAATGACCAGAAAGAGACACACCGTGAAAAGAAAGTGACAACAAAGGGACTACAAAGAGACATAAAGAGATCAGAAAGAGACGCACAAGTGAACACAAAGGGACACACAACAACAACAAACAAAGTGGCCACGTCACGTTTTGTGTCTCGTTGTCTTGCAGAAGTAGTAGGAGGCCTTTCACACGCTTGCGCCCAGGGGCCCCATTGTCTCACAGTCCATCCATGCATAAATGGGATTTTGAAATTGGCATCCAACTGTGGCTCAGTCATTGTCTTCAATGAACGTTCTGTTTGCCTCGCACGAGGTGTTCTGGCACAGGAAGTTAGCTCACATTAAAAGACGAGAGAGTTCGACCACATCGACCTCAAACTGAGCAGATAAGATTTCAGCCGAAGGCCACCGGAACATTTAGAAACATGACACACTTTATTAGAAAGGTTTCCACATAAAACGTGGATATGGCATACAATAGGCACAGTCAGTAACCAAACGTACATACTGTGGTGACAGGCAGTAATGACTTAAAAGGACAATACCATCCTGCAGTCGAGAATACTTTCAGAACACAGAATCAAACTTTTTGTTTTCTTTTTCAAAACACTTGAGCCGAGGATAATGACTCTAATGTGCAACGTTATCAAGACACAGTCTGGAAATACTTCACTTAAGGTTTCTATTATAGTAACGTAAATGTTTTATTCAACATCATACAAACATTTTTGAAAGCAAATTTGATCTGATATTCATCACTCAGTAAAAAACTAAATGACTTCCTTTACGGTGTTGCTGCTTTTATAGATGTACTGTATTATGTGATGAGACTTACTCTAATAATCAATCCGAGAAGGTATCACATTGAGTATTTCAAGTAGCAGAAATAAAAAAAGAAAAAATAGTTTTGGCAGGAAATGATGTACGATGAATTCAAAGCTGGAAATTAGTGTAACCTACGTATTACTGCCACCATGACAAACAATATGTGATAATATATGATCACTTTCTCGTTTTTATAACGAGATACTTCACAGTATATTTCATGTTAAGGACATATATATATATATATATATATATATATATATATATATATATATATATATACTTCTCGTTATTACTAGATACCAAATTATTCCGTTTTAATAACATATCACTTGCTTTTTAGTCGTGAAACTTTGCCGTTATTCCACAAAAATCGACGTGCGTCCTTAAAAGAAGGACACCAGTTTTTGTTATAACCACATTCTCATTAAAACAAGTTTTATTTTTTCTATTTTATTTTTAACCCGATAACTTGGTGCGTTATAACAAGAAACTTCTGTATGTTGTTAAAATGTGAGAAAGGGGTGCATGAAGCTTGGCATTTGATACTTAAGGTGATTTGATACTGTATATTAAGGAATAATTTGGTAAACTTTATTCTTTCCAGGGTAGCAGAGGAGAATGATTCCACTTGTCAGGTATAAGATGTTTGCCCTCTTATCCTCCCTCGTGGTATTTTATTATATCATTTTTGATAAATTTGTCATCCTCTCAGCACTAGAATGACACTGGGAAGACACCGCCCGTGTTAAGTGTCATGTAGCGTAAATAAGTGCCTGATCGTGCGCCTGGCCTGTCGCACTGGACGCGTATTTCTACGATCCTTCTCTCTCTCCCCCGATAGAAAGAGACAGGATGAGTGGGGGGAGCTGTGGTAATTGTAGTCTATATGTGGCTGTGTGTGTGTGTGTGTGTGTGTGTGTCTCTCTCTCTCTCTCTCTCTCTCTCTGTGTCCGTCCGTCCATCGGTCTCTCTCTCCGTGTGCCTGATCGCGTGTCTCGCTGTGAGAAGTCAAGACAGCCAAAATCACTGTAAAACTTATTTTGAAATGTGTTTATTTTGGTAAAATCTCCGGCTGCACTGTGCTCTTCCTGTATGTGATTAGCTGCTTGACTTTACACATACGCGTAAAAAATAGAGGAGACGCCGAGACTATCGCTGCGGCGCGCGGGCCAACGCGGACGCTACGCGCCCGGTGTGGCCGTGGACAGATTGGATAAAGCGAGCGGTATACCCGCCGTTCCCGACCCGTCGGGCGCCAGTGTGACGTCATGGGAGCGCCGTAACTGTTTATACTCGCGCGTGGTGGTCGCGACACTAGTTGCAGTCTTCTCTGAACAGAGGGCGCAACTGAGGAAAGGCTACAGACTTTGGTATTTCTACGGACTAGAAGAAGAAGAAGAAGAAGGTAAACAACGGAGGACTGGCAGCAGCAGTGACGTCAATGTTTCGATGACCTACTTCATCGGATCGAGCCTTTCATTCGCCATAAAAGAGCTCCTCTTAACCCAGTAAGTTTACAAGAGAGACTTCAGTCACTCTGAGAGTCCTGGCATCCGGTTGTCTTCAAACTCGTCCTCCGGTCGCGCACTTTAAATCCTGGCGTGCCAGCGAGATCTACGTCATTTGGACGTCACATTGTCGTGCGACAGGTCGGGAACGGCGACTGTAAAGAGGCCTTAACATGGGCGCCGAAATAAAATAGCAGCGCAACGCTGCTATACGCGACGCTTACGGGACGCTACACACTGGCTGCGTGGCGCGAGCGTGTCAGCTGCGTGGCGTGTCCGTTTATATTTCGGCTCCCATGTTAACAGGTCAGAGCTTGCACACTGCCCGCGTGACACGTGCGTCTCAGGCGCGGCTCGAAAACGCGTGCCTGCTAGAATTAGAACCGGCGCCTATTTTTCACACGACACGCAAGCGTGTTGGAAGCGTTTCCAGGCAAAATAGAATAGGAAAATATGTTTATATGTCATTTAGACACGAATACATATTAATAAATGACATGTTGATGTTTGAAAGTCTCGAGGTTTTGATATAAATGTAACTTTAAAAAAATTAGCGATTTTATAATATTGCACTTGTCAATACAGAAGGAAATATTCTTGAGCCTATTTTGCCGTCAATACTGCCGACGTCGTCTTTGCTGTAATCAGATCAGTATGTATTTATGGTTAACATGGTATTTCATTTTATCAGTGGGAAACATACATGTGTCCAGACAAGGCTAGCAGCAGCAGCGCCGCGTCAGACACGTTTTTTGGTGTGTAAAGACAGAAAAATCCACGCCGCGGACACGCAACTGAAACGCCACGCTCACGCCACGCAGCCAGTGTGTAACCGGCCTTACGCCGGCGGTGTGTTCCCGGTGTTGTATTGTTCAGGTAAAAAGCAGAGAAAGCCACAAACCGTGACTCTCATTCTCGGTGTTGAAGGGTGTTGATGAGGGCTCACAGGGTTTAAATATGAAACAGGAATGGAGATCTGTTCTTGACAAGTTAAAAAGGACTTTTTTTAGGGATCTCATTAGCTCCTCAGTATCTTGAGAGTTTGACTTCTATCACGACAGACAGCCAGAACATCCTGTGAAGTTTAAGGCATATTGCTACTTAATACTGTATGAATGTTTTTCTTTTAAGTCTGTACATGTGTCAAAATCACTTTAAACAGCCATGGGCAGCTGGTTGTTGTGTTTTTTTGTGTGTCATGTTGCACATTATAAACCGTTTTACTGATTCCCACACAGTTCTTAGAAGAGTCAGTGATCCATGATGGGGGAGCGTCAGTCGACTGGATGTAGCAGATCCTGCTGCTCCTCTAAAGGTTAAAAACTCCACTCCTACGTCTTGATACCACGCTTCCGATTCCGGGCAGATATTTAGTTGATGAAACGTTTTGTTCGTACTTCCCTTCCACCAGCCTCTTTGCCTGTCACTCGTTGATCAATTGGCGGATTTTTGGCATTTCCCAGAAGAACTGTAATGTCTTATTTAACTTTTGACAGTCCCGGAAGGACTGATGTGAATGTTGTGTTGCTTTAAAGCAGTGTTTCACAAACTTTTTACGGTCTCTCCTGTACCCCTTCAGTCTTTCAACCTCCAACTACATACCCCCCCCACACCCGCACTCTTTTATGAGTCTTTTTTTGCCCCTGGAGGTACATGTACCCACGTTTGGAAACAAATGCTTTAAAGAAATAGTTCAACGTTTTGGGGAAGTCCTCTCTTTTTGCTTTCTTGCCGAGGGTTGGATGAAAAGATCAATACCACTCTCATACAGCCTGGAGCCAGTTAGCTTAGCATAAAGACTAGAAACGGAGGGAAAAAGCTAGCATGCAGTGTCCGCAGGTTGCCAGGAAGTTACTCCCCCGGGACAATAAATAGCCTAACATCATAACGCTTTGTAAAACTACAAATTGTCGTAACCAGCTGCTGACTGTAGCTTCATATTTAGCGTACAGACGTGAGAGTGGTATTGATCTAATCCTCCAACTCACAGCAAGAAGGCGAATAAACGTATTTCCCAAAATATCAAACTAACCCTTTTTTAGAGATTTATTTTGTCATGAAGCTGCTTCCAGCTGTATGACATTCTGGTCTGTTGAAGCTTATTCAGTCTTTCTGCATCCTGGGGACATTTTTGCCCTGATTAATCCTTTCGGGCAGACCAGTACAAAATCCCACGTTGTTCACTGGAACTGGCAGACCAACTACAACCAAGGCTGATATACAGTAAAGACGTGCTGTACAGAATACTGAAAGTGGGGAAAAGCTCCTCTCAGACAGGAGAGTTTGAGTCTGTTTAGCTGTTTTCTGCAGCTTTACTTTCCAACATCATTTTGTTGGGGCAGTAATCCCAGAGGATCAAGAAAAGTACATCCCCAAATGACAAAATGGGCCCAGAAATGTGATATATATCACCAGTAACTGTGTTAAAGCGTATTTTTCCTGTCGGCCAGATACCATCAATTTTAAGCATCCACATCCAGCATGGCAGACCAGAGTTGAGCTGACTGGCCAAAACCGGAAACCTTCCACTTTCTTTCCTTTAGCGTCTGCGGAGGGAAATCCGACAGCAGCTGCTGAAACATTTCTTGAAGAATTTCTTGAACTCGGTGTTGAAGATGGTGTAGATGATGGGGTTGAGAGCGCTGTTGACGTAGCCCAGCCAGGTGACGGTGCTCATCAGACCGGGAGGGATGTCGCACGTCAGACAGACGGCTCGAGTCGTGTGCACCACGAAGAACGGAGTCCAGCAGAACAGGAAGCAACCTGCATCAAAACATGAAAGTTTAGAGTTAGGCTGCGTTCACAGTACCTGCGTCGGCCGTCCGACGGTCCGGCAAACACGCAGGTCTTTCCATTGATTTTGAACGGGGGGGTAGCGCTTTTAGGCTGCGGCGGGGGTTGCCGCAGGGGGGGGCACTCAAAAAAACACAGCGGGCCTGCGGTGAAAAGCTGAGAACGACTCAACTTTTGGAGAAACGCAACCCCACGTCACGCTGTGGCGGCCAATCATGTAACCGGAGATTAGACTTGTCAGAATGTTTTGAGCTATGGTTTGAGGGGGTGTGACAGTCCCGTACTTTAAACAGGAAACATCACTGCCTCTATCTCTGCCACAAGAAAGTACAACACAAGCTCTGAACTGCCCGGGAGTTTGTGTAACAGCTGAATGTCTCCTGCAACAACAAAACACTTGCTATGTCTCGTTTGTCTCTTTTCTTTTTCTGTCTCCTGTGAAATAAGCTGCCTTCAAGTGCGGTTGGAAAAGTTGAAATCTATAAACAATCTGACGGACAACAGTAATTGTGAAATATAAAGTCTAAGTGTGCTTTGTTGGGGGGTTTAAGAACACAACAGGACGTCACACCACCGGGCCGTTTCATTGCCCCCCCCACCGCTGCACCACCCACCATGCAGAAAATCCCTGGATCACTTTTCTTGGTGTGAATGCCCACTTAGTCAGAAAGTTTCATCTTAACTCATAACTTCAAACCCAGACGTTGCTTTTAACACAAAGTGACAGATTGACTTCTGCATGCAGCGTCTTGTGTCATGCTCACATTCATATTCATCCTGTGAGAGACAGCGGTAAAACTAAATCTTCTGACAAGTTTCCCAATATGTCACAGAAATGTGACAATAGCCATCTGGGGGTTGTTATTCTCTCACAAATTAGTACCAATCATTCTTGTTTTGGCTGGCAGGATCAGTAAAATTACAAAAATCAACCATGTGAAATGTCAGGAGGTTCAAAGCAATTAAAATGTTGGCACGGTAATTTTTTTTTGTCCTTTAAATCAGTTGTTGTGGCCATCGAAGGTGTTTGGAAAATGTCACCCCAACTAAGTTCAGACATGTTAACATAATTTATTTAGTTATTTTTCATTTTAGTTGCATGTAGAGAAGGATCGGCTTGTAAAAAAACAGCTTGTTTTTTTCTCCCATTTGTTTTTAACTGATTTGGTGCATTTTCAACCAAAATCTACGGGAAACAAACTCAAACCGGAAGCAATTTTTGTATGCGTTATCAAAAGCATAAATGAAATCAATAATAGAATAAAGAATCTTATATTTCTATAGTTTGCTGTGATCCAAACTTTCTATGTATTTAGCTTTGAGTGCTACATTGTATATCACATGAAACCTTTATTTAAGTACTCAGATCTCATAATTAAGTACAAGTAGAAATACTACAAGTAAAAGTTGTACATTCAAAATCTTACTTAGATAAAAGTACAAAAGTATAAACCTCAAAATAAACTTGAAGTGTCACAAAGTAAAAGTACTCATTATGCAGAATGGTCTATTTCAGAATAATATATATTATATAAATTTGTAATTTAATTTTAATGACTTCATCTACTGCTGGGAAGCTTGTGAATTTCCCCATATTATAATAATATATTTCATATTATTAATCTGAATCTGCAAAGTAATATGTAATTAAATGAATCTAGTTTAGTGCAAATTACAGTATTTGCCTCTGAATTTTAGTGGAGTATAAGTATAAAGTATCAGTACACAGAATTGCACTTAAGTACAGTACTAGTAACTTTTGAATTCTTATTACTCGACTGAAATTATCCGCCATAAGGTGAACGTTTCTACGCGTCTATCAGATATTGCTGTACCTAAATTTAAAAAAGTGAATCTATGGGCATTTATTTCAATGCCATGCCCCAATATAACAGAGGACTTCTACTCCTTGAATTTCCTAAACAGCAGATACAGCAGATACTGTGTATATATATATATATATATGTGTGTCTAAGACAAATTTCCTTCGGGACAATATAGTCTTATCTTATGTTAACTTTAATCCCTCCCAAATTGATCATCTTGTAGACAGTGCTGCAGGCTCACTGCAAACAACACTTGACTCTGTTGCTCCTCTAAAAAAGAAGATGATAAAACAAAGGGAGTTAGCTCCATGGTTTAACTCCCAAACCTGCAAATTAAAACAAAACTTGCAAAATGTTGAAAGTAAATGACATTCACCAATATGGAAGAATCTCGTTTAGTCTGGCAAGACCGTAAAACGTATAGGCAGGCTCTGCGAAATGCCAGAGCAGCCTATTACTCACTATCAGTGTTGGGGAGTAACGGAATACATGTACCAGTGTTACGTATTCAGAATACAAATTATGAGTAACTGTATTCCGTTACGGTTATAATTAAAATAGTTTGTATTTAGAATACAGTTACATTGTTGAAATCAATGGATTGCATGACGATACTTCTCTGTTTCACGAGTTTATTCACTCTCTGAATAAATGAAGGGAACTCTATGCATTTCCCATAAGGCCCAATATGAAAACGAAAAAATTAGCTATTTGCGTGATCACTGATAGAGGTAGAGATGGAGATGGAGCTGGAACCGGCACAACAGAGCCAGGGCAGGAATGCGTTTCTTGGAAATTCAAACAGCATTTCACATTAAAGAAAGAACAGGGAGAATTAAATATGACTGTGCAGTGCAACCTCTGCTTACCAGCCACCAACCTCCTTTCAGCATCCAAATTACTCCACCTAGAACCTGAAGAAGCATCTTAAAGTAAGTTTTTTTTTATTTTAATTAGCCAAGTGTAGTCGTCTGCTGTAGTTTTACTGGTCACCTTGCTATTTTATAGTTGACGTGCAACTTTACATTCTCCTACGTGCTGATTTACTAGCCCCAGAGCCGTTGAAAGGCTGACTAGCCCCGTTTGACATGCTAGCTAACCTTAGGTTAGATTTTTGTAGTATGCAGGTCAGGACTACAAATACAAAAAAAATCTGCTTGTTCAGGTACACATTCAGTCAGTTGGAACAGAAGAACACACCAGAATAGGGACTGTTTAGTAAGCTGTATGTGATGGCCGCATTCCTACACTTATAAAATGCAATTCAATGTGGAAGTAATCCAAGTATTCAGAATACGTTACTCAGATTGAGTAACGGAATACATTACAAATTACATTTTTGGGCATGTATTCTCTATTCTGTAATGGAATACGTTTTGAAAGTATCCTTCCCAACACTGCTCATCATTAATGGAAGAAAATAAGAACAGCCTCAGGTTTCTTTTCAGCAGTGTAGCCAGGCTGACAGAGTCACAGCTCCTATGAGCCATCTATTCCTATAACTCTCAGTAGTGACGACTACATGAGCTTCTTTAATGATAAAATTAACCCTTAGAGATAAAATTCATCACTTCCTGCCCTCAACCTGTACCGATTTATCTTCAAACGCAAGAACCCTAGAAACAGCTGTAAGACCTGATATACATTCAGACTTCTTTTCTCCTATCAAACCTACACCAACTACTTTAAAGATTTCTTTAGCTAAGCCATCTACCTGTCTTTTAGACCATATCCCAACTTACCTGTGGTTAACACTTTATTAGATATGATCAATATGTCTTTATTAGTAGTCGCTAATAAGTTGGACTTGTTGCAAAGGACTTGTCTCCTGACTTGTCTTATTACCATCACATCCTATTACAGAGACTGGAACATTTAATTGGCATGAAAGGAACCGCACTAAGCTGGTTTAAGTCCTATTCATCAGATCGATCTCAGTTAGTTCATGTTAACGATGAATCCTCCAGGCACGCTAAAGTTAGCCATGGTGTTCCACAAGGCTCAGTGCTTGGACCAATTCTGTTCACCTTTAAATATGATTTCTTTAGGCAATGTTATTAGGAAACACTCCATAAACATTCACTGTTATGCAGTTGATACCCAATTATACCTCTCGATCAAGCCAAAAGAAACTTCAAGCATACATTAAGGACATGAAATCCTGGATGACCTACAATTTCCTGCTGTTTAACTCAGTCAAACTGAAGTTATTGTACTTGGCCTCAAAATCTTTTGAAGCTCATTATCTAAAGATATAGCTACTCTGGATGGCGTTGCCCTAGCCTCCAGCACCACGTAAGGAATCTTGTAGTTATCTTTGATCAGGTTATATCCTTTAACTGACTTTTTTCACCTACACAGCATTGCAAACATTAGGCACATCCAGTTTCAAAAAGATGTAGAAAAACTAGTCCATGCATTTCTTTGTTACTTAAAGGCCGGACTATTTTAATTAGAGCTGCAAAAATAGATTAATTCAGTAGCTGTCAATTAATATATTAATCTGCAACTATTTTGATAATCGATTAATCGGTTTGAGTCAAATTTTATAAAAAAAAAAAAGGAGGAAAAATCTCTGTTTCCAGCTTGTTAAATGTGAATGTTTTCTAGTTTCTTCACTCCTCTGTGACAGTAAACTGAATATATTTGAGTTGTGGACAAAACAAGACGTTGTATTTTAAATTTTTATCTTACCAATTAATCGAGCAAATTATCAACAATGAAAATAATCTTTACTTGCAGCCCTAATTGTAGTTTCTTATTATCAGGTTGCTCCAATAAGTCCCTTATCACTCTCAAGATGATCCAAAATGCTGCAGCCTGTGTACGGAGCCAGCGACAAACGGACTGAACAAACTGATCAGGAAGGCTGGCTTCGTTATTTGCTGCAAACAGGACACTTTTGAAGCTGTGGTGGTGAGGAGGTCACTGAACAAACTGTTATCTATCATGGATAACCCCGACCACCCTCTCCACCCCACACTGGTCCAACAGAGGAGCACCTTCTCTAAGAGGCTCAGACAGCTTCGATGTCGCACTGACCGCTACAAGAACTCATTCCTACCACAGGCAATTAAACTTTTTAACACTTCATCACTGAGTGTTAGATAAGACTCATTGACATCACAACTGCACTAAGTGCACCTTGCACAATAGGTTTATCTACAAGTTTATCAATACTAGTTAAACAGTTGTACATTTTTATTTCCCAACTTCTTTTAAATTATTTGTTCTTATATTCTATCCTATTATTATTATTTCATGTATATTGTATCCTATTATTTCAGGTATATTCTGTATGTGTGCTGTGTGTCTGATATTTTGCTGCTGCAACACTGGAATTTCCCATTTTTTTGGGATAAATAAAAATCTATCTATCGAAGAACAGAGATCATATTTGTCCCGCGATAGCTTTTCTCCCTGTAAAAAATGGCTATCTGCCATAACCCCCCCCAACCAGTCGAGGCAAATAGCCACCCACTTAGAGACAGGTTTTGTTCTGTTTCTGCCTGTTAAAAGAAAGTTTTTTCTCAATAACTTCTGTTAACTTTTTGATATAACTTCTGTTATGTCAGGGCACTAATTGACACTACAATAGTCAAGTCAAAGGCACCTAACAGTCTGTTTTATCAACGTGATGATCATTCTCTGTGTAGAAACATCTCCTAGAAGGCGTAAATAACAATATGTCTAAAATCAGACATTTCTCTTGCAGTTTTTATGATGTCTTGGGTTCATAGCCAGCAGTCGACAGATATGCTGCTGCTGTGTCAGACTATACAATATTTTAAGTTTAAAGATTTATATTTCTGCCTGTAAACTCTGTTTTATGTTTGTGATTTCAGTTTCATGCCTGCAAATGTCATCAAAGTCATGAGATAAAAGAAATGTCATACACTCACAGACTTTTCACAGATACATTACTACATGAAGAGGCTTTGTAATCAGAACTGTTTAAAGAGACGGAGCAAGGACCCCCCTACTACATATATTGTATAAAATTAAGTTGCATTTTAAAGGCCTAAGCCTTTTACAAATTATTTCTTTTGCATAGACTAGCTCAGTGTTTATCAAACTATTGACACCACATAGAACTTAAGAAAATATTATGCTCTCTAAGTACCACCATTACGGCCCATGTTAAAATAGAGTAGCATAGGCTTACTCTATTCAGCTATGGACAGTTCATGCAGGAGGCAGGCTTATTCCTAAAAACATTATTTATTGACAGCCACGCTTTACTTCCTTCGTCCTGCTCCAACTGAATCCAAATTTGAGCTGGCTCAGGTCATATCTCCTTACTGTTTTGCACACAGGTGCTATGGAGACTTTACCACCGCTGTTTAAGTAGCGACTAGCACTTGTACTCGTCCACTATACACTGTAAAAACTGAGAATGGTGTTAATTAATATTTAGTAATCAAACATTAGTAACATATACATAACAAAAAGACTATTTGTAGTTTGGAATCACATTGAGCTTAATTCAACAAATTTTAGTTATTAATTACATTTTACTCAGTTTTGTTTGAATAAAAGCAGCTGTGAATCATTAAGTAGAATTTAATTATATTTTATCAGGAAAGTTAAAGACGCAGAAAAATTAATAAATTTTACTCATTGGGAGGTCTTTGGATTTAATCACCTAACACTTCTGCTCCAGCTATTTTCAGCCACATGGACATCGTCATCGAACATTTCAGATACTGCCATTTTCCCAAAGGTAAGACTTGTTTAATTATTGTAAGTTGTAAACATTTTACAACAAGTTGCTGTAACAGTTAGCAGTTCAACATTGTTTTGCATTGCTGCAAGTTACCCAACAGTCCAACTTTACTGGCTGAAAGTGAAAATAAAGATATGTTAGCCTAACTTAACGTTACATTGATTCTGCCTAATGTTTAGACCAAAAGCGTTGCAATGAATGACGGTTAAATATCACAATTTCATGTGACTTTTCCAAGTATAACGTTATAGATAATGGCCTTTAAGATACCAGCTGCGCCTCCACCACAGTTTTTATGATTTGCCATATTTTATGGAAGTAAATGTCCTGTAAGTGTGTCTGACTAGTTTGACTGTGTGTCAGAAGCTACTGGGTTATTTTAATGCAGTTCTATACTTACTGTAAGTATAGTTAATTATATAGGTAGATGTTATCGTGGTTGTGTTATTCCTGAGAAAGATCACCTGTGGTTGAAACAATTGTGGTACTATGAATGCACATAAAGTACAAGACAGAGGTGTGCCACCTTTTCTAGTATGCCAGGTTCAGCTCCTTGTGGTTACACATTTTCACTTTGTTGCTTGTGTGTTTAGTATGTTCCTGACAGAAATGTGCATGATCATTTTCCAAAACTGTTTAAAATATTTCTGTTACCTGTTTGAATCAGGCAAGATTTTCTTCATATGTGGACAAACAAGTGTAAACTTTTGGTGTTTGTTTAGTTACTCCTTATATGTTACCTATTATGTATGTGTAAAATACGAACTTTTCCAGGTGTATGAAGAGTCTTTGACTGAAATTTATGAACAGGTATGTATTTGACTTGTATGCAAAACAGAAAATGCTGTGATACCACATTTCATATAGAGTACATGTTGTGTAAAGGTTTATACAGGACCGAGGTGTAAAAAGATAGTCCGGAGCCCTGTTTAAGAAGTTTTATGTCATTAAATGATTTTTACGCCATGACCTTGAATTATGTTTGTTTGTCATTTCAGGCCCCAAGCAACCATAGCATCAGCATGACCAGAGATGTTGTCATTCGGTGTTTGATGGTGTACCTTGGGGAATCCACAGATCAATTCTTAAAGGAGTATGATGTAAGTTGAAGAAAATATAAAGAAGGTAATCTGTCTCATCTCTAGGGCTGGGTATCGACAGCGAAATTGCTTCAATACTGAGTAAGTAAGTATTGAAAAGTGCCTGGTCATTGGGTACCAAATTTGATACATAAGGAGTAAATCTCATCAGTGTCAGTGAGCCAATATGCATGCAGCATGCTTGTACCTAGGTCTAATAATGCTGCTGATTGGCTGGCTAAGGTTAATTTAACATCATAGATGTGCACCAGGAAAAAGACTACAGTATAATACTCCCAGAAACGAGGCTCACTAGGTGACCAGCCTGTGTTAGTGAATGTAAAATAACAGGTGTGCAACGGATCACAAAGTGCACAGACAAGTGCCGGGAATTGTGCAATGGATTGATTTAATTTCCAAAATTCTACAAATATTTACAACTGTGACTAAATTGAGACCATCATCTCTGGTGTCATTGAATTGTTTTCATGTGGTGGTGAGCTGATTAGATCATTTTTAACTTACCTGGCATGAAAATATGCTTATGGAAGTACATTATCTCAGATTTTTCTACGTAACTGAAGTGCATCATGTGCAACAGCCAATTTGGGAGTTGTTCAATTAGAACCTTCTCCTTTGGTGGTACAGTCTGAAATACCCAATGTTCTTGCTATTTCAGGACGCTGATGAAGACCGTGTGTCACAGGACCTGCTGTACAAAGGATTAAAATCTACAACATCAAGCCTACTACGCCAGAGGGTCCTGATGATATCGGTATCGTAGTAGAGGGCGTGAAAGTTCTGACTGCTCTGGGTAACCTTCCAAGGGCTGGCTCCATGTTCATTGGCTTGGCATATGCAGTGAATCTTGTCTATCCCAAGGAGCTCAGGTACACGCTTGAAGTCTTCCAGAAACTCCTCCTTGAGCTGGATTGTCCAAAGCTGTACCCAAAAGTGAACAGCCTCAAGAATAAGCTACTAGCTTAAGAAAAGGGACCCTCGCAGAATGAAAGGGAACAATTAAGTAACTGTCAAAACTGTCACATGGTTACCCACTCACTGTGGAGGAACTGCAAACTGTTACTGAAGGATTGATTTGATTGATTGATTTTCAGAGCAACATGTGGTTGTTTAGAAATATGAAACCAACCATACTCATTTTACGGGAGTAGCATTGTGTTTCTGAATTTATATTGCCACAGGCAGCTGTTATTGTACCTTGTGATTCCTCTGTGTACACCAGGGATGCAAATTTGACATGTTTGAATTGAAGAATTTGAACAAATTAATGTGATTGTTCAAGTGAGTCCTGTTTTAGCAAAAAGTAAAGAAGAATTACTTGACCTTATCCCAGACTCCATGTGATATTAATCAATTATTTTTAGCCGTTTGAAAAACATAACGGCCCTGATGATTTCAATTGGAACATAAATGAAACTGTAAGAAACGTTTGCAGACTGAAAACATTGTCTTAATTTAAATGCACTAACAGGACTAAAGCTTAAATAACATCACAAATCTCTGTGGACAATTTAAGCCAATGATGTAGCAGAAATTAAACACCATTAAATGATTAAATATTTACTAACAAGAATCCCAAATGCCATTATATTGTGTCCCTATTGTACACATACATGGTTTCTGCCTTTGTTTTCTTATAGCCTCTCTCTGTGTTTTATTGTTGTATTTTGGCACTTTTACCTGCTGTTCTTATTATGCATGATGATTTATTAACCCAATTTAAGTGTGGCACCAAGAAGGCATGATATTGAGTGTATTATACATAGAATGATAGATGGCAACAAAGTGACATTCAATATAATTGAATATATTTAAAGTAATGTGATTTAAACAACAATTAAAACTTCAATGTAAACAATTCATTTAGATATGAATAAATAAGAAACGCAGTGTAAATGTGTTGAATTAGGCAACTATGTGCTAAAATATTAGTTAATATAATTTATTTTATGTTAGTGAATACAACTTATTTTTATCCAGATATTTAGTAAATCTAAATTAATTTCTCCCAGATATTTAGTACATCTAAAGCAATTTCTCCTACATATTTAGTAAATCTAAAGCAATTTCTCCTAGATATTTAGTAAATCTAAATTACCTTTGCTCAGATACTTATTAAACATAAATCAGTTTTTCTCGTGAAACTGATTTGGATTTATTAAAATATGTTTGGCTCTATAACTTATCATTTTGCATGCTATTACTAAATCCAACACATTTTAAGTGTTGCTTTTATGAACATATACTCATTGTTTTTGTTTAAATTTAGTTAATTTATTCAATACTTTTTAATCAGAGTTGTAGAACTTAAAATCTATTCAATTATATTATGTGTCACTTTGTTGCCATGCATTTTTTAAGTAACCATTGGTCACATTTTTTTTTTACGGTGTAGTCTCAACAGGGCTGCTCATAATATTCTCCTCCTCATCCACACTTCTCTTCCCAATAGTTCCTGTTTGGAGCCATGATTGCAGTGTTTTTGAACCGTTCATTTTTACCACTGCTTAATATCTCGGTAGTCTCGTTTTGCCAGACCTTCCTTCACAGCGCTGCAGAGGAGGGTCTGGCTAGTCCACACAGCATTCCGGGATGGGAGAAAAACGTGCTCTGGTTTCTTTAAACCAATCACAATCGTCATGGGTGGCGCTAAGCACCGGACAGAGCAATGGTGTCGCTGCAAAATAGCCTCGGGAAGGAACTTGTTTTGGTGGAACATGTGTACGTTCAAAGGTTGTTTTAGTCGTGCAACAGAAAACTCAGATTGGACAGATAGTCTAGCTAGCTGTCTGGATTTACCCTGCAGAGATCGGAGGAGCAGTTAACCATAGTCCTCAGAAATCCACCGGAGGTTAGAACTCCAACACAAAGGAAGCCCAAGGCAACAGATATCCGGCCTAAATGAGTGAAATCAGGCGGATTTTCCGTCGGCAACGGAGCAATCCCGGAAGTGGAACGTCAAGGATATAGACTACTATCTCGCAATCACAGCTCGTAACTACTTATCGATATATGCGACTCCTTTCATGAACGTTAACTATGTAACGTTAGAAAGCAGATATTGAAAGAAAACAAATAACACTTAGCAAACATTTTCAATTACTTTTAACTGATCATAGTTTAAGTATTATTGTTGGAAGTGTTGTAGTATTTCTATTGTATTGTTTTAAATGAATTAATTTACATTTTCATTATTTTTATTATTATAAGTAAGATATCAGATTTCATCCGCATACCACTAGAGTTTGAGAACCAGTGGACTAGCCTACAAAAGCCAATAAAATAATTGTTGGCATGATTTAATAAATCGTGTTTTAGGGCCCTATTTCAACAATCTAAGCACACGGCATGAAGGGCGCCTGGCGCAGGTGTATTTAGGGCGTGTACAAATCCACTTTTGCTAGTTTAACGGCGGACAAAAGGGTCCGTGCGCCGGGCGCATGGTTCAAAAGGGTTGTACTTAGTGTCTTAACTAATCATAGGTGTGTTTTGGGCGTAACATGAAATAAACCAATCAGAGTGTCATCTCCCATTCCCTTTAAAAGCCAGGCGCGTTTGGACCTTGGAGCATTGCTGTTATGATGGTGGATTTGCTGAGCAGCAAGAAGAGATTTCCAGGAGAAGAAACTGATCCGCTCATGCGTGAAGTGAAAGCGCGTGACCAGATCATAGCATAATACTATTTCACATTGTAATATTTTTATTTTTAATCTTCTGCATGTTTGTGTGCTGCTATGCGACCCTGTGTGTGTATCAAGCATAGTGTGTGCGCAAGCACATAATTTGGAGTGGTAATATCCCAAACTATGGAAAAGAAGTGTCAAGCTGAACTTGTGAATATAGCTTTAATGGATGACCTAACGGTGTAACTGCAGGCAGAGAAGGAAACTATATTTTAACAACCCCATCCCTCCACCGGTCTCATCTCAAAAATAAGTCCCTCTCTCCTTGTTACTGCTCTCTCATTAATTTCTTCTTTTCCGTGTTTTTTGAAGATCCAGATTCAAGGGGAGATGCGTCTAGTAAGGACGATACGTTTCACTGTGACTTGACAGAGTGACTCTAAATGATTCACGACCAGACCGAGTTCATTAGAGACATGGTAGAAATGTAACGACCCTGCCGTCTCATAATTTTAACTCGTGACATTACTGCTCGGGGGTGTTTGATAAATGTGGGATTTCCGGACTTTCTTTTCCACTTCTCCCTCACAAGAAAAGTTTCATTTCAGAAAGGATAGAGATACAGACAACTATTACATATTAACTGGCCACCCAGGGACAGTGATTCAAAGGATTCTTTGAAAAGGGTGTAAAAACATGATTCACAGCTCCTCCTCAAACTACAACCAGAGGTCCGTCTGTTCAAATGATAACGCAACTTTAACAAGCTTTGTTTCTTTGATCGGCGAGGACTATAAATAGCTGTGTCACTGAGTCAAACTTAGGCCATTTGTCTCAGGTGGCGTCGCATGTTGGTGATAAAACGGATCCGGGCGATTTATTAGCTTTGTGTTGAGAGGTTGATGAATGAGATGTATGTCCCTCTTTCCAGAAGATTGGAGGACTTTGCATAATATAACACATCTGTTCTGTCAGAAGGACAGGATCATGCATCACTACCTATTCATGAGATGCATTTAGGCCAGCTCTGATATGACTATATATATATATATATATATATATAGGAATCCATGTCTGTTCTGTGTATAAAGTTCTGTCACAGTATTTAAGCCACAAAAGCATGACAGAAACTAACAGTCACTCGATTTTTACCTGCAGTTTTTTTTTTTAAGTGTGCTACTAAATTAGCATGGCAGATATTACTGACCTATATTTTATTATGGCTGTCATCATATGATTTTTATCGACGGATCTGTAAATCTGAGTTTCTCCACAAAGAATCAGGCGAAATAACCACTTTATATTTTCTTTCTACCAGAGATGTGCTCATAAGTGTCTTGGAAAAAAAATCATTCAGCATGAAAAAGCAAAAAACAATGTCTAATTGGCTAAAGAAATCTTAGTTGACTAAGACCAAAACGACCGATTAGTTGACTAATCGGGGGTGTTTTTTGATCATGCACAACAAAACATGCAAGAATTAAATCATCCTTCCAATACCACAGATATAGAGCCACTCGGCCAGCCATGCCAAACACTTAAATATTCAATGGAAACTAATCAGCTTGTGCTCTGCAGTCGAGGCTTTGCGCTGCATGTTGAAACTCTTTACTGTTGACATAAATTAGTGTGAATGGTTTATGGTCTTATACCACTCGGTGCTGCCATACGTCAATAAACTAATGGCTAAAAAAATCAGCTGAGCAGTGCAGTTTGCAGCAGAAGGAAATTGTATAAATACCACGTATACAGTATGTGTTGGAAAGCATTTACAGAATAAAAGTGAATCATCTCTGGTGGGTCATTGGTCCAAACAGTGAACGAATCAGATCTCAGCCTGCCTGTGTACAGTAGAGATGTGACTGGGACAGCATGTGTTGCATAATTGGATTGAGGGCTTTAAGCTATAATGGCGCTGCTTGTCGATAGACCGCGAGTCAGAAGTGATGCGTTGATACCGTCATTCACAGTGAACCTGCATGAACGTCGGCAGCCTCACACCTACTGTACCTGAGCTGCAACACTAATTAATTAAATTGTAAAGACAAAGTGCAAAAGCTGATTAACTGTTTTGATTAAGAGTCCAAAGTCCATTTTATCTTCCAAAAGCAGCAGGCAGACATTTCTAAGAATCTGTAAAAGTGAAAGAAAATCTAAATTCACGGAGAAGAGATGCTGTTATGATTGGAAAATGTGAAAATTGAATTTACCACACAAAAAACAATCACAATTTATCGGCCAGTAATTACCATATTGAACTGTTCAGCACTAAAACACCTCACCTACTGTCACAAGCAATTTTACTTCTATTTCCTGCTTCACTGACTAAACTGATAACTGAAATACACAAGTAGCCTTAATGAAAAAGCACAGTGGCCCTTGACAGCACAGCAAAGAACAATTTCATCTGGTTCATAATTGTATTTAGAGGTTCTATCAGAATAGGTTTACATGGTGTAATTTTCAAAAAACACCATATTTGTGTTGTCCTGCACATTGCTGCAGCTTCTCTTTTCACCCTGTGTGTTGAGCTCTCTGTTTTAGCTACAGAGTGAGACATCTCACTTCTGTTCCATCTTAGTTGGCAGTCACACATGCGCAGTAGCTAGGTAAGGACTACTAGCCAGTCAGAAGCAGAGTATGAGGGCGTGCCCTGACAGTACCTAGGTAAGGACTACTAGCCAGTCAGAAGCAGAGTATGAGGGCGTGCCCTGACAGTACCTAGGTAAGGACTACTAGCCAGTCAGAAGCAGAGTATGAGGGCGTGCCCTGACAGTACCTAGGTAAGGACTACTAGCCAGTCAGAAGCAGAGTATGATGCAGTTCCCTGACAGTAGCTAGGTAAGGACTACTAGCCAGTCAGAAGCAGAGTATGAGGGCGCGCAGCTAGCAGCGGAAGTAGTATTATAACGTGTGTTACAAAGTGACCACGTTTGTCTCTGAAGTAAAGGCTGGACTACAATAGAGCTGTTTGGAGCAGTTGGTGAACAGTGTTTTCTGTTGGAGATGGTAAGTCCCTTTGGGTGGGGGGACTTTGGGCTTTTTCACTTTGTAAACCTATAACGTGCACAAAAAAGATATATAACACAATAAAGGAAAGGGGAAAAGCCAAGAAGCATAATATGAGCACTTTAAAGTTACTACAAGGCAGGGACATGTACAGACATTTGGAGAGGCTATTGCTCTAACCTGAAAAAAATGCAACCCAAATTATTTTTTGTACTATTCACAAGGCATTTGTCATTATCTCCATACCTTCAAAAACTCCCGTAAGGGCAGAAGGGCTTTCTCTCTCTGTCACATACAGTGCCAAAGATTCTCTATAACTTCTAAACCGTCTCTGGCGGTGCTCCGTGTGTGAGAATATAAACAAAGTCACGTGAATGGTGGCAAAAAAATGAACACAAAAATTGGATGAATAGACAATTTAATTTGATTTAACTTTACTAATGATGGGCTTACCGTATTGATGCAGCCACAACGGCTATAAACAAAACAAAAAACAGATTAGTTTATTTAGGCTCTTTCTCCAGAGGGGCAGCTCAGCCAATCAGGGCAAACAATAGCCCGTACCTGTGCATGTCCCTGCTACAAGGAGTTTTTAACTGTGATCTGTAAATGATCTGATATTGATTTATAAAATCCTGAAATCAATCTTTTAATATATGCTTTTTCACCGTGGATGTATCTGTCACTCCTGTTAAGTAAAAAGTACTTTAAACGAACATTTTAGGGGGTCAAGTCTTAATGTAAACATTAACCTGGCGCAATATACAAAAATATTTGAGGGTTGCTTCTTGTTTGACAATTTACAGCAAATGTTCTCGTGAGAATCTTTTTTTTTTTATATCCAAGCAAAATTGGTATTGTAAAGTAAAATATTTCTTATTGGTATAGAATCGGAAATGTAATCGAATTGGGACCTTGGGAATTGAATCGATTCGGTAAATCGTTGGCGATGCCCAGCCCAATTAGTTTCACAGATGTAGTAGTTTGTTTTCTAGGGGTGTTGAAATGAATCGTAGAATCGACGCATCGCGATGTGGACGTGGAGGATTCTGCATCGATGCAGTGACAGACCATAATCGATTATTGCCTACTGATGTTGCTTGTTGATTTTCCAGGTCACTGCTTTTTTAGTTTTTGCCTGTCTGCTGTGTTTAAACTCTGCTATATTCAGGAAGTGTCTTTTTTAAGAGCAGATGCAATAAAATGGGAGTTCATATCTGACTGCTTGAATTTGTTTAAAACAAATTTGTGGAGGTGGCACATCGTGATAGCCTGGCTCCGCCCTCCTACGTACTTCTCTCAATTTTCATTTTCCTTCAGTACTATGTCTGGGTTCGTGGTATATTTTTGGGTTTTCTCTGGCCAAATATTTGGCAGTCCAATCAGCGAACATAGGGAGTTGGCTGAGAACGATGACGTTGAGAACGATGATGTTGAGGACGTGTGCTAGAAAGATGCGAGCGAAGCCATTCGGTCCATTGTGGCAACGCTGCCGAATATCCAGAAGTTAAAGCCCGAGCAAGAACAATCTTTGCTGAGTTGTGTTGGTGGCCATGATGTCGTGGCCCTCCTCCCCACAGGGTTCGGGAAAAGTTTGATTTTCCAGATCGCTCCGTTAGTGGTGAATGAGTTGGCTAAGGCTAACACTAGCGATGCTAATGCTAAATATAAGCCGATAGTTGTACATGCGCGTGACATACGTCACGACCAAACGTTAGCGATTGGTTATGGCAGATCCACAGTGGCTCTGGGCAGATCCAATAGTTTTAAACTTCAACAGAGTACCCGCCTTCAAGGAAGTTAACACTTGTCAATGGCCGTGAAGTGATCCTTCCCTAATGTGACCCAAATGTAAGTAAATCTCGAATATTTAGTCGGTTTATTCAAAAATTCAAACCCATTAACGATTCTCAATCAATTATCAAAATTGTTGGCAATTCATTTTAATACAGTACAGGCCAAAAGTTTGGACACACCATCTCATTCAATGTGTTTCTTTATTTTCATGACTATTTACATTGTAGATTCTCACTGAAGGCATCACAACTATGAATGAACACATATAGAATTATGTACTTAACAAAAAAGTGTGAAATAAAAAAAATATCTTATAACCCTCTTTTATTTTTTCTTTTTGATAACTCTGCAAACCCTTGGTGTTCTCTCAATGAGCTTCATGAGGTAGTCACCTGAAATGGTTTTCACTTCACAGGTCCCCCTGATCCCTTATTAATAAAAAAGCAAAAAGCTATGTTCATTCATAGTTTTGATGCCTTCAGTGAGAATCTACAATGTAAATAGTCATGAAAATAAAAAGGAAACGCATTGAATGAGGTGTGTCCAAACTTTTGGCCTGTACTGTATATGACAACTAACTAACTAAACGATTATATTTTGCAGCACTAATTTGTAGTTCAGTGTTATGGATCTTTAACCGTATTTAGAGTGAGTTATCAAAGCTGTCTCTGATTGGAGGAGAGGGAGAACATGAACACTCACCTACTACGACAGGCAGCACCCTCATAGCTTTCCTCTCCCTGCTGTTGATCTTGGCTCTCTTCTTCATGCGCAGCTTTTGGCTGTACGTCACCGTGGGCACCGAGTTCTCTCGGTACTGCCGGGGATAAGGAATCTCCTGCTGCATGTAGTCGTCCGTATCGTCCAGCCGAGACTGGGCCAAGTCCCTCTCGATGATCCTGGGCAGAGGCATGGGCAGAGGCCCGGGGATGGTGCCCGCCAGCGGGGGGAAGGCGGTGGCGACGGCGGCGTGCTGCAGCTTCCTGCAGGCCTCGATGCTGCTGCGCAGTTTGACCTTACGAGTCACCTCCCAGTGCCGCAGCCCGCGGAAAACCCCGAAGTAGAGCAGGACCATGATGGGGCAGGGGATGAAGAAGGAGCAGACCGAGGAATAAACCACATAGTTGTTGTCCTCCAGTTTGCACTCACTGGGGTCGCGGTTAGGCACGTTGTTGATGCCAAAGATGACGGGCGAGGCCACGGCGAGGGCCAGCAGCCAGGTGGCCGACAGCAGGACCAGCTGACGTTGGTCCACATGTTTACGGTTGTAGTTTAGAGGGATGGACACGGCAATGAACCTGCAAAACGAAAGGAAGAAGGGTTAAAACTCTAAAGAACATGTTAGGGGTGTTAAAGATGTCACGGCCTATCCGTGACTCAGGTCTTAGTGTTTCCTTTTTCGGTGTTGTGTGTGTGTGTGTGTGTGTGTGTGTGTGTGTGTGTGTTTCTCCAGGGCACTTGGCTCTCCAGCACAGCTGCAAGCGAGCTCCTAATCAAGCCCCGGCACAAGTACTCCTGAGATCCAGGCAGCCAGTGCCAGATGGTTTCAGTCACTCACGTGGTAAGATACTCTTGGCCCAAACTCCTAGAAGTTCTCGTGAAACTTTTGTTGTTGTGGATATCCCTGTGTTAACATCTTTTTTTGTCATTTGGAGTCAACGTCACCTACGCTACCTGCTTATCCACCAGCCTGTATTTCAAGTCCGCCTCGCCTACCTCCACCCCTCCGACCATTGGACTACCACCTTCCCTTTTGGCAAGATTTTCTGTACAGCTGAGCATTCATTAAAACCCTTTTACTACCCAAAACCTTCTAGACGGTCTCCGCTCTCGAGTTCAGACCTAGCAGACTTAACAAAAGAGCCCCTATTATGCTCCTTTTCAGTGTCATAATTGTACTCTTGGGGTCTACTAGAATAGGCTTACATGTTCAAAAAACATTATGTTTCTCATACTGCCCATTGCTGCATCGTCTCTGCCAGAAACACTCTGTCCGAGCTCTTGGCCCCACCTTCCTGAAAAAGCCCAGTCTGCTCTGATTGGTCAGCTGGCCCACTCTGTTGTGATTGGTCAACCAAATTCAAACAAGCTACTGGGCGGGCTGTGCTTGCTCAGGCAGCACCTAAGGGCAGCACATATGAAATCCTGGGCTGGCTTTCTCAATTAATGACCTCACTAATTGAGGATTTTCAAACAGGAAAGTTTGGCAGTGAAGAAAAAGTGCTGCCTGTGGGAGAGAAAGCTCCATTTGGAGCGAAATGTGTTTTTATAAACCGTTAAAACACAGTCAGAAATTGAAACGATTGATACTTAAACAGTAACGAACAATACTATAAAACAAAAATAAAGTTATTATAAAAACTTTTTTGCATGATAAAAGAAAAATAGGCTAAACAATATATTTCTTAACTGCTATTTAACTTGCTAGTGTTAACTTTGCACCAGCAAGTTGCGTTTTAAGATCTTTTGACAAAGCTCGGGACAAATGCCACTGTATCGATGAGGACTGGCGGGTTAAATCGGCCGTCCGACACACACCGTATGCCAGGCAGACACACAGCTGACTACCTCGCAGATAGGTGCGGTGGAGACGGGCTCGGACTACACGCCGCGGGCCGCTGTGGACTTGCAAGCGGTTCCAGGAAAGTAGCTGCATGTTTTCACGACAATGCACGGAACATCGTGGCTGCACTACTGCTACAAGTCTGCAGCCGTCCACAGACGCTGAGCGCTGTATGTCCGAGCCTTCCGGACGGATGAACTGGACCCCGTTGCCTGCTTGTCGGTTAACGTTTACCCCTCTGAGGACAAAAGACTCACCGGCGAATCCAAGCCACGTTCCAACACTCCTACTCAACAAGCGTTAATACAAAATTTCATTTTAGACATTTAATTCATATATTACGCTACTTTTGTGAACCCAAGACTTTTGTAAACTCATTTTAAGTACCAAAACAGTTAAGTGTAGGTATGTTTTCACAAGAGATTTGAGAAATATTTCCACTTTAGGGCCAAATTATCTCTTTACACATTGCTCTGGAAACAATTTTGGGCTATAGTGTGTAGTTTCTGTCTCCCCCATGAGGAATTCTAAGTAATGACAACAAAACTGTCGGCGCGTCCACATGATACAAGCCTTCCATGATCGTGCACACCCGCCCCACACCCTCCACGCAGTTGCTAGTAACCAAGGAGGACACGGAGGATAAAAAACCATGATGGACTCTTCAGAAGAGATAATTATCTTCACTTGAGTTTCTGCGCGGGAAAGTCACCGGAAGCCACAATCTTCTGAACATAGTCCTACTGAGAAATCCAGAGAGAGTTGTGTTGAGCTCTCTCCAACCCATCCACTCATAATATTCCTATTTTATCGAAGTAGTTGAAGAAAAGGGAATGAAAAAGGTAAAGATACAAATACAGTCATTAAAGAGAATGGACAATGAAAACAACCTAAAATATGTATTAAAAGATAATACAAATTAGAAAAAAAAAATATTTAGGCCAAGTTCTTTCACAAATGCATGTTTAGACAACATTAAAACTTACATTTATTGATTTTTTTGGCCACGGAGGCAGCGTAACAAGCTGGGAACACAACACTGACATATAATAGACATGAAGCAACTTTAGCGTTCATTTGGTGTAATCATCATTCATTTAGAGTCATGTAGCTAGTTTAAGACCAACGCAGTTGTCAATTTCCTGTCCAGCGCCCACGTCGTTTAAATAGCAAATGCACCTTATATATATGGGCGTGCTGGTATAACAGGAAGGTGTATTCAGGTGCATTCTTGGCGTATTGCTATCTTGAGACAGAGGAAAATGATCGTGCCATTGACCAACAAAAACCTGGTCTAAAGTCAGTAACGCAACATTTCATTGTTATTTTAACAGAGCATTAGTAAAATGCTCCTAGGCTCGTGCACAGCGCGCACATACTCTGCTTGTTACACACACAGGGACGCACAGCAGCACACACACAGCAGCACACACACATGCAAAAGATTACAAAAGTATTACGGTGAAAATCCGCCATCATAATAGCAATGCGCAAAGGTCCAAACGCACCTGGCTTTTAAAGGGAATGGGAGATGATCTCTGATTGGTTTATTGCATGTTACACCCAAAACACACCTATGAATTAATGAAGACACTAAGTACAACCCTTTTGAACCATGCGCCAGGCGCACGGAGCCTTTTTTTCACTGTCAAACTATCAAAAGTGGATTCGTACACGCCCTAAAAGCACCTGCACATGCGCTTCACGCCATGCGCTTAGATCGTTAAAATAGGGCCCTATGTGTGAATAACAAATGCCAAAGGCACGTGACCAAGCGTCCGTATTTCACGCGATGGGAGAATGAGAATGTGCAATAGCTCTTTATCCAAAGCATGTACTGTATAGGTCCTGGGCATGTGTGTGTATTTCGGGCCTGTGTGTGTTGTGTGCTAGGGCGTCATTTCCACTGGGGACAGGGTTAGGGTTACTTTTACCACTTTTTAAAATGCCCCCCCCTACTTTCAAATTAATTTGATATTATTTTATTGTATAGGCGATTGGCCTGCTATTTTAATAATACAATAAATAATGTAAGACATCTTTTTCTTATACATACTGTAGTTTAGTACTATTCTTTTTGGAAGAATTTATCATTATGATCAATAATTGAAAACGGAGGGGGACCCCCTTTTTTGTGCCCCCCCCCTCCCACTTCTCAAAGCAAAGTTACACCCTTGGTTGTGTGTTAAGTGTAACAATGAGTGTGATCCCTGCATGATTAATAAAGTATGTCTTCTTCTTCTTAATTTCAGGGTATATACAGAAATCCTGGAGGTAAATTCAATACCTTTTAATACCATTTTTAATACCTTCTCAATATTTTTTAAAACCAACAGGCCAGTGAGTTGCAGGTTTATACGGCAACACGTTTCTAACCATTAAACGGAGTTTGAGATTGATAAAACTACACCCTCTTGGCCAATAGAACAACACAGATAGGGAAAGTCAACAGAATAGATTGAGACTCACTGACTTTGGAAACATCTTGCATTTATTCCACCTTTAGAATAATATTAAAAGATGAAATAAAATGATAAATTAAAGCAGTTCAAAGAAACAAGCACTCACTGATGCCATTATAACCACTTAAAACTAAGTGAACCTTCTGTATACTACATGCACAAATGAGTACACATGGAACATATTCCATGAGGCAAGTGAAATACAAGAAAACAGACATACTACATACAGACAAGCAAACAAGTATTCACTGTTTGAACTTGTGATGCCATTATAACCATTTGAAACTAAGTGAACCTGTGATCTCATGGTAAGTGCTTCAATTGAATTGCTTTTTCTTCCACGAGTTTATCAACTTGCACCAGTTCCTCTCTTTTCTTTCTGCCTCCCCTTGAGGGTGTTAGATTTAGTAATCAACTGGGCCATTAATGACCCAGCCTTCCCCTCTGCCTGCTGGGCCAACTTGTCGGCATCCTTTTTGAGGCTGCAACAGACGTCACTGAGGACACTGCGTCGCTTAGCGATGTCAGAGTCGGCTGACATCGCTTTAAAAAGCTCTAAAAAGCTTTAAAAAGCTCACCAATCCCTTCATTGGCGTTCAAAGAGTGGTGTTTGACTGCAGTGTCCAGACACCACAGAACCACTGCGTGCAGCGTTGGTGTGGCAGCCATCGTCACCCGGAGGTCTGCCGTAGTCGATGCTGTAACCGTAACGTTGGTTTGGGCGGTGGCATCGGTGGTGTAGGCCTAACGGTAGCAGCAGCACAGAAACTGGAGATTGATAACTGATTTCCGCGTAATCCAGATTTATGGCTGGTACATTGCATATGCAACCGAAGAGCGTTAACCCTATCCAAGTTATACAGATGTTTTTTTTTTTACAAACCGAACAGTAAGCCTGTCTGTCTTTCCCCTCTACAGGCCTGAGCCAGTCTTTAAAGGCCGGGTCCTCTAGCCACTTATCGGAAAATTTGCATTTGCCCATGTTTGTCTAGGTAGCCAAGCTGTCAGAGCTGTTAAGGAGCTTGACGTTCAGCAGCCACTAGTCATCCAGCTCAGCGCGCAACATGTTTCATCCACAGTTTTGCTGACCGGATACGGCAAAAGTTTAATCTATCAACTAGCTCCGCTACCTTCTTCGTTGCTCTGCCTGGTTGTAGCGCTATCCTATTGCGTGCAGAGGGAATTTCAAAGACAACAGTTTATCCCGCCCCTGGGATTGAGCCCTGCCAATGGTGAGTTCCCAGACCCAACACCTTGATGTGGGTCTGGCTTGTCAGGCTAAGATAGGCATATCACCCGATGCAGGATGCGATATTACGAATCCCATGCCAAGACCCGCCCTTCAATAGCATTTATTGGCCAGGCGTCCATGCTTACGCAAGGTAACGTAACCCCATTGGTACAGGTCCTATCCCCTGACCAATCGGCTATACTAACCTTAACCACTCAAGGTCAAATGCCTAACCCCAACCAATCGAGCTGCTTCGTAGGGCGGGTCCTGGCGTGGCCATAGTGGGATTTGTAATTTTGCATGCAGGATAGGATATAATATCACAAAAACTTTACAAAATCAACTTAAATAGACATAATAAAACAAATGGAAAACTCATTCAAAAAATTACTACCTTGTAAAATGGCGATTAATACCTTTTAATACCTTTTAACACCCCGCGGACACCCTGTAATTTGGAGCATTCCCGAAACACATTCAGGACCGAAGCAGCAATCTAGTTGTTTAAAAAAAAAAATCACTTCCATCTCTTCACACCTCAATCATTTTGGTGTATTTTAATTCCGGCTTCTCACACCTTCATCAAAGCTCTGATGAACCGAAATTCAGTGCAGGAGAATCACACTTGTCTCCTCTTCACGGCACTAAAGCCTAGCAGGATTTTGTATTTTAAAGTGCAGTCGACAGTAGAATATTCAACACTCAGTATCTGTTGTCTGATTAATTTATTTATACAATTTGAGTCTTGTTCTTTAACTTCCAGACAAATATGAATCCTCGCCCTACCACCACTGGGTTCATTTCCCCACTCCTCCAATGGATCACACAGTAAAAACTAAAAGGGGGGGAAAAGTCGATGCAGCACAGTATTGGGATATTTTCTGTGGCAATACTGTATCGATACACGGACGCCAAGTATCAATGTTTTTTTTATATAAATTGCACATAAGAATTTAACTTTTTGGTACTAGAATAATAAAATCAATTGCTTTTTCAGTTAATTTAAGTAAAATGGTCTTTTTAGATAAAACAGATGTTGAAAAGGTTTTCCTTTGGGGACATAATTTGAAGTTGGAAAAAAGGTAATAAATTGCAATATATTGCAGAATATTACAATATGTTTAAAATCGCAATATTGTTAGATAGGAGGGATGATCGCTGTCTTCATCTAAACCTTGACCAAGATTCAATATTCTCAAGATTCTGTTATTTTTACGTGGAGCATAAAAATTAACTTGTGTTTCACACAATCACGAGTCAATAATTAAATCAAGACTGAAGACTTTAAAATGATAAGCTCATAATTAAAAGCATTTAATAAATAAACAACGATCACGCTAAAATTGAATAGAATAAGTAGTTTTAATATAATATTTTAGAGGAACAGTCTCATGGGCAGTTCAGCAGTCTGGTTGCTGTGGGAAACAGCCGAGTAGTCCTCGATACTTCTGGATCTTTTCCTGGAGTGCATGAGTGTGAACACGCCATGAGAGGGATGAGTGCCGTCCTTAATGACGCTGTTTGCTCCACACCAGAGATCTTCAACAGGGGGTCCGGGACCCTTAGGGGGTCCTCAGAGTTACTGCAGGGGGTTATTGTTAAATAATTTAAAACAGAAGTTCAAAATGTAATATGTCTGAGAATAATACATAAAAATCAGTTCAACATATTATTAGCAAAGATGAATCGGCCTCTGTGATTTTCTTTTTAAATTTACACAACATTGATCACAGGCTGTAGTTAAGGTAGCTTCTAAGGTAGCCATCCACAGATACAGTTAGACTTAAAGGTCCCATGGCATGAACATTTCACGTTATGAGTTTTTTTTAACATTAATATGCGTTCCCCCAGCCTGCCTATGGTCCCCCAGTGGCTAGAAATGGTGATAGGTGTAAACCGAGCCCTGGGTATCCTGCTCTGCCTTTGAGAAAATTAAAGCTCAGATAGGCTGATCTGGAATCTTCTCCTTATGAGGTCATAAGGGGAAAGGCTACCTCCCCTTTCTCTGCTTTGCCCGCCCAGAGAATTTGGCCCACCCATGAGAGAGAGAGAGACATCATGGCTTTCAAATGAGCAAAGTGGCAGTTGGTCAAGGCCCACAACATTTGAGGTTGGGAAGTTCGGTCTGGACTTGATCCGTTATAGAGCAACTATGCTCAAACCAGAGCTGTTTGGACCAATCAAATTGTTAGGGCGGGCTTTATACGATGATGGACAGATGATCAACAGTAACGTAATCAACCACCTCGCCAAAGAGCGCTTGGGTTGAATTCGTTTACACAAAGATGGCTGCCGCTGGAGAACTGAGATGTGTAGATTCCTCCATCACGTCTGTTATAGAAGATATCGACAGCGCTTTAATTTTAAAAGAGGAACAGAGAACCGCGATCAAGGCATTTGTCTATCTGAAAGATGTTTCTGCTGTCCTTCCTACGGGATTCGGCAAAAGTTTAATTTATCAGCTGGCCCCGATGGTTGCTAAGAAGATACGTCAAGAGCATAGTTAATTATCAATGATGATAAACCTCGACCAGACAAACGCGATCATACCTGTCAACGCTGATGGCACAGAGGTTGAATATGGACGCGGTGCACAGCATCACATCCATGGTCATCAGGCTGTCACACATCAGCATGTTCAAGGACCAAACTCCGCCCTGAAACTACACACACACACACACACACACACACACACACACACACACACACACACACACACACACACACACACACACACACATTTGAACCATTTATTTATGTCCACATGAAGAAAATGATACAGGGACACATATATTACAGATGCAGTACAATACATACGCAAACTCATGGACCAGTGGCAAGCAGCAGGTCTTCACAATGTCACTTAATAAGCACAATACTCAGATCTTAAGGGTATAAGTAGCAACGTCTCCGCCATATGTGGCGGCTGCTAATAATAGCAGATATGGGACAGTACTTTGCAAGCTGATTAGCCCTCTTATTGGCCATCCCAAGTTGTTTTCCGCCCTCTTACTACCAACCTGTGTGTGTGTGTGTGTCCTAGGCTACCAAATATGAAAACAAATAGTCTGCACCTATAGCCCAGCTCTGAGATGGTGTTTAGGAGTGGTTGGTATTTAAGTACCTTGGTGTAGAAAGCCGCCTCCATGCTGGAATCAAAAGTGCAGCCTACCTCCAAAATGTACACCTCACTGGACTCCCCATTGATAATAACAACATGTGGCGTATAGGCAACCAGGTGTAAGGAAGTACTAGGGTTACTATTGCAGTGCTGAAACATGGATGGTTTTACCTGAGAATGTCTGTACATTCTTACTGAGGGTGGAACATGGTTGGATATGTCTTTGCCCTTAAGATTCATGACAAAAAGCCTCGTCACTACCATCATTGTTATATTCTCACTAAATATGGCATGCTAAATCTTGAAAATGTTATATTTCACTCAAATGTTTGCCTTATTTTTAAAATAATTCATAATGTTTCTGCTCCTCCTCTGAAACAATTTGTTACACTTTGCTCTGGAAAAACAACGCGGGTAACTAGATCAGCCACAAGGGGTGAATGTAGTCTTCTACAACGCAAATCCGCATTTGGGAGGACATCATTCTCCGTTGTGGCTATAAATCAGTGGAATACTCTTCCTAAAGGAGCTAATTTCATGCACTAACTTCCACTCATTCTCACGCTTGGCTAAGCATTGGTTGTTAACTAATCAGATTTGCTCTCACCGGTAAATTGATGTGTAACATTAATGTCTGTGTTTGGGGTGGGATAAGGGAACAATAATGATTTTAGATCTTTATGACTTTATGTATCTGTATTATATGTAATATATATATATATGTACTGTAAATACTTTGTATTTGAATGCGCCATCTACCTGCCCAGGGACTACGGGCGGAAATTAGCAATTTGCTACAACCTGGCACAAGACATCTATTAATGTTCTTTGTGCACTGTCCCTGTTCAAATAAATAAATTACAATTACAATTATGAGGTCTACTATTCTGTCATGACGTGCTATGTACATTCCTTTGTAGGCATGGCAGCCATTTAGGATGGGTGACAGTGTTTCAGTGATATGTTCTGGAGGTGTGATGCAAAGCAACGAGGGACCTGAGTTGTGGGAAACCAGATAGAGAGGTTTAGTCTCACTCACACACACACACACACACACACACACACACACACACACACACACACACACACACACACACACACACACACACACACACACACACACAGCAACTGATTAGTTGCCCTAAATCTGAGAGTAAATATGTTTAAACCTCTTGCACCAGTGCAGCTCAGTGTTGAGACATTTCCTCCAGTAAAACAACTTTCCTCTTCAGGTGAATATGGGAAAGGTTTTAACTTTGTGACTCCTCTAATCCAGTAAGTGCATGCGGACGAACCACCAGCGTGACACGCAGTAGATAAACTGGCTGCAGACACTTGCACAGGTAACGAGATCACACATGCGCTAATTAGAGAGGACTTAAAGGGGGAAGCCTCGGCAGGGCATCTGTGAGCCACACAGGTACTTAGACAGGCAGGCAGGTGGCTTTTAATACTTTAATAACCTCCCTTTAAACCTTTTTATTGGCTGCTAATATTTTGATTCATGGATCATGCCTCTCCTAATAACCAGCATGAACCCCTGTCCTTAAATAATCCTGATTAAAGAAGTGAGAAACGCTGCACGACTCAGTACTGGACGGTCTTTGTTCTATTTAGCACCATGATGACCTGGCTCTGCTGGGTTTAATGGGCAACCTTCCCGGATCAGATTTTTTTCAAACGTTGATCCTTTTTATAATTTTAAACCAGGATATCTCAAAAATTTGCTTTTACTTGAGAATTGTGAGAATAATTAGACTCCTATCTACTCCTGTTTTTTTTAACAGGGGTGGAGCGGGGGCTTCTTCTGGGGTTTTAAAATAACTTAACACAACTTTGTGTCATTTCCCCTCAGTCTCTGTGACTGAACCGACAAATCAACGGAGCTAAAGTTCTGTTCCTGGGGAAATCTCGTTTATTCATTTTGTGAACTCTACTCAAAATATTTAGCAAGATTAGTAATGCTGTTTACGCCAAATAACTACCTATGTTATGCAACTTAAAAATGGAAACATCAGACAATTTCTGCCTCTTTTAATTCAATTTCAATTCAATTTTATTTATCGCATCAAATCATAACAAGAGTTATCTCAAGACACTTTACAGATAGAGTAGGTCTAGACCACACTATATAATTTACAAAGACGCTACAGTTCCAGTAAGTTGGAAGGAGTGAAAATGAGTCATCCTTAACATTTGTTCTGTTCCGGTTTCAGAACAATTAGAAAACAAAACAGGATGTCGTCTTTACCTTGCCAACTATCATGTTTTTCCCAGATCTTTGGCATCTTATTATCAAATGGCTTGAAAAATAGTGCACATAGCTGCGTATATGGAGCATGCCCCCCCACCCCAGGTTTGGGCTGAGCCCCGAATGTTTACAACGTCTGGCTCCGCCCCTGTTTTTTTTAACACACTAAACTCTCTGCTCTTTGTGCTGTAACATGTCTGCAGGTGTGTGACACAGGCTGCTGTCTTGTGGTGTATTTGGTAGCGATGCTGTAATGCTATGTGGAGAGGAATCCACCAACACTGTTTCTTGATTATAAAGGTTTATTTACATCAAAGAATTCAGCATCAATTTACAAGCCCTGCAGAGCTCGGAGAGCGACAGTTTCTCAGATTCTCAAAAGTCACTCTGAGGTTCTTTGTTAAAACATGGTATATCTATTCTTCATAACTTAGGGTGGGATCAATAATTGACCAATGGCTACAAGCCAACTGGCCTTCTTTTCAACATCTTGGGGGCCCCATTGATAACACTTTCCAGATGTTTCCAGAGAGGCGTCCTCTGAAAGTAGAGTAAAGTTCATCTGGATCATCATGCATATAGATAGTTCAGATATAACTTAAATACAAGTTATATAGAATGGTCAGATAATAATACACTTCCCTTTCATGGATGGATTATAAAACAATGGGCCCCTGGGCACAGACATGTAAAAGGCCCCTCATGGGGAGCAAAAACACCCAGACAGAAAAAGAAAACAAGTGGACTGCAATTGACGCAATCAGTTTAGTTTGGTCGTTTGTGTTTTACGCATCTTAGTAGTTGATTTGAGTGATTTTGAAGTCATTTTGAGTCTTTGCAGTTGTGTTGTATCTCGATTTAGTTGTTTTAAGTGTGTTTGTAGTCATTTTTAGTGTCTCTGCAGGGTTTTTTCAGTCATTTTGCATCTCTTTGTAGTCAGTTTGCGTTTTTGTAATCGCTTGGCGCAACTTTGTAGTCGTTGAGCACGCCTTTGAGGTAATTTTGCCTGCCTTGTTTTGCATGTGTAGTCGTTTTGCGCGTTTTTTTTTTTTTAGCTTCATTCTGCAGGTAAAGCCGAACCCTCAGGTGCTTAAAAACTGCAGCAACAGTAGGCTCTTTGGTTCTGAAAGTGAAAAGAGGCTTTCTTAAAGCGTCCTGCCACAGCAGATTCACACTGACACTCACTGCACAGATATGAAATACTACAGCTCATCTCACATGCTGATCATATGGCCCCGGAGCCCTCTTGCCCCAGCCAGCCTCATGCAGTAATCCACCCGGGGCCTCCGGTAGCTCGGTGCTTACCTCTGCGTAAACGAAGAGCGGCAGCACCAGCACCGCCAGCAGCAAGTCTGCAAACGCCAGACTGACTATGAAGTAGTTCGTTGTGGTTTTTAAAGCCTTCTCCAGGTACACGCTGAGGCACACGAGCACGTTCCCCCCGGTGATGATCACAATCAGCAGAATCCCGAATATGAGCGCGGGGAAGTTGTAGTGTGTGACCGCAGCCGCCGCCGGCAGCGTGGCGTTGTTGAAATCGCTGGAGTTCTCCGACATGGTCGCCGGTGTTCCGCCGTGCCGAGCGACTCTCTCCGGAGTAGTTTTCATCTAGGAGCCGTATCCAGCAGCTCCGAGATAAGTAGCAGAGTGACAGGTGAAGTCTCTGAGCATTTCCCCGCGAGGACGCTCATCTGACGCCTTTTGAGTCTCCGCTGTGAGCGCGCGCTGCATGCGCTCCGCTCTCCAAAACCCAAATGCCCCGCAGCGCACAGAGCCAAACTCTGCTTTATCCAGCCCCTCGTTTCCTTTTTTCTTTTACATTTTCTGCACGGATGCTGCCGGGCTCTTGTAGAGTTGTGTGGATCAGTTTCCCTGCCCGTCTTCTCAGTCAGCCCGCTCCTGAAGGAATGAGTGAGCAGAGTGGACCAATCAGAAGGCAACAGCTTAAATCCATCCGCACAAAGTCTGCTTACTGAAGCTCCGCTGCTCGCTTTGTGTGTGAACAGGTATATGGAATGCCATTTAATTCAATATTAAATAAATA
Source organism: Perca fluviatilis (assembly GCF_010015445.1). NCBI lineage: Eukaryota > Metazoa > Chordata > Actinopteri > Perciformes > Percidae > Perca > Perca fluviatilis. Next base: position 41,718,131 of record NC_053114.1, on the reverse strand, counting down.
AATATGCCTATGAAATACATCCTGAAATAAATAAATGAGGCAATAAATAAATAAATAAATATAAGGAAGTCAATATACTTCAATAAATAAATGAATGTTTTTTTTTTATTTAAAAAAACAACTACCGCTTTATTTATTTCAGGGGACTTTTATTTCATAAATCCAGATTGTTTTGCACTGTTTCCTAACAAAAGTATAGTTTTAACTGGTTTCACCTGACTCTTATCATGTTTTTATCTAATGCAGCGGGGGCAAACTGATTTTAGTTTATGGGCCAAATTCCCCTAATCTGATCTCAAGTGGGCCAGACCAGTAAACCTCTCCAGAAAGGTCAGAAACTTTATCTGCCACAGAGTTTCTTGTCAGCTCGATGTTGGCAAACGCAGGTTGCTTCTGCTACGACAGCATTCTACGGCCGTCGTAGGAAAAACAATAATGTTACAGACCCGGGAGAGAGGGGTAATATTCAGAGAAATAACTCAGAATATCTAAGATTAAAGCTATAGTGCGTAGTTTCTGTCGCCCCCATGAGGAATTCAAAGTAATGACAACAAAATTGTCGGCACATCCACATGATACAAGCCTTCTGTGACCGTGCACCGCCCCCACCCCTCCTCCACACAGTTGCTAGTAGCCAAGGAGGACACGGAGGATTAAAAAAACATGATGGACTCTTCAGAAGAGGTCATTATCTTCATGAGTTTCTGCGCGGGAGAGTTGTGAGGAGCTGATAGTCTTAATTAGCTTTGTTGCTACTAAACGGCTTGAATGTAACGTGTAATGTGACGTTCATTAATATCAAAAAGTTACTAAAGCTTTAAAGTCGTATTTTTACAGAAAATGAACTCGGATTAAGAGATTAAAGTGGTACATTTGGAATTGGAATGAATTACTTATCTGCAATTTTCACACTTTGCAAAGTCATCCAGTGGGCCTGATCGGACCCTTTGGTGGGCCAGTTCTGGCCCATGGGTCATATGTTTGACACCCATGATCTAATGTAAGATGAACTCGGGTCTCATGAAAGACACCTCCAAATAAAATGTATTATTATTTATTTTTTTCCGCTCTATTTTCATTTCTTATATATTTAAATTAAGGGGCGTGACATTAGACAAAAATCGTTTCAGGGAAAAGTTTTGTTGCTGTTGAATAAAATATATGTGATGCGCAGACCCAAACGGGATCAAGCCTAGTTTTTAATTTTTTTTAATAGTTTTTCAGCGTAGCATAGTTCTTTTTTTTTTTGCTTGGGATGATGAAGATATGTAAATATATATATATATATATATATATATATATATATATATATATATATATATATATATATATATATATATATATATATATATTATAGAGTTTTATATTAATTTATTTAAAATTATGCGTAGTTCTGTGTCCGCAGCTACATTGTGCTGATACTGGAAGTGACACTGACTAGCTCATTAGCTGGACATGCTAACGTTTGCAGCTTACATGAGATGTTGGGGCAGTTAGTGTGTGCGGGGGAGAGGGTTTAGCCTAGTTTTGGTTCATGCATCTGAACCCTTTTTTTCCTCGGGGGAACATGATGCAACTTTCCGTGTGAGGTCTGCTATTTTGAACTGTTTGAAAACTACATTTAGCAGCGACACAGACGCTGGATAATCTTGGGTTCAGACATCTAATCTCCACACTGTGTTTGCTGTTTATCCTTCCAACCTCAAAGAATCAAAACTTCAAGGAGCGAATATTTTTATACTTCTTAAAAACTAATCTTAGCTTCTAAAATTTGCCACGAACTGAGGGCAAAAAAGGCATGCACTTCCAGGTCTGGTTTTCACCCCACGACGTTATAATCAGACATCACATGCTACAAACAGATGACGAGTTGTCTAGCGACTTTTGATCTGAGCGTAAAGGTGTTTGCGCCGCGGCTGCTCCTGTGGCATGAATATCATTAGAATAAAGTCAGCAGCAATTAGTTCACACATCGTCACAGAGCCTCGGGAAGAAAAGGAGAACAGCACACATGCTTAAGAAACGCAGATGTTAAACTCGCCCGGAGTGTTTTTGGGCAGAATATTCATGAATAGAAGGACGATCAGCGTGAAATATCTTCTCACTCATGGAAATAAAGGACACCATGTGGGCTTTAGGCTTTATTTTCTCGATTAATTGAGTAGCTATTTAGTCTATAAAATGTCAGAAAATGGTTCCCAAAGCCCGAGATGACGTCCTCAAATGTCTTGTTTATAGATATTCAGTTTACTGTCACAGAGGAGAGAAGAAACTAGAACAATATTCACATCTAACAAGCTGGAAGCATGAAAACAAGGACTAACAGATTCAAGAACCATTTTTTTTTTCCCAAAAGCCATAACCACTCTGAACTCACACATGCTCTGACTTCACTGACTTCACAGTCTAACCCCCAACCCCCAGACTTTTTTCTACTACTACTGTGCAATATTTAATATTTAATACTATTGAAAATATTGATAATTAGTGTGCAATTCCATTACTGTGCAATACCTGTATACTGTGCAATATATTAGCATAGATAGATAGATAGATAGATAGATAGATCAATCAAAGATAGATACTTTATTCATCCCGAGGGAAATTTTAGGCATCCAGTAGCTTAGACAACCATAACAGAACAAACACATACACACATAGAGCTCACATACATAAAAATCACTCACAGAAAAAATAAATTACTCTCAGCTCTATAGTGTCTCAGCTGTGCACCCCCCCTCCCCCTTTTTTTACACTACTTATTTTATTTCATATTGTTATATTTTTTTACGTATGTGTTGGCACTGGGAAAGGAGTTGCTTTTAATCTCATTGTGCATGTGTATAGTGACAATAAAAGGCATTCTATTCTATGGAATCAGAGAATTTTTACTTTTTTCATAAAAATTGACTCAAAACGACTAATCGATTATTGTTAGGTTGTAAAAAATTAAAACTATGCTTACGTTTTGAAAACAATGTACTTTTGGTTATATGCAGTTTGCAGGTAGATCTAATCAAATACACTAATCAGCATTTGACTGCCTCACCCAAAACCTAGCTTCTAAAGAATTAATCAGGTCATGTCTGCCATTTAGCATACTGTAGGAGACTCATTGTCCCCACAGGAAAGGTAACTGTTGTCTCTTTTTGGGGGAGCCACCCCCTGTTGGGCCAGACTGGGTTAGAACAAAGGAAATGCATATTTCTGTAGAATCAGCACTACATGATAATCAACCTTAGTCTGTGACCTGAAATCCAGAGGTGTGTTCTTATCCTGAGAGACAGGAATAAATGTGGGAGCAGGAGAAAAATTCGGAACTACAAGCCTGGGACCCGACAAGGGGACAGGTTCTGTAGTCCGCTGGTTACAGTGTATTGTTTTGTCATGTCGCATGGCTGCAATCTGTGTCCCCACAAGGGGAGGCATGTTTGCAGTCTGCTGCTGGCAGTGTTTTCATGTTTTATGTTTAATTGTGCTTTGTTACCCCTCCCTCCCTCCCCCCCCAAACACACACACACACACAAATTCATAAGAAGACAGGAGTGCTATGAGACAGAGCTGCTTGATGGGACATGGCTAATTACCAAGAAGTGTGTGTGTGTGTGTGTGACAGGAGCGCTATGAGATGGAGCTGATGGATGGGACGTGGCTAATAACTAAGGTGTGTGTGTGTGAGTGTGTGTGTGTGTGTGTGTGTGACAGGAGCGCTATGAGATGGAGCTGATGGATGGGACATGGCTAATAACTAAGGTGTGTGTGTGTGAGTGTGTGAGTGTGTGTTTGTGTGTGTGTGTGTGTGTGTGTGACAGGAGCGCTATGAGATGGAGCTGGTGGATGGGACATGGCTAATAACTAAGGTGTGTGTGTGTGTGTGTGTGTGTGTGTGTGTGACAGGAGCGCTATGAGATGGAGCTGGTGGATGGGACATGGCTAATAACTAAGGTGTGTGTGTGTGTGTGTGACAGGAGCGCTATGAGATGGAGCTGATTGATGGGACATGGCTAATTACTAAGGTGTGTGTGTGTGTGTGTGTGTGTGTGTGTGTGTGTGACAGGAGTGCTATGAGATGGAGCTGATTGATGGGACATGGCTAATTACTAAGGTGTGTGTGTGTGTGTGTTTGGAGAGGAAAATAAAAACACATTAGTGACAGATAAAGACACGTCAGAAGAAAATAAAGACACATTAGAAGACGATAAAAACACAGTAGAGGCAGATAAAGACACACTAGAAGACAAAGACAGTCAAATAAAATAAAAACAGTAGAAGAAGATAAAAACAGTAGAGGCAGATGAAGGCTCGATGGGGTTTTAAGCCCCCAACAACGACTTCAAGGCAGCGCCGCGACCGTCGACTTCAAGGCACCTAACACAACCATTAATGTGGTTTATGCAATTAGGTGCAGGGCCTGCCACACATTGTATGTGGGGGAGACAAGAAATGCACTATATTTAAGAATCAAGCAACACCAGTATATTTTAAATAAGGACGATGGCACAACTGTTTTACAGTGCCTCTCAAAGTATTCGCCCCCTTGAACGTTTGACCTTTTGCCACATTTCAGGCCTCAAACATAAAGATATAAAACTGTAATTTTTGTGAAGAATCAACAACAAGTGGGTCCCAATTATGAAGTGGAACGAAATTCATTGGCTATTTCAAACGTTTTTAACAAATAAAAACTGAAAAAGTGGGCGGCAAAATTATTCAGCCCCTTTACTTTCAGTGCAGTAAACCTCTCCAGAAGTTCAGTGAGGATCTCTGAATGATCCAATGTTGACCTAAATGACTAATAATGATAAATAGAATCCACCTGTGTGTAATCAAGTCTCCGTATAAATGCACCTGCTCTGTGATAGTCTCAGAGGTCCGTGTAAAGCGCAGAGAGCATCATGAAGAACAAGGAACACACCAGGCAGGTCGGATACTGTTGTGGAGAAGTTTAAAGCCGGATTTGGATACAAAAAGATTTCCCAAGCTTTAAACATCCCAAGGAGCACTGTGCAAGCGATAATATTGAAATGGAAGGAGTATCAGACCACTACAAATCTACGAAGACCCGGCCGTCCCTCTAAACTTTCAGCTCATACAATGAGAAGACTGATCAGAGATGCGGCCAAGAGGCCCATGATCACTCTGGATGAACTGCAGAGATCTACAGCTGAGGTGGGAGACTCTGTCCATAGGACAACAATCAGTCGTATACTGCACAAATCTGGCCTTTATGGAAGAGTGGCAAGAAGAAAGCCATTTCTTAAAGATATCCATAAAAAGTGTCGTTTAAAGTTTGCCAAAAGCCACCTGGGAGACACACCAAACATGTGGAAGAAGGTGCTGTGGTCAGATGAAACCAAAATCGAACTTTTTGGCAACAATGCAAAACGTTATGTTTGGCGTAAAAAGCAACACAGCTCATCACCCTGAACCCACCATCCCCACTGTCAAACATGGTGGTGGCAGCATCATGGTTTGGGCCTGCTTTTCTTCAGCAGGGACAGGGAAGATGGTTAAAATTGATGGGAAGATGGATGGAGCCAAATACAGGACCATTCTGAAGAAGAAAAACCTGATGGAGTCTGCAAAAGACCTGAGACTGGGACGGAGATTTGTCTTCCAACAAGACAATGATCCAAAACATAAAGCAAAATCTACAATGGAATGGTTCACAAATAAACATATCCAGGTGTTAGAATGGCCAAGTCAAAGTCCAGACCTGAATCCAATCGAGAATCTGTGGAAAGAACGGAAAACTGCTGTTCACAAACGCTCTCCATCCAACCTCACTGAGCTCGAGCTGTTTTGCAAGGAGGAATGGGCAAAAATGTCGTCTCGATGTGCAAAACTGATAGAGACATACCCTGCGAATTTACAGCTGTAATCGCAGCAAAAGGTGGCGCTACAAAGTATTAACTTAAGGGGGCTGAATAATTTTGTACGCCCAATATTTCAGTTTTTATTTGTTTAAAAGGTTTGAAATATCCAATAAATTTCGTTCCACTTCATGATTGTGTCCCACTTGTTGTTGATTCTTCACAAAAAATTACAGTTTTATATCTTTATGTTTGAGGCCTGAAATGTGGCAAAAGGTCGAAAAGTTCAAGGGGCCGAATACTTTCAAGTAGCAGCACTGTATATGCACATTTTGAACTCCATGGCTCTCAAAATGTACGGGTCTAAATGAAAAATACTAAAATGGATTCACTTCTCTTTTTAATCTAAGTTTTACAGGGTATTTTTAGAAATACTTCCTCCCACTGCTCTGGTCTCCTCCTCCTTAGGTTTTATCTGGATCTCCACTGCAGCGCATCATACCCAACCTTTCTTTTCTTTTCCTTGTTTTTTTCCATCCTTTTCTATTTTAAATTACTTTTTATTGTTTTAATCTATATTCATGATTAATAATAACTATTTGTTGCAATATTTCTATATTAATGTCTTTTATAGCATGGTTCTCCGATTTTACTATTCCTTCCTTTCGGGGTTAATCTCTTCCTGCAGAGGAGGTTTTTTATTTTTAATAATTATTTTTAATAAATATTTTAAAGATTCCTTGGTTGTCCTTTATAACTTTTATTCTGCCTTACCTATATTTTAACAATTTGATTGTACTTTTGTCTCCATTGCTAATATTTTATTTATTAATATTTATTATTATTATTATTATTATTATTACGAATTGAATTACTTGCCTCAAGATTTTAGCATAATGATACACATTCCATTGGTTTGATGCATTTTTACTAACAGTGTAGTTTTAATCTATGATGTATTTTAAATTATTTATGGTTATTTATTGTGTGGCACTTTTTACCTCTTAAAGCACTTTTAAACATAGCACTTATTACTAACTTTTAATGGATGTGTATATATATTTTAACCTCAAGGGCAAGTAACTCAGACAGTATTTATGACCCCTTTAAAATGTTTTAATTTTTGAATTTAAATAAGATGTTTTTAATATTGGGATAGAATTTATTTTGTATTAGGACGCCAAGCTTTTTTAAATTTTTTTAAATTATTTTAATATTTTTTTATTTAATTTATTTATTGATTACATAACTCTCTCTATATATATATATATATTTTATTTTATGTATTTACTTTGTTATTTCTCTAGGAGAGACACCAGGGTAGTTGTGGAGGTGAGCTTTTATTTAAAGTTTTTAATTTCCCGCTGTCCTTCCTGTCCAGTGGTTCTTTTAACCTTCTTTTAATATCTGGCCGTCTTTTAAACAGCCCCCTCTCTTTTTTATATAACCGAACCCGGTTTTTTAAGGAGTTCTTTAAAGTGTTTTATTCACAACAGTGGTCCCCTTGTGCCCGTGCCCCTCGTAGCACCCATCCTGGGCGCTGCATTTTAACCCAAACCTAACCTTAACCTTAACCCTAACCTAACCTTAACCTTAACCTTAACCTAACCTAACCTAACCTAACCTTAACCCTAACCTAACCCTAACCATTGCCTAATCCTAGTGCCTTCCAGGCAGCATTGCCTGGAAGACGACGTTGGGGGCTTAAAACACCAAACAACCAGATGAAGACACATTAGAAGAAAATAAAGACACACTATTCAATTCAGTTTTATTTATACTATCAAATCATAACAAGAGTTATCTCGTCTCTGTCCTCGCCACCGAACATTAAAACCTGAGATTCAATATTTTAGCTGCTTATTTCTCTTCCCCGGTGGACACCTCTCAACACTGCGACCGAAAAATGATATCCTGCAGTGCATGCTGGGAGCTCGCTGCGGATCAGATCCTTTGAAGTTCAACTCTCAGCTGGTTTTATTAATATACTGTAGTTTAAAAGAAGAAACCATCAAATATTAATGACTTCTCTTTAATAACTCTATTTTTAAGCCAATTCTGTTAATTCTTCTGCAGTCTATATCCACGACGTTCCACTTCCAGGATTGCGATCCGTTGCTGCTGGAAAATCCTCTGGATGTCTCTCATTTAGGCCGGATATCCGTCCCCTTCCTCTTTCTTTGTTTTGGCGTTCTAACCTCCGGTGGATTTGTGAGGACTATGGTTAACTGCTCCTCAGATCTCTGCAGGGTAAATCCAGACAGCTAGCTAGACTATCTGTCCAATCTGAGTTTTCTGTTGCACGACTAAAACAACCTTTGAACGTACACATGTTCCACCAAAACAAGTTCCTTCCCGAGGCTATTTTGCAGAGGTGCCACGGCTTTTCTCCGGTGCTTAGCACTGACCAAGACAATTGTGATTGGTTTAAAGAAATGCCACTAAACCAGAGCACGTTTTTCTCCCATCCCCGAATGCTGCGTGGAGTAGCCAGACCCTCCTCCACAGCGCTTTGGAGGAGGGTCTGGCAAAGCAAGACTAATTCTTTTGTAGCTCTGCTGCTACATACGTGGCATACGATATGTAGCAGCAGATATAAAAAATATATAGAAATAGTGTTTTAGAGGGATTGTGTCATGATTTATCTGTCATAGGTCGCATTTTGTTAAGACACAAATCTTCGTCATGCATATTTTGGGCTGAAGATTCCTCCTTAAAGCTGCATTGAATTTCAAGTTTCTGTCAAAATTTTAACCGACTTTCCAGAAAATCTGCACAAAAAAGGGAATTAACGAGGAAGATTACAGTCTCCTCATCGCTCCACACATCTGATGTCTTCAGCTCTTCAGTGACGCTTCATGTACAGCACCATTTATTTGTGGGTTGCGTTATACTTTGCTGTATGTTGCTTCCATACACCAAGTTTTCCACCTCAGCCAAAACGTAAACACTTTTTTGTTTCCACTAAGTTTTGCAAATGATGTGCATAAAAATGTGGATGTAAACACACTGACATATTCGAGTTGATATAGAAGAAGAAGATACCAAATTATTTAAAATTCACTTAAGCTGTGTTCGAAACCGCTCCCTCATTCAGTCACTCACTATTCCCTATATAGTGTTTATTAAATAGTGAACTATATAGGGGACGACCAAACGAGACTTTGGACACTCACTGAAAACACATCGTTGCGCGCCGTGCGCCAGGAGATGCGCCCGTTGTTTGTGTGACGGAGGCGGGCCCAGCATCACAAACCTTCTAATACGTCCCTGAAACAAAGAGAGCACTCAGGAGAATAGTAAAAGGTTGTATATATATATATATATATATATATAATATATGTTGCATGTTAGATTTACACTGTTTAGAAACAAAAGTCCGCTCCATTTTTCCTTTTCAGTTTTCGCGGTGACTTCTGTTTCTTCTTCTCCTCTGGGAAAACAAGACCGCGTTGCATTGTGGTATACGGGAGTAAAACGTAGGGTACATCCAAGGGGGTAAGCGAGCATCTGAAAAGCGTACCTCCTGTGGAGAGGTTCATAGGCTAACAAGCCATCACCTGCTGCTAGCATTCCATTGACTTCCATTCATTTTGGCGTCACTTTGACAGCAAATAACTTTACATCTGAAGCGTTTAAAGACTCTATTTGTCCGTTGTTTACTTCTAAAGAAACACAACAATGTATAAAAGGCTCCATTACCTTGTAACTCACATTATGGCCCCATAGCAGAACGTTTTTCGCTGGTCTCCGTGGAAGTCTACAGCGTCGCTTTGTCCATTTCTTTAACTGTCTGTGTGATATAGGGTACATCGTATGTACACTCACATTAGCAGTGCATTGTGGGTATTTTATAGTGGACTAGATAGTGAATGAAATTAACCGCGAAGAATTTGAACACCACTACAAAATGGCGAACACACTATATGGTGCACTATTTTAACGTGATAGGGAACGGTTTTGAACACAGCTTCAGTCTGAATCAATGGAAGTACATTTCCAGGATAAAGCCTGTCATGTTGTCTGCGCTCTGTGTGTTGCTGTTCTTTTCTGTACCTAAATGTATGAATGGTTCATAAGAACAGCTTGAGTGTTTCCCTGTTCATCATATCATATAATAAAAATATTGATTATAGCTACTTTAAAGCTTTAGTGCGTAACTTTTTGATATTAATGAACGTCAGTTACATTCAAGCCGTTGCCAAATGAGTTGCTACAAAGCTAATTAAGACTATCAGCTCCACACAACTCTCTCTGGATTTCACAGTATGGCTATGTTCAGAAGATTGTGTCATCTGGTGACTTTCTGTGCAGAAACTGGAGTGAAGATAATTATCTCTTCTGAAGAGTCCATCATGTTTTTTTATCCTCCGTGTCCTCCTTGGCTACTAGCAACTGCGTGGAGGGTGGGGGGCGGGTGTGCACGATCACGGAAGGCTTGTATCATGTGGACGCGCCGACAGTTTTGTTGTCATACTTAGAATTCCTCATGGGGGAGACAGAAACTACACACTATAGCCCAAAATTGTTTCCAGAGCAATGTGTAAAGAGATAATTTGGCCCTAAAGTGGAAATATTTCTCAAATCTCTTGTGAAAACATACCTACACTTAACTGTTAACGCTTGTTGAGTAGGAGTGTTGGAACGTGGCTTGGATTCACAAAAAAACACATTTCGCTCCAAATGGAGCTTTCTCTCCCACAGGCAGCACTTTTTCTTCACTGCCAAACTTTCCTGTTTGAAAATCCTCAATTAGTGAGGTTATTAATTGAGAAAGCCAGCCCAGTTTTTCATATGTGCTGCCCTTAGGTGCTGCCTGAGCAAGCACAGCCCGCCCAGTGGCTTGTTTGAATTTGGTTGACCAATCACAATAGAGTGGGCCAGCTGACCAATCAGAGCAGACTGGGCTTTTTCAGGAAGGTGGGGCCAAGAGCTCTGACAGAGTGTTTCTGGCAGAGACGATGCAGCAATGGGCAGTATGAGAAACATAATGTTTTTTGAACATGTAAGCCTATTCTAGTAGACCCCAAGAGTACAATTATGACACTGAAAAGGAGCATAATAGGGGCTTAAGAGTCCATCATGTTTTTTTAATCCTCCGTGTCTCCTTGGCTACCAACAACTGTGTGGAGGAGGGGTGGGGGTGGTGCACGGTCATGTAAGACTTGTAGTCATTACTTCGTCATGGGGGCGAAAGAAACTACGCACTATAGCTTTAAAGTCACCCGTTAAACGAGCACGTATGAATGGAAAGCAACAACCACCCCCTGCTGCTCTGTGGGTCAAAGGTCAGCAGCACAGACATACCGTGTGTGTGTGTGTGTGTGTGTGTGTGTGTGTGTGTGTGTGTGTGTGAGTGTGTGTGTGTGTGTGTGTGTGCTTTAAAGCTCATCAGACTCAGCGGACGCTCAGTTTGTCATTCACACTTGCTTCCCATGTCGTCACACCCCTGTGACAGACCTGCGTCCCATAATCCTCAGCGTGTGATGTCACAGGGTCAGCCACAGGTGACTTGTCACTAAAGACGCAAGGTCAGGCAGGAGCACGATGCAAGAACGGGACAGATTTCAGAGGTTAATTTCAAAGTTTAATTGCAGCCAATCAGTGTTGATCGTCAGATCACAGCATCATGTCTCATGCCTCGGGCCAGATTCTGTCCACACAAGCTTCGTTTGACAACATTTCTGCCCCCCCACACTAAAACGCAAAAAGGACTCCAAAGACTCACTGGGCCAGTAGATGGCGATAAAGGCTGCGTCAACAATACAATAAAGAATCTGAGCACACGTAATGAGCCTATTTTCCTTTAACGGTGAAAACAAATCAAACAATAGTAGCTAATTATTTCTTTATTTCTACATATTTGATACAGGTTGATTGATTAGAATATCCTTTCCAAAAAATATCTGTATACTAATAGAGGTCAATAGTGAGAGGTGAAATGTAACATTAGATAGCTCACATTAGATGATGCTGAGCCCTGCGAGTCTATCTTGGTTTAGTCTCGCATTGCCAGACCTTCCTCCACAGCGCTACAGAGGAGGGTCTGTCTAGTCCACAAATCATTCTGGGATGGGAGAAAAACCGGACGGAGAGACGGTGCCTCTGCAAAATAGCCTCTGGAAGGAACTTGTTTTGGTGGAACGTGTACGTTTAAAAGCTTTTTTAGTCGTGCAACAGAAAACTCAGATTGGACAGATAGTCTAGCTATCTGTCTGGATTTACCCTGCAGAGATCTGAGGAGCAGTTAACCATAGTCCTCAGAAATCCACCGGAGGTTAGAACGCCAACACAGAGACAGAGGAAGGGGACGGACATCCGGCCAAAAGAGAGACATCCGGTGGAATTTCCGGCAGCACCGGAGCAATCCCGGAAGTGGAACGTCGTGGACGTAGACTTATCTTGATTTATCTGCGAGTGAACAAACTGAAGGGAAGGGATGAGAATGTGTGGCGGGTCGAAGGGTGACATTACTCTGATTATTTGACTGACTCGCCGGCATCAGCTGGGAGGAACGACAGGCTGCATGACACGAAAAATGAACTTTGTTGACACATTATGTAAGAAACAGCAAATAATGTTTATTAGGGCCCGAGCGCCGACAGCAGCGAAGGCCCTATTGAAACTAAAGGAATTATTATTACGGAAAATGAATCGCCTTTTTCAGGGGCTTAACATATTCAAAAACTCACCAAATTTGGCGGTCACATCAAGTCTGGTGAAAATTTACGTATTTTAAGGGTTTTGGGAATAGGCGCACAAAAATGGCTCGCTTGTGCCCCCTACAAAGTAAAAAACATTTAGCCCCTGCAGTGCATTTAACATAGACTCACGAAACTTGGTACACATATGTAACATGTCAAGATGTACAAAAAACGTCATTGGAGCCATACCCTAAACCCAACAGGAAGTCCGCCATTTTGAATTGAAAGTTTGAAATTAGTGCGATTTTCCACGTCGTACTTTAACTCCTCCTAGAGATTTCATCCGATCAACTTCAAACTCAGTCTGTGCCATCTTAAGACGTTAAAGATGAAAAGTTGTTAAAAGAAAAAAACTTTTCGTCATATGGCGTGGCCGTGGTGGGGCGGCCATTTTGTGCGTTTCGCCATCGAAACAGGAAGTGGGTGTAACTTGAGTGTACATTGTCCAATTGGCTCAAAACTTTTCAGGATTCATAAGACTCCAACCCTGAAGACATTTACCGGACAAAATTGACTCAAAGTCATAGCGCCCCCTAGTGGCAACAGGAAGAAGGCCTGAAAGTCAAGGTGCTATACTTTAACAAACTCCTCCTAGAGATTTCATCCAATCAACTTAAATTAAACACCTCAACGATGAAAATTTATCAAAAGCAAAACTTTGTCCAACAGTGTGGGCATGGCGTGGTGGCCATTTTGACCATTTATCGATTAAAAAGAAGTTGTTGTAACTTTAGTGTACATTGTCATATCTGCCTGAAATTTCTCATGATTGACAAGTGTCCAGTCCTGAGGACATCTACAGGCAAAAATTTACTTTTGGTCATAGCGCCCCCCGCTGGCAACAGGAAATCTGTCTTATATGACAAACATCATCCGATTTACATGAAACTTATAATGTGTGGTGTGGTCTACATGTGATACTGAGCCGGCCCCTATACTTTAACAACGCCCACTTACTCAGGCCACGCCCCCTTTGATAACATTTGAACCGTTTAAGGTAGAGTCTTGTGTGAGGTGTCATTGAACTCAGCAGAGAGTTCCTTTTTAATTAGTGACGGTTTGCCCCGCCCCATATGATTAAGCCACGCCCCATTTAATAACTAATGACCCATTTCTTGTACACTATTGTGTGAGGTATCGTTGAACTCAACAGAGAGTTCTGTTTTCATTGGTCATGGTTTGGCCCGCCCCCTATACTTAAGCCACGCCCCCTTTCACAGCTAATGAACTGTATGACGTAGAGTGTTGTGTGAGGTATCGTTGAACTCAGCGGGGAGTTCCCTTTTCATTGGTGACAATTTGCGGTGTCTGAGTGCCGCGCAAATGCACGGTCACAAGGAGCGGAGTCCGCCAGTAACCCTGATGCACCCAGAGGAGCGAGGGCCTGTCCATCACTGCTTGCAGCTTTAATTTATTTTATAATCGAAGGTACCAGAACGCCGTTCTTGATCATTCCAGCGCCACTTTAACCCCTGAATATAACCAAGTACATTTACTAAAGTACTCTACTTAAGTACAATTTCAAGGGACTCGAGTATTTAAATTTCATGCATCTTTATACTTCTGCTCCACTACATGTCAGAAGTTTATAAATTGGTGTTTGTTTTCTCCACATCTGGGGCGTTGTTGAAAGATCATGACATTAGTTTTCTTTATATTTACTGCCAGGGCCCAGCTTCTCTCTCTCTCTTTCACTCTCTCTCTCTGTCTGCTTTATGTGGAACAAGAATGCTATTAACACTATTAAGTAGGTCTCTAATGAGATTAGCTTCTCTGCTAAACCCCACCAACCCCAAGTCACAATTACATCACCAACACATTTTTATATAAAAATGGGTCAGTTACAAGTCCAAAGTTTCATAAACACAGACAAAAACAAAAGTTTAAAGCCACACCATGTGAGGCTGAAATGCTTCTTAGAAACCAAACTGATATGGATGAAAAATACCAACAACTTTGCTTTCTTATCCTTAGTTATATAAAATATGGCATTCTGGACTATGACATGTAACATTTGGCTTTTATTTCTATGTTTTTGGCTTGCTAAAATATGTACAGGTAGAATACAGGAAATACTGTCAGAGGTTTTTGAACAGCTTCGGTTCCAGAACTGATTTTCCCTGTTCAATTGCTCCACTGACATTTTAAAACATGCTTATATAAAGACTTGGACTTGGATATTGACTGTATATGTATAATGAATGGATGTATTATCAATTCCACATTTAGTTTTTAAAGTTACAGCCTTCAATTGTTTTGAGGGATTATTAGTGTTCTTTCTTTCTTTCTAACCTGTTTATCTTGTGTGTATTTGTTCAAGCTGCTGCACACATTGCAGGGACAAATAAAGTTGTTTTGAAAATTTAAATCAAGGAGCTGACAGTCGCTGATGTTAAGGCTCCTCCCGGTGGTCAGACGGAGAAGCAGCACAGAGAGAATCTGTGTGTGTGTGTGTGTGTGTGTCTTCAGTGTTAGTGAGGAGCATCTCTGCATGGAAACATAATGTATGGGCTTCATGTAACATCATGACACTGTGAGCTTGTTGTTCCCACACAGAGGAGATGGTGTGTGTGTGTGTGTGTGTGTGTGTGTGTGTGTGTGCGCACAGTGGTGCCTTGTCCACATGTGAAGCCGTTATGTGTCCCAGTTTGTGCCAGCGTAACTTTGTGTCATTATTACTGAGCGAGGGATCAGACAGGAAGGAGAGGAAATCATTTCTGAAACTTGAATTTGTGTTTGTGTAATCGGATGTCAGCAGATCGATATCATCTATCACTGATAAAACGGAGGATAAGGCTGGCAATATGTTTTTTTTTACTGTCGACACATCCCATGAAAAGAACTATGTGCAGCAGAGTATTGGTTCCTACTGAAGACCAAAATCTTTCAAAACACAAATATATAGTTTATTTAGTTTAAAGTGTCAGTCATTTCCTAAAACAGCCGGTCACTGTAGTTGTATAGGCAGTGGTGGAAGAAGTGTTCATTTCTTCTTTACAGATATTATTTTGGGCATTTAAGGCCTTTATTTTGACAGGACAGCTGAAGACATGAAAGGAGAGAGAGAAACATGCAGCAAAGGGCCACAGGTCGGAGTCGAACCCGCAGTCTGCTGCATTGAGGTGTAAACCTTTGTATATGGGCGCCCACTCTACCAACTGAGCTCCCCGGGGGCGCCCGAGAAGTGTTCTTTTTAACTCCTTTATATAATGTTAGGTAGTTTAATCTACACCAATGCATCATGGTCTATAAGATCATTATATATGTTTGTAGCGTCGCTGTCCTGTGAGAACCACGTAAGTTTTAAACTTTTCATGGTGTCAGAAAAACAGCCCTGTTTCCAGATTTGTGACGATACATTTCTCAGCTGATTCCAAGAGGCTTTTTAAAGACTTTATTTAGCTTAATCTACTCAACACATAAAGGAACACTTCATCCTTCAGTTTATCACAAACATTCAACATCTGGAGATACATGGTTTTCTCTGGAGAGGAAGGGGCATGAAAAACTGTCACCTGAAAAGCTGTCAGACAAATGTAGTGGAGTACAAAGTACAATATTATAAGTATAAAGTTACATAAAATGGAAATACTAAAGTACAAGTATCTTGAACTTCTACTTCCCTACACTACTTGAGTAAATGCACTTGTGTTAGTATGTTTATTTGTGTGCAGTACACCTTTAACAGGTCTGTCTAACCCCGAAGAGTATTTACATTATGTGAAAAATGTTTTCAGCTGCCAGCGTTCCTGTGCTGGATTCCTCCCAGAATGCATTAGGGCCACCAATTCAATTTGGCCCCTCCAGCTAAAACAGATGCAAGTATTTTAGTAGGAGGCTGCGAATCCTCTGCTGGCAGGCGCTTAGTGCAATATGTGCCCGTAAGATGAAGTCACAAACATCGCAACTGTAGTCGACTCCCACTCGCCGGGCAGCACAGACGGGGCATTATGTGGACGAGTACCAGCTGGTACCACGGGCTCCTCATCCTCCTCTGGGACTTCATTTGTTTAGTGCGTCTCAAATCAGGACATGGAACTGAAATCGAAGAGCAAACCTGCGAACGTTCTCCTCGGATGCGTCGCCGTCGTCGTCGTCTGCTTTTGTACAGTTTGTCCGGCTGAAAGACGTGAGTAGAGCTCTGATTTCTGTGCAGGGTGTCATCTGTCGCTGTCGAGGGCACGGAGAGATGTGGATGTTGATGAGGCTGCTGAGAGCCAGGGAGACATAAACAGTTGACGTTTTCAATTTGTTTTGCTCCTTTAAAGCCTTTAGGGACACTATGTCTACTTGTGGTCCCTCATAATGATTTTTAGAGACCTAAAGAGGTCAAAGGAATCAGTATTTCACCAGAAAAACGCAGACATTACACAAAAGTGAAAGGAAATGAACTCTGTGCAACTGAAATACTTTTTTTTCATATTCCTTTAATCATTTGGTGAGCCCCCACCCCCCTTTCAGATCAGATCTTGTGGCCCATTGGGGGGAGTTTCTGACCCCCAGGTTGGGATCCAATGCTTTAGAAAAATAGAAGCCTCTCAAAGGGTTAATTTATGTTTACGTCACACAACTTAAGTTGTGGGATTTGATTTCAGTACAGCATGAAAGAAACTCATATAAAGAACAACATAGCAGACCAATGAAATAATCACATTCAGACTTGACATAAACCCTAAATATTTGACTTATCAGCAGGTTTGGATTAGGTTATTGTGCAGCTTAAACAAACATATAGGGCTTAACGCCCACATATATAACGATATATAACTGAGAGCCAGTGAAAAAGACAGATGATGATTTTAATTTTTGCTCCTCTAAAGCAGGGGTTCCCAACCTTTAGGGACCCTATGTCTACTTGTGACCCATAATGAAAAGAGATGTTTTCCTTTTCCAAAGGATTTTTAGAGGCCTGAAGGCGTCAAAGAATTCAGTATGTCACCACAAAAAAAACATGAAATTACACAGAAAATGGACTTTGATTTTTTCTTTCTTATCTATTTTATCATCTGGTCTGATTTTGGGGCCCATTAAGGGTTCCGGACCCCCATGTTGGGAACTAATGCTTTAAAAACATAGAAAATACAGACGTGTCGCCGTTAATTTAGGTTTACTTCACACAACTTTGAGTCATGATTACATTTACTCCAGTACTGTACTTAAGAACAAATGTTGAGGTACTTGTACTTTACTTGAGTCTTTTCTTTTCATGCCAATTTCTACTTCTACTCTGCTACATTTCAGAGAGAAATATTGTACTTTTTACTGCACTACATTCATCTGGCAGCTCTAGTTACTAGTTACTTTACAAGTTACATTTTTTGCACACAAAACACATTAAACTACCCAACAATATAATGGCCTACAAATCCAGCTGTAATGATTAGCTGATTACACACAGAACAGTTTGCATCATTTCCAGTTTCAAAAATATGAGGATTTTTCTGCGTTGAGTACTTTTACTTTTAATACTTTATTTTTGATGATACCGACATACTTTTACTTGTAACAGAGTATTTTTTACAGTGTGGTATTAGTACTTTTACTTAAGTAAGGGATCTGAATACTTCTTCCACTGCTGCACTGTACAGACATGAAGTGTCTGTAACTCTCCACCAGAAAGTGAATGTTTCTCAAAATGTTGAACTATCCCTTTAAGTACAATATCAAGTGGCAGGTTGTGTTTTATTACATAGCCTATATCGGGCTCTTTTATTTATTTAGGACAACACACAATCAACAACATTTCTGTAAAGGTGCCAGTGTTAGCCAGCCGGCTATTTTTCAACTGTAGTCCTTTGGCGAAATGCTTTGAGATCAGAGCAACAGGAAATGGCCACACATTAGTGGGCTAAAGGTTAAAGGTGCAGTAGGTAAGCCTTATAAAACTAACTTTCTGTCATATTTGCTGAGACTGACCCTATGTTCCAATAGAACTACATGAAGCAGGTCATTAAAAAATTAAAAAAAATCCGGCTCCTCTGCTCTGGCTCCACCTACAGCCTGTAGTGTGATTTGCAGAAATCCACCGCTCCCTTTTCAGATGCACCAATCAGGGGGTGTCTAACTGCGTGTTAATCACTGCTCATGCACACGCATTCATTCTCCCTTGTGGGGGGAGGGGCTTTGTAGACCGTTTTGGGCTTTAGCGGAAACGGGGGAGGGACTGAGAAGTTGTCAATGTTCAAATGTTTTGGCTAAGTCCTGGATCTTCACAATCCTATCTACAGCACCTTTAACATCTACATACAGAAGACAACAAGATGCCATAAAAAAAGACAGAAACAGCTCACAAAATAAACATTCTCAAGAAGCCATGCAGAGCAACAGCAGGAAGCAGCAAGATGTTAGTACAGGTTGACATTTATAAACAGGTTCATCCCACCATGCACTTAGCACTTAGTTTAGTTTCAAAGTTAGATATAATGTTTTACTGTTTTGCTCAAGAATCAAAGTAACTAAAGCTAACTTATCAGATACATGTAGTGGAGCAGAAGTAGAAAGTGGGATGGAAAGAAAATACTCAAGTAAACTACAAGTACTTAGCTACAGCACTTGAGTAAATGTAGGCCACTTACTGTATACTTCCACCAGTGTACAGTTAGTGTGTGTGATTAGGTAAATAGTACAGGCATTATGCAACATGAAATTCTTTCAACTGATCTAGTATCATAAAATTATCCTCTATAACATTTAAAATGTCCTAAGAAATCCAAGTGGTGGAAAGTATTGAAAAATACTGAAATCAGTGAGCCCAATTTCCCATTGCAGCCCATGTTTACCCTTGTGTTGTCTTCCATTGGACCATGCACGCAGGTCCTCCCGGGTCAAAACCAGGAGGACCTGAGTCAAAAAAGTGTTGAAAATCAACACTTTTTCTGACGTTTTTGTCCCTTTTTTTTTGGACACTATTTTCAATGTTTTTGGCGGGGTTTTTTGCTGTTGAATGCTTCTTTTCACTACCATGTAGCCTATACACACCACAAACACCAAGTTATTACTAGTTTTACACTTATTTTTGGAATTCATGGTCAATAAACCTCATTTATATGAAATTATACCTAATTCTTGAGTTAGAAAAGCAGAATTTATGAATTAATTTAGACTAATATTAAAAGAAGGATCATCACAGACTTTTATATGTCAACGTTCAGAGAGGATACTGTTTCGAAAAACATTTCAATTTCGTTTTCAAATGCTAAAACATTGAAACTTGAAAGTAGAGATCCGATCTCTTGTTGTACTTGAGAAGTGCGTTGTATGGAATCATCCATCTGTGTTATTTTGGGGTAAATAAAATTAGGTAGTTAAAAAGATATCCATATTTCTAAAATAGAAATTTTGAAAATGGGTCAAATTTGACCCGAAGACACTACACTACAGGTAAAGTGCACTAACTAAACAAACTTATAATAATCATATCTGCATGTACTGTAGATCGTCATCTCTAGATGATTAATCCTGTTTTTCCTCCCACAAATCTTCATTTTATCTGATTAAAATCTCCTAGACTTAATGTTGCAGGCCTGATGTTGATGCTGATTCTCACTCTACTCTCTAAAACCTGATTTATCCGTTGCCTCTCCCCCCCTCCTAGTCTGCACGGTTCCTCCGGGCCCCGTGGCGGTCCCAGAAAACAACACGGCCGACATCCAGGTGGTAAAAATCCTCTCCGGTAGTGATGTGATGCTGACGGTCACCGTGAACCCTGAAGACCTGTTCTACCTGAAAGGGAACGCCCTGATGGTAAAGAAAGGACTCGACTATGAGGTGATCACAGCCGGAGTTTGAAACTATCAGCTGATAGTTGTTTCCATTGAGCAAACATTTTGATAAAGATCCCTTAAGTTTGTGACAAGAAATGTGCTGTGAGTGGAACATTTTACAGTTTCTGTGCTGCAATGTCTTGTCGCTTTTCGGTCAAAATATACAACAATACTCATATATCAATAAACTAATATCAGCTGATTCTACGTCACGTGGGCTCCGCCACGGCCACGCCTCTTTAGGAGACTAGCGGCAGGTCCCGATCGTATTGACCCCAATGGGAGAAGTGAACGTGAACACAGATTATGAGCGATTCTTTCGCCCCCATAGTCACCAAAGTAAAATTTGTATCTATTTTTCACAAGCCACATATGTCCAGAACATTCTGACACTAAAATGGCCTTTTTGAGACGGACAGATTAACTAGGGTTAACTGGGTTAAAGCCCAACGAAGTGTCCATTGTCAGGTATCAATGGATGACGGCGAGGCGTGAACCGTCCAACGCGCAACGTCTGCCGAAGTTCATTAATACCTGACAATGGACACCTCGTATTTTTTTTACATTGACCCGCTTACACCATGGTCACTTGCAAAATAACATGTTTTTCAAACATTAGTTTGTATTTTAATTCGTTATACAATCGAAATCTAAAGTTTTTTGAAATAATAACTCCCTGGTTACGCCTGAGGGTTTGACTAATACCTGGAACAATCATTCCTATCCCATAAGGTTAGTATGCAATGCAAACATTGTTCACGCCTCTGGGAAATAGGAAGGTACGGTGGCCGACAGGGGCAAACGCCCCACAACTTAAGAAAACACATGCAAATAGACAACTTCATTAATTTGACAACACGTGCAGCATTCAGCAAATGCGCTGCAAATACACACAACACAACCAAATACACAAACGCACTGCAAATATAAAACGATGCAAAAAGAAAAGCACACAAATCCCGAAAAAAGAATTGATGCAAAAAGAAAAACATCTTCATTAATTTGACAACACATGCGCAGCATTCAGCAAACACGCTGCAAATACACACAACATAACCAAATACATAAACGCGCTGCAAATACACACAACACAACCAAATACATAAACGTGCTGCAAATACACACAACACAACCAAATACTAAATGCGTTGCAAATAAAAAACAATGCAAGAAGAATCTGGATGCAGCGGTTTTTTGGTTGCATTTTAGCATTTTTTTTGTTGCATTTTTTTTTTCGGGGCATCCACTTTTCATGTACTGTTTTTATACCATACCATACCGTATTTTGTTTTTGAGAATACTTTGTTTTTGAGAATACTAAAGAAAACTTTCAATAATTTTAACTGACCTGATTGGACAGATTTCAGGGATTCTTCAGTGAGGGGAGCCAATCAGGGCCCAGTTCAGTTTGTGATGCACTTCCTGAAGATAGTCTGAAACTGGGTGAAGAAATGATGAGAGACTTTAGAAGGATGTGATTTGAGCAACTCAAACAAAATGAAAATGAACCAACACCTTAACTAAGTATCTGTACTTAACATCACTATAAATAGAAGACAAGTTGAAGCTGCTTAATGTGGGACCTTTAAATTAACCGGGTAGTAACAGCATGAAGGGTTCAAATATCCCTGTAACTTTAAAATGATACCAAATCAACCAAAGACTGTATTTGATCATGTATCGATGGAAATGTAATGACCTGCAAGAGAAGTCCTTGGCCACTAATTTACGTAGTTATGGCAATGTAACTATCATCCGTACTTGTGTTTAAATGAAGTTAAAGTAAAGTAATATTAAAAGTGCTGTGTGTTTTTGTCAGTCGTTCCACAGTGCAGCTCTGGTGGTGTGGGTGCAGTGCAGCAGAGATGGCTCCAAATCTGTGAGTGAAACCAACACAATTTCACAACAAAGCATGTCAACTAAGAAGCCAATCATTATCTAGTGAACCAAGAAAATGGATTTTAAACAGCGGTGAGAAGGTCAAGACACTTTTGTTTGTTTGTGTGTTTGTTTCTGTTGATTCGGTCGCTTCTTCCCTTCAAGGTGAGCGAGTCTGTTGAAGTTCTGGTTGAAAACGTGAACGATAACCCTCCAAATTTTGCACAAAGCCACTACGTACTGGAAGTGAATGAGGTGAGTGTTGCTGGTGTTTCATGTATTTTCCTGATTTTGCTGCCTCATAATAAAAGCTTTTAAAGGACAATTTCGGCGCAAAATGAACCTAGGGGTTAATAACGTGTGTACCGAGTCGACCGTTCTCTGGGACCTGTTTTCATGCTAATCTAATGTGTCTCTAAATACCGCAAATGGATGGTTAGCTAGCTGCTAATGCTACCTTTCGGGGCAAATGGTAAATCGCTATTTTATACCACTAACAAGGCTCATGTTTACATGCGGGCGGGCGCCATCTTGGAAAACAGTCATGAGCAGTCAAATCATGAACGCTGTGTTTGAGCTAGGTTACTGGTTGCACGGCGTTCGTCGTTCGACCGGTCATGACTGTTTGCCAAGATGGCCGCGCACATGTAAACATGAATGCTACTGTCTTTATAATCTAGATTATTCATGTTTACATGCAGGCGCCATCTTGGAAAACAGTCATGAAAACAGTCATGAAAACCGAAGCACTTACAAAGTTCTCAATGCTTTGGTTTACATGTAGGGACCCTCATTATGCTATCGTTGAAGTGTGGTGCTATTTTGAGCCTTGGTAGTGGTATAGAAATAGCGATTTACCATCTGCCCCGAAAGGTAGCGTTAGCAGCTAACCACCCGTTTGCGGTAGCTTGTTTAAAGCTGGAGAAACATTCGATTAGCATGAAAACATATCCCAGAGAACGGTCAACTCGGTACACATATGTTATTAACCCCTAGGTTCATTTTGCGCCGGAATTGTCCTTTAATAACAAAATAACCTGGGACTTTTATTGTGAAGAACATATAGGAAATAAAAACCCTGTTTTATGAAACTAAAAATAAGGTTATTGTCTACCGGCGGCTGCCTTTTCCAGGCAACAGCATGACACAAATTTTCCTCTGCAGCGCTGTGGAGGAAGGTCTGGCAGTGCGAGACTAGTATGGGCCATATGTGGCCCAGACCTTTTCCAAATGTGGTCTAAGTGGTCGGATCTCAATGCGTCCTGCATGGGTGCGTTTTCACCTGTACTTAGAATTGTCCACTCCTGATCTGATCACTCAGACCGGATTTTATTACCGGGACAAAACGAAAATGTGTTGACTCTGAGTTTTGTCTCCTGCAGCTCCTTCCTGTCAACTCCAGCGTGGGACTGATAGAAGCATCGGATATTGATTCAGAGCCGCTGTATTATCGCTTAGAGCCTGCAACAGTAAGACCAATACTAACGTAACCATGTCGTGATGCTGGACTCACTGGTTTTTATTATTTCAGAGCAGTATTCCTCAAAGAGTAGCGACCCGTGGTGGTCCACGAGTAGATTTGGTAAATTATGTTTTCACGGTTTTACCTACCATTATAAGGTTAAGGGGCAGCACCCAAGCTGTTTTGGGCACCACCTAAGCTGAATTAATGTAACTAAAATATTTTCTAAGATCTAATGATTGTAGTTGTAGTAGTTTGTAGTAAGTTTTGTCTTTAAAAGTCCCATGGGTTGAAAATTTCAGTTTATGAGGTTTTTTAACATTAATATGAGTTCCCCCAGCCTGCCTATGGTCCCCCAGTGGCTAGAAATGGTGATAGATGTAAACCGAGCCCTGGGTATCCTGCTCTGCCTTTGAGAAAATGAAAGCTCAGATGGGCCGATCTGGAATGTCCTCCTTATGAGGTCCCTCCCCCCCCTCTTCTCCCCCTCCTCAATAGCTGAAGACACAGACACAGAAATGGCACGTCATAAGGAAAGCTCATTGTGGGACTGGCTCTAGTGGCTGTAATTCTGCACCAAGGCTGAATTTCAGGAAAGAGACTTCAGATACAGTATTAGGAGACCACTAAGGTCTATATAAAAGAGACTTCAGATACAGTATTAGGGGACCACTAAGGTCTATATAAAAGAGACTTCAGATACAGTATTAGGGGACCACTAAGGTCTATATAAAAGAGACGTCAGATACAGTATTAGGGGACCACTAAGGTCTATATAAAAGATACTTCAGATACAGTATTAGGGGACCACTAAGGTCTATATAAAAGAGACTTCAGATACAGTATTAGGGGACCACTAAGGTCTATATAAAAGATACTTCAGATACAGTATTAGGGGACCACTAAGGTCTATATAAAAGCATCCAAAAAGCAGTATGTCATGGGACCTTTAAGCTTTTTGAGTGTTATTTATTTATCATCTGCTTCTAGCTTTTCCAACATTTTAGACACAGATATGGTGATAATAGTAGTCCAAAATTATGTGAAATTGCATTAGCGTTTTTTTTGAGGGAGGACCCCTAAACCCCCGCCTAATACGCGCACATAAGTGTTCCACACACCTACTTTAAAATTTTAAACAGTGTTTCCTAAACTGTCTGCAAGCGACTCCAAATACTAAAGATGTGGAGCATGGGTGGTTTTCAATATCAAAAAAAGTCATATGTAAATTATTATTTGAATCGGCTGTTGTTTTCTGTCTTGTCGGACTTCAGCAATGAAGCAAACCGTTTTTTCGTCAATACCTCCAATTTACATCACAAATGATCAGCTTGACATTTGAAGGAATTACGCAGGAATAAAGTTCACGGTTACTGCATTCTCAGCATAAGCAGCACCATTATATTCATTGGGACAAAGAGTGAGTCAGCTATTTGTAAAAAAAACTGATTTGTAATGTACTGTTGAAGTAGAAGGCCTACTGTTTTTGAGAAAATGTTGGCAGCTAGGTGGTCTGTGAGTTTTCTTTTGTTGGGTAAGTGGTCCTTGGTCTGAAAAAGTTTGAGAAACACTGTTTTAGAGAAAAAGATATTTCGGAAAAATCTAAAAGTAGTTTGTTTATCTATTGGGGGAGAATTCAACTTACTAAACATAAATGACATTTGACAAAAAAGTTAAATATTCCTTTTATATTAACTTTAGGTAGTGCTGGAATGTTAAAAGGTACATTTACTCAAGTACTTATGTACAAATTTGAGGTACTTTACTTCAGTATTTCCCTTTCTACTTCTACTCCACTACATCTCATAGGTACATATTGTATTTTTCACTTCACTACATTTGTCTGACAGCTTTAACTTTTCAGATGACAGTTTTTCACCCTCTTCCTGTCCGGTAGAAACCATGTGTCTCCAGATGTGTTAATGTTGAATGTTTGTGATAAACTGAAGGATGACGTGCTGCTTTATGTGTTGAGAAAGTTCTCCTCCTTCTTAAGCTAAATCAAGTCTCTGGGATCAGCTGGGAAATGCATCGTCACAAAGCTGAAAACAGGGCTGTGTTTCTGACACCATTTTTAGAGATACGTGGTTCTCACAGGACAGCCGCATACAAACATATGATGATCTTCTAGACCATGATGCATTGCTGTAGATTAAACTACCCAACAGTATTTAAAGGAGTTAAAATGAGCACAACCTTAAAAATATACAGCAGTAAAATGCAACATACACATTAATGCAGCAGGAATATTAATCCAGAAACATCAGATATAATAGGAAAACATTGATGGGGGACATTATACTGCACAATAAGTACTTTTACTTTAAGTACTTTAAGTACATTTTGCTGATAATACTTACTAAAACAAGCAAAACCCAAATTTGCACACAGTGGCATAAGTAAGTGAGGTATTTAAGGAAGCATAAGGTATTAAAGGAAAGTAAGATAAGGATTAAGATAAATAAGACACACACACACACACACACACACACACACACACACACACACACACACACACACACACACACACACTCAGAATCAGAATCAGAAAAGGATTTATTGCCACAATAAATTACACCTATGTGGAATTTGCCTTGGTGAAAGGTGCATACATAAACAAACAAACATATTATACAGTACAGGCCAAAAGTTTGGACACACCTTCTCATTCAATGTGTTTCTTTATTTTCATGACTATTTACATTGTAGATTCTCACTGAAGGCATCAAAACTATGAATGAACACTACCTGTTAAGCACATAATTCCATATGAATTATGTGCTTAACGCATAAAATAACTGAAAACTTTTTTATATTTTAGATTCTTCAAAGTAGCCACCCTTTGCTTTTTTTGATGACTCTGCAAACCCTTGGTGTTCTCTCAATGAGCTTCATGAGGTAGTCACCTGAAATGGTTTTACCTTCACAGGTGTGCTTTGTCAGGGTTAATTAGTGGAAGTTTTTCCCTTATTAATAAAAAAGCAAAGGGTGGCTACTTTGACGAATCTAAAATATAAGACATGTTTTCAGTTATTTCACACTTTTTTGTTAAGTACATAATTCCATATGTGTTCATTCATAGTTTTGATGCCTTCAGTGAGAATCTACAATGTAAATAGTCATGAAAATAAAAAGGAAACGCATTGAATGAGAAGGTGTGTTTTCTTACTTTCTTACTTCTAATCTATGTCCCATAAAAAAAACGTGACTTACATCCCTCCTGTCCTGTCAGATGTCCCAAATCCTTCTCACCTCTCTAAGCCTATATTTAAGAAAGAGTTTTATTTCCTATTTTACTTTTATTAAAAAAAAAATTTATGGTGGTGTAATTTTATTCCATCTCCTTTTCTGTATGTTATTTTCCTGATTTTATTTAACTGAAATGTTTTAATCTCGCTTATTTTTTTCATGTAAATCACTTTGTACCTTAATTTTAAAGGATGCTGCTAAATGTAGTTAATTATTATTAACGTCATTGTGTCTTTCTTGTCTCTTTGTTAAACCAGGACAAATATTTCCGCCTAGAAAACATCAACACTCCAAAGATAATTGTAAAAAGCATCCTGGACTACGATGTTGTTCAGAAGATCTCTCTGGTTCTCCACGTGCAGGTACAGTCATCATTCATAAAAAAACAAAAACAACTTCCTTCTCATCTCTGACCTTTGACCTGTGAATATGTGTCACGTGTTCCAGGACACGCTGGAGGGTTCGGCCTCCGACGAGCCCTTCTTCACATCCGTGGCCACCATCACGGTGCACGTCAAGGACGTTGACAACCGGCCTCCGTGGTTTCAGCCTTGTTTGAGGACCAACTTGGGAATCGCCAAACTGTGTGTGAGCACCGGCTACAGAGGCAAAGTCAACCTCACCGAGAAGGAGGTGAGCATCTGACTTTTGTCATTTACTGGATTTGAATTCATAATATTTCACCTCGCAGCACATGTAAACACATGCAGTTCAGGTGAAAAGGAAACTCCCAAAAATGTTCCTCTCCCTTTAAGTTGTTGTTGGTGTTTACCTTTTGAAATTTAAGTGTGGATGGTGTTGCTAGTGTGTGTATGTGTGTATGAGTAAAGTGATAACTGTAAGGGAGAAATAATGAAAAGGAAAAAAAGAAGAGAAAAGAAGACAAGAAAAAAAAAAGGGAAAAAAGGGGAAATTAGAATAATTAAATTATATAAATAATGTAAAAGTACTAGGGAGGGCGGGGTATTACATAATGGAGGAGGGAGGAATATGTCTGGTAATATACACGGCTTGTAGTTATATTTTTGCTGAATTTAGAAACGTTAGAAGTGGGGACCAGGTGTCTTTGAAGACGCCAAATTTATTTTAATTATATTTTATACATCATCATCCGCTTATCCGGGGTCAGGTCGCGGGGCAGCAGCTCCAGCAGGGGACCCCAATCTTCCCTTTCCCGAACCACATTAATCAGCTCTGACTGGGGGATCCCGAGGCGTTCCCAGGCCAGGGTGGAGATATAATCCCTCCATCTAGTCCTGGGTCTTCCCCAAGGCCTCCTCCCAGCTGGACGTGCCTGGAACACCTCCCTAGGGAGGCGCCCAGGGGGCATCTTTACCAAACACCCAAACCACCTCAACTGGCTCCTTTCAACGCGAAGGAGCAGCGGCTCTACTCCGAGCTCCTCACGGATGATTGAGCTCTTCACCCTATCTCTAAGGGAGACGCCAGCCTCCCTCCTGAGGAAACCCATGTTGGCCGCTTGTACCCTGGATCTCGTTCTTACGGTCATGACCTCCAGCCTTCATGACCGTAGGTGAGGGTAGGAAGAAAACCTGACCGGTAGAGCGAGAGCTTTGCCTCCTGACTCATCTGTCACAACGGTGTGATAAAGTGAATGTGATACCGCCCCCGCTGCTCCAATTCTCCGGCCAATCTCCCACATCTCCCGCTTCCAATTATATTTTAATTCAATTTTATTTTTAAGTGTCAAATCATAACAGGCTGAGAAGGAGGTGAGCATCTGAGTTGACCTGGATTTGGAATTATAATATTTCACCTCACAGCACCTTTAAACACATGCAGTTCAGGCGAAAAGGAAACTCCAAAAAATGTTCCTCTCCCTTTAAGTTATTGTTGGTGTTTACCTTTTGAAGGAAACTTATCGTTGATTAACTTGACAATTGACTTTACAATTTGTCCAGGAGCACCTGAATGCACCATTAGTTTTGGTCTCTGTGAGATATAGGGCTGCAACTAACAATTATTTTCATCGTCTGTTAATCTGTGTTTTCTCAATTAATCGATTAGTTGTTTGGTCTATAAAATGTCAGAAAGTGGTGATAAATGTGGATCAGTGTTTCCCAAAAAGCCCAAGATGACGTCCTCAAATGTCTTGTTTTGTCCACAACTCAAAGATACTCAGTTTACTGTCACAGAGGAGAGAAGAAACTAGAAAATATTCACATTTAACAAGCTGGAATGAGAGAAGTTTTACCTTTTTTCATAAAGAAATGACTCAAATCGATTAATCGATTTTTCAAAATAGTTGCCGATTACTTTAATAGTTGACAACTGCTCGATAAACCGATTACTTTTTGTCTCTCTTTTTTTGTCTCTAGTGAGAAAGTTAAAATCTCATCAGTGTCCATTAATATAACATTAGTCATACCACATGTTGATTATTCAGTCAGTTGGCAGATGGAAGCTATTCTCATACTCCTACTCAGTGGAGAGAGGTGTTGATGAAACTGTGAAAACTGTCACTTCCTCTCTAACTTCTCCCGAGTCGACGCATGTTGAAGGCTCATCAGATGTTTTTGCTATTTCAGGCCTCCCTGTGAGAAAAAAAAGTCTTGGTATGAATGAATGCGAACTGTGTGATTGTTTTAATCCACAGGACGGGCCGTTGGTGCTGGAGCCCGGTCCAGTGTTCGCCAAGGACGGAGACAAGAACCGGAGCGAGCAGATCAGCTACAGAATCCTCAGAGGTTTGAACAGTAACCAGCTCTGACTGGGGGATCCCGAGGCGTTCCCAGGCCAGGGTGGAGATATAATCCTTCCACCTAGCCCTGGGTCTTCCCCGAGGCCTCCTCCTCTAACCTTAAACCTTAATGGTTGCTTATTTAGTTGTGGATGTGGAGAAATACTTAGGAAGAATTTAGGTAACACTCTACTTGAAGGTATCTACATAAGAGTGACATGACACTGACTACATTTACAAGCTGTCAATATTCGGGTTATGGTCGGGTTAAAAGACATTTATTCATGGTTTTCACCACACTAATAAAGAAATTGGTTTCCTCCTCGCTCCAAAAGTGTGGTGCTGTGCTGCGTCTCGCCATGTTTACCTCTACTTCTTGTTTACTTCCGGTATACTGCACGCAGGTTTTCTGCATTGACATATATATAACTATATTATTATAGTATATAATTATTATTATAACTATGTTTTCTGGTGCATATAAGAAGTTCCTCTACTCAAAAGACCAAGATTCCTTGCGAATAGAACATGCGCAGAACACAAATCAATGTTCCTTTTGATGGGGATATGCCGATACGCGTTTACATGACCAAAATTTCGGGTTAGAAAAGGGGTAACCCAGGTAGCATATTCGGGTTTTTAAAAACCAGAATATGAGCATATTCGGGTTTTTGCCGGTGTTTACATGGCCGTGCGCGACCGGGTTATTGCTAATATTCCGGTTTTGAACGGGTTATTGGCTGCATGTAAACTCTAACCCTAACTTGTCATGTCAAAAACCGAATGACACTTACTAAAAGAAGCGTTATGTCATAAACGTTTATGACTTGTTTATAATGTTTATGACACGTTCATGACAGTCTCATGTCACTCTTATGTAGATACCTTCAAGTTAAGTGTAACGAGAATTTATTCCCCCAATTCTTGTAAAATTCAAACGGTCGCAAGGACCAATAACATTCAAAATATCGTTCAAATTAATGTTCCATGCATATTATTCTTAAAGCTGAAGATAACTCAGGTTATAAGACTGCAGCAGTATCTAAAGCTGTCCAGCTAGATCCCACTAGGGGGTTTTAAACTCATTTTTAGGGCACTGGAAAAAACATCTTTGGAATGTGTTGAGTGTTTTAAGTCTACTTGGCACTTTCGTTTAAATATTGTATATACTATTTGGTAAATCTTGTTAATACTATTGTAATCTGTTTGTCTGTCTATAACTGATGTTGTGTGTTGTCCCAAACAGGTGGTGTTTGGTGTTATAAGCCCCCAACGTCGTCTTCCAGGCAGCACTAGGATTAGGCAATGGTTAGGGTTAAGGTTAGGGTTAGATGCCTTGAAGTCGACGGTCGCAGCGCTGCCTTGAAGTCGACGTTGGGGGATTAAAACACCATCAAGCCAAACGGATCTCTATCGAGAATGAGCCCCTGTGTCTCAGTGAGATTACCTGTATAAATAAAGGTTAAATAAAATGAAAAAATAACCTTCATGAAGGGGTGATTTATTGCAGGGCTGTTGGGTTAGACTGAATCAGTTTTAGCTTACGAGGTCCTTCTGAATGATGTGTTGATTTACTGATGTTTGTTACTTATGGTGTTTTCCTTCATCATCAGGGAATGAGGGAAATATTTTCCAGATTGATGAGGAAACAGGAAACATCTCCATGGCTAAGGCTGCTGATATTGTCGGCCCAATAACTCTCACTGTTCTGGTAAAATAATCTCTTTTGGCCTGTAGTTCTGTGGTGATTTGGATGGAACAAAACAACTAACAAATTGAACTAATACAGTAGTTACTGCAAAACATTTGAAATGGCTGTGGTGTGACTCACTTGTCGTCCTCTCCTGGCCTCTCCATCAGGCGTCACAGGTGACCAACAGGGATCAGTTTGCGGTGACGCAGGTGACCATCAACGTGATGAAGAAGAGCAGGAACCCTCCTCGCTTTGAGAGGGAGCGATACGAAGGATTTATCTACAGCAACTCGATCCCTGAGAGCATGATCCTCCGAGACCGAAGCACCAACCGGCCCTTCAGGGTCCGAGCTCAGGACGAGGACTTCGCCGCTGTGAGTGTTTAACCTCCCTGACAAATGTAGTCTTCACAGAGTCGACTCGAGGCCAAGTCACAATGACTCGAGTGCACATCTCTGAAAACGTAGTGGAGCATTTAGCAGCTGGACAGACAGATATTTCTCTCACGAGATGGTGCGGACCAAACATAGAGCTAAAAGAGAGATAATATTGGACTGACATTCATCAGGTCGACACAAACACAAAGACTTCTAATGAATGGTCATGTTGTATGTAACTGCTGGATGTGGAAATAAGCAACTGTTTGCTAAAGTACTCAAACCATACGACAAAACAGGTTGTTTATTCCTACCCTCTAATGCAAAAGCATTTTCTGTCCTCATATATACCTGAGAATGTAACCGTCACAGTTTTAAATAGGTTAATGTTTGTTTAGCCAGAAAAACTACTTAAAGCTATAGTGCGTAGTTTGTAAGTAAGTAATGACAACAAAACTGTCAGTGCGTCCACATGATACAAGTCTTCCGTGACGGTGCACCACCCCCACCCCTCCTCCACACAGTTGCTAGTAGCCAAGGAGGATACGGAGGATTAAAAAAACATGATGGACTCTTCAGAAGAGGTCATTATCTTCACTCGAGCCAGACGCCACAATCTTCTGAACACAGCCATACTGAGAAATACAGAGAGAGTTGTGTGGAGCTGATAGTCTTAATTAGCTTTGTAGCAACTCATTCCACAATGGCTTAAATGTAACGGATGTTCATTAATATCAAAAAGTTACGCACTAAAGCTTTAAGTTTAGAAAAAGATCATGGTTTGGGTTCAAATCAGACGTTCCTTTACTTTCGGTTACTCATGTGACGCAGAATGTGATTTAACTCAGATTGTTCCGTTTGTTCTGTAAAGTAAAAAAAAAAATAAACTTGCCATTTACTTTTCTTTACAAACTAGGCTTTACGACTTTCACCCAGTCTCCTGGGTGAAGTGTTTGTTTGGCACTCTTATATTTTGTCCCCTTACTTCCTACTTTG
This sequence comes from Perca fluviatilis, assembly GCF_010015445.1. Lineage (NCBI taxonomy): Eukaryota > Metazoa > Chordata > Actinopteri > Perciformes > Percidae > Perca > Perca fluviatilis. The sequence goes on along the minus strand of NC_053114.1, from coordinate 41,685,495 downwards.
CTCCCGTTATAATGACTACGGCCACTAGAAGGCGATGCCACTATAAAAAGAAACTATGAGACGTACTTCCTGCTTGAAAGAACGACTTATTTGGGCGTTTTTCGGGAGAGGACAGTCTTGATTGCTAACAAGTTCAGCGTATCAGCTTGTTTGAATCTGCATTCAAAGGCATCAAAATGACGCACGTGTAATGCAACAGGGTCAAAACTAACACCAAACTCTGCAGCTCTACTGAGGTTTTAGCTTTCAAATGTCCTTGTTTTGTTTCCAACGCCGCTAATAGAATTTAGTCAGCTCTAACTAATTAGCTAAAGCAAATGAATAAGTCACTGGTACATCAGGGCTGTGTTTCTGTCTGCCCCCTAGTGGCCAGAAATCACTAAATGCAGCTTTAAATGGCATATCGCTGCTGTTTGGCAGAAACCTTGTATCTCCAGGTCATCATTTAATTTTTTTTTACAGAAATCAACATTGGTCACCCTTTATGTCTGTTTGTGGGTTTTACAAATGTTTAAACAATTACAAGGTGATTTTTGGCTTTTGAGAAAAATAGCTAATTTCCTGAAAAGCAACGGTATAGGACATACAAGGTTTTTGCCCGAAAACAACAAAATGATAGTACCTTAAATCCAGTGTCTTTTGTGCATTTTATTTGTGTGTGTGTTTGTTTGTGTGTGTGTATTTCAGGGTGCGAATCCAGATGTGAAGTATGAGGTCCAGTACAGCAGCTACGTCAACGTCACCTCGGACGGTTTTGTGATCCTGAAGAGAGTCGTTAAGACGGAGTCCTTCGCGCTTCAGGTGATGGATGTGACAACGTTTCTAAAAACCAAGCACAGTAAAAATTCTTGCAGTTTTTTGAAGCTGTAAAATTGCTTTTTCCTAAATGCAGCTCAGAGCCGTGGACACGACAACGGGGGAGTTTGGAACAGCTGCCCTCTCTGTTCAGGTCATACCAGGTAAAACATCCCTCCGTCATACTGATTGACATGGGTGGAAAGTAACTAAGTACATTTACTCAAGTACAATTGTTTCTTCATGCATGAAAAAGCATGATTTCATTCATGTAGTACTTCATTAACAATCAGTAATGTACAAGAATTAATAGTATCTCATGCATGACTAAAAGCAGGAACAATACGTTAATTAATGCATCAATTAAGGTATTTCAATCATCACGATTTCAGATTTTTAATGATGTTCATATCTTCATAAGTAAATCAGTTGTTAAAGTTACAGGATAAAGAAACTGAACTGTAGAAATCATGAATAACTAAACATTACGTCTTCACTATTTCATCATGTTTGTGGCCCTTAAAATAAAGTGCTGACATGCTCCATGTCATTTATAAATAATGGTGGCATATACAGCAATCGTCTTTGTGAGCTCTCAAATAAAAAAAAGAATGTCAAGAGATTTCTGGTTTTCAGACCTTAGAAGTTTGTACAAAGTAAAATGTATAAATATTCTACTTGGGTGAGCATTGTTCTCAGGCATTGCTGTTTAAGTGCCGTATATTGTTGTGAATAAAGCACCTATAAAAATGCATTTGCAGTATACTGTATTTGGTGTCTATGTAGTGACCTAATGCTGCGTTCCAGGCAACCCGTAACCCGTGTTTTCACGACCTTCTACCGGTGAAAGTGTCCTGGAACGGCAGTCAAACCCGTAACTTACTACCCGTGAACTGGTACCAGATCGTTGTAGTCCCAGTTACAGTTTTGGACGTCTCACACACACATAAACAACAATGGCGACCCCTGTGGATGCTGTACAGACGCCGGTGATTAACGGTGAGAAATAGAAATAAATAGACATAAATAGGCAACGTAAAGTAATTCCGCACATTGTAATCAAAACAATACACATACGATCGTGTACTACTACAGGTTATGTTTATTAAATGAAGCCCAAAATATGTTGCCGACTAGAAATCGCTAGTATCAGCTAGCGCTAGCTAACGTCAACGTTAGGTAGCCGCTAGCGAACGTTTGCCTGGAACGCTGCCAAGTTGTGAGTCGTGACTTGAACTTACGGGCTAAAAATTGTGTCTGGAACGCAGCATCAGTATCATTGTTAGATTCGGCAGGTGTAATCCTGAGTCGTTCACCTGTCCTCCCTTTGCAGCCGTGGCCACCCCGTCCCCCTCAAACGTCGGCTACCGTCCGGGCGACATGGCGCTTCTGGGTCTGGTCATGGCGGCCCTGCTGGTCCTCTGCCTCATTGTGATTGGCTTCTTGATTTCCCGCTTGTGGAAGGGAAATGCCAGCGTGGACAAAATATGTGAGGTCAGTCAGTATCCTTCATCTCTGAAGTGTTTTTAGCTGTAACATAAAAACTTTATTTGAGATGTTGCATCACATCAGGCATTTTAACACCATAAATGCTTCTTGAAGTATGTTTTAAACAGGAAAGAGTTTAGTTTTATTTACTTTTTGTGTGTATTAAAGGTCCTATTTTTAATGTTTTATATGTGGTTGATTGTTGACTCTGTATGTTCCCATATTAAAGGAATACTAAGGAAAACATTTTGGTGGTATAGCTGATAAGTTGAATCAGGAGATCGATATCACTCTCAAATTTGTATGTTTAGAATAGAAAACAATATTTTTATTTCATAGGCTATTGTGCAAAGTTTACAAAAGTAACTTTCTTTGCTTTTACCAATTTCAAAGTATTTTATTCAATTAATAATAGCTCCATTAAATACTTTCTTTATTTTCATTTAATTCAACCTTTATTGACCCAGGAAGTCTGAAGACATAGTATCTCCTTTAGAAGAGAGACCTTGAGACCAAGACAGATTTTGAAAAATCTGCTTATTTGCTTTAGTGACCAAGAGTTGAAGAGATGAAAAGATCATTACCACTCTAATGTCTGTGCTGTATGTATGGAGCTGGTGTCAAGTTGATTAGCTTAGCTTAGCATAAAGACAGCCTGGCTCTGTCCAAAGTAAAAAAAAAAAATCCATAATTAACACATTGTATCTTATTTGCTCAATCTAAACACAAACAGAAATGGGTATAGGACAATTTGTGTTTACGTGCTATAACGTTTTCTTGATGAATAACTATTTATATGACGTCTGTGCAGCATCTCCCCCTATAATTAAAAAATAATGTTATGCGTATATATTTTTGTGTATGGGTAAAATATAATTGCTAAGATTATTTTTTGGGCTTTTCTGCCTTTAATGGATAGGACAGCTAGGTGAGAAAGGGGGGGGGAAGACATGCAGGAAATTGTCACAAGTCTGGACCTCTGAGTCGAGGCATAAACCTCTATGTTTATGTGTGCCTGCTCTACCCACTGAACCAACCCGGCCTCAACAAATGAGATTTAACATGCTAATTATTGTAAGACATATTTTTTAACTTTGGACAGAGCTAAGCTATCTGTTAATTTGCAGCATGTATGCTAAGCTAAGCGCCTCCAGACACCAGCTCCTTACATAACATATAAACATTAAAGTGGTATCGATTTCTCTCGTTAAAAGACATAACGTGACTCAAAACTTCCTGTTTAAATAAAAGTTAAATAAAATGAAGTTTTAATTAAACATTATTGGATTAAAGTAGTTTAGTTGGTTGGTTTTACTGTAAGGTATATGCAGTTATGAAAGTAAAAAGATTACTTTGACGTTGGTAAAAGCGAAGAAAGTCTTGAAAGTGAAAGGAACTTAAATTCCACTCTCTGACTTTGTAAAAGAAACACTGACAATAGCCTGTCAAATATAAACATTGTTTTCCTTTGAAACTATTAATGTTTTGTGCCGCTTTTTTGAAGCCTTAGTTCTCAGTGCGTTACAAAGGCACCTCCATACTGTGATGGTTTGGGCGTCAGACACAGACTCTGCATGTGCAGCGCTCCTCCTGTGCCGCTTTGATGAATATTTATCAGCTGAAATTCACAGAAGGGCCCTGTGTTAAAGCAGAACAAATGAACCTAGCTCACTCTCGGGGAAGCACGGTGGCATCTGTAACTTTGAACAATGCCTCAATATTCTCAATGCTTCATTAACTGCTGTTTTAATGAGGGGCCTCTCTCTCCTGCCTGTAGTGCCTGGGCCCCTGCCTGAAGTCGGACCAGCCGCGGCCCGGCCACAGGGACTCCCTGCAGTATACCAACGACGGCTTCCAGAACGAGGGCGACCCGAGCCGCGGGGGTGGCAGACGCTGGACCAACGTTCTCCCCAGACGGAGCACCTTCCCCCAGGCACGAGGCCGGGTCATCCCCATGGAGAGACGGAGCCGCCACTGCTCCTCCTGCGGCGTCTACACCAACCACGTCCCCAAGGGGAGCCCCTCGGTGAGGCCGTCCCGCAGGGGGAGAGGCGACGGGGACGAGTACAGCCGGAGGTCCATCCTGGCCAAGCAGAGGAGGAAAGAGGGCCAGAAGACGGTGTGGTTCAAGGAGATCGAGGACTCGTCTGACATCGAGGTGGAGATTATCCCGGACACTGTAGGCCGGGTGGAGGAGGAGACGGAGGAGGAGCTGGATATGGAGGGGGTTGTCAGAGACCCGGCGGCCCCGCTGAGAGAGCCCGACGGCGGGCAGGAGAGCCAGAGCGCGGAGCCTAGTGAGGAGCGGGACCGTGGGAATACCAGCTCAGAAAAAGAGAAGGGAGGCCAGGAGCAGGAGGGCTGACAGCAGGGGGGGTCACAGGGGAAACTCCGGTCGGAGAATGAAACTGAGCTTTGTTTTCTTGTCACTTTTTTTGGAGACGCCAGCCTTCAGCAGGGAGGTCCCAGCAGACCAGGATGACTGGCTAACTGCCCAAACCTCAAGAATACATTCAAGGATCCAAAACGTATTTACTTTCTACTGTGAGTATCTTCAGAAGACTAGTGTCCAAGGTAATAACTTCATACAATATTTCAAAACATAAACCTGTCCAACGCATTCTCATGAACGGGTTTGTATATCGCACAAACACTTATGCACAACAATTCGTATAATATCCTACGAAATTAGGGTAAAGGCCGGTCACATGACCACCTGTTAAGTTTAGTGGTCTTTACAGTTACATTCAGCTGAGAAAAGGTGACTATCATGCAGCGACGAGAGTTGACTTTGAGTTGAGACACCAAAACGGCTAGTTAAGATTAGAAAAAAAAGATTGTAGTTTGGATTAAAATGCCAGCCCCCTTAAAGGGATACGCCAGCGTTTGTTGAAATAGGGCTTATTTTTATTTATTTTTTAAATAGGGCTTATCACGGTCTCCCCTAGCTGTAGATAGGTGGGGTCTCCCCTAGTTGTAGATAGGTGGGGTCTCCTCTAGCTGTAGATAGGTGGGGTCTCCCCTAGCTGTAGATAGGTGGGGTCTCCCCTAGTTGTAGATAGGTGGGGTCTCCTCTAGCTGTAGATAGGTGGGCCAACGCATTTTTTGTGCATGCATCGTTTTAGTCCGGTGCAACACCGGCAGCGCCGCCGCTAGTTAGCATAGCATAGTGAATGGAATTCTATGTTGCCGGTTAGCATGTTGTGAGTAAAAGTGAGTCAACAAAAGACAAAAAAACAACCTAATTACTTGCACTGAGACAAAAAATGCGTTGGCCCACCTATCTACAGCCAGGGAGACCGTGATAAGAACTATTTCAACAAATGGTGGCGTATTCCTTTAAGTGGTAGGCTACTCCCGGGACACGAACATTTGTTTCCTGGGTGAAAGTGTTATCCCTTAACTTCTTCCGGGACATAAACTCCGCTCCCCTGCTTGAAAGCCCTGTGTTTTATGACCCAACTATCCACCCTCACCCTACTCCCTATGCGGTTCTTCGCTGTCTTATACAGCTGCAGTTATTGTGCTGAATACAGAAATAAAGACGTGGAATACATACTTATTACAGAGCTTTACTTTTCGTAGCTATACCTACGAATGGTTCATGAGACCAGCCTGACTTGTCACTAGTGTTGGCCAAGTATACATTATGAATACGTATACCAAGGTGAGTCTGGCTTCACACAACCTGTCTCCCCCCCCCGTAGTTTTGGTTATAACATTGTACTCAATATTGTGCAAATTGCTAAAAAACACAGCAACATGAATTAAATTATTAGTCAAAATTTCCAGTCACTGTAATCAAATAAACAGTTTTTCCTGTGCAATGTGGGATTATTACTAACTAGGCCTGCACGATAAATCGTTATAAAATCCTGATCTTGATTCATCCCTGTTCACGATTTAATTTTTAAATGACTTTTTTTTTTCTCCTTCAATTAATTTATTGAAAGCATTTGACATTGACATTAACATGTTTTAATTATGTAAAGACATGTTCAAGGAGTTTAGATAGAGCCTGTATCAGGGCCATGTTTAGGTCAATGTGTTATATGTCATGTTAAATGGCCAGTATGTACTTTATTTTCTTTATTCATTGAAGCCTCTATGTTTACAGGCTTGTGGTGATGCGCAATGTGCTATAGGTGCCAAAATAAATCTATGTTTGGTCGTGCAGGCCTATTACCGACATTTCTGATGTAAACCTACAGTTTGGGGTAATTGTGAAATGCGTTTCCTCATGTCCGGAAGCAAGTGTTTTGTGGCTCGGTACTGGCCCGCAGCCCAGGGGTTGGGAACCTTTGGATTTAGGTAAACTGCTGGGTGTGTTTACAACTTGACGGACTGTCTGACTTCTCTGTCGTAATGTCACCGTGTTCCCAGATCTCTGGTGGGTACAATGTTTTCACGACGGATAGAAACGACGGCCCAAAGTACTAAAGTAAGATCCAAGTTGTAATAAAATGGAGATGTTGCAAATTGATAAGCGGATCACTCTCTAATAAGGCATCGTTTATAAAAAGGTTTATACGTTGTGATGAGGGGCTGCAACTGACTCTGCATTATCGATTCATCTGCAGTTTATTTTCTCAATGACTCGAATACTTGTTTTGTCTATATAAAACATCAGAAAACAGTGAAAATCACATTAATTTAAAGCCCAATGTGACCTCTTCAAATGTTTTGCTTTGTATCACAGTTCAAAACTCAAAGATATTACATTTACTAGTATCTAAGACAGGAAGAGCACTTTCTCACATTTCAACGATCCAACGTTTGACATTCTTGCTTAAAAAAACGATCAAAATGGTCTCAAGTTGTAATTAATGGTTTTATTAGTTAAATCATTTATTAATGCTTTATAGACCGGTTATGAGTGATTGATCAGAACAACTTTTAGGTTGCCAGGTTTTAAAACACCCTCTATCATGCAACCACATCCTCTATTCTTAAATTATTAAAGTGTGAGTCATAGGCGTAATTTACAGGGGGGATGGGAGGGGGCAGCGCAACCCCCCCCCAAAAAAAACTATTATAATTTCCTTTACATAAATAAAACATTTGCACCATAACTTGATGCAGAAAAAGACGCAAATTGTTGCATAAAAATTCACCAGAATGTAGGAAATGAAGTGGTTGATATGCTCAAAATTTCAATTTTCAGAGGGCGTGCCATGACAGTAGCTAGGTAAGGACTACTAGCCAGTCAGAAGCAGAGTATGAGGGCGTGCCATGACAGTAGCTAGGTAAGGACTACTAGCCAGTCAGAAGCAGAGTATGAGGGCGTGCCCTGACAGTACCTAGGTAAGGACTACTAGCCAGTCAGAAGCAGAGTATGAGGGCGTACCCTGACAGTACCTAGGTAAGGACTACTAGCCAGTCAGAAGCAGAGTATGAGTGCCATGCTAGCAGCTAGGCGAGCATTATAACGTGTGTTCCAAAGTGACCATGTGTGTCTCTGAAGTAAAGGCTGGACTACAACAGAGCTGTTTGGAGCAGTTGGTGAACAGTGTTTTCTGTTGGAGATGGTAAGTCCCTTTGGGGGGGACTTTGGGCTTTTTCACTTTGTAAACCTATAACGTGCACAAAAAAGATATATAACACTATAAAGGAAAGGGAAAAAGCATAATATGAGCACTTTAAGTTAAATCAATAACATCAAAGTTAAGAGAATGCCATCATATTTATAAAACATGTTTAACAGATGAGTGAAATTGAGGCCACACATGATTTATTAACCATGAATAAACCCGTCCTAAAGGATGCCTTATTAGAAAGTTGTAATGATCAGGATTTGTTCATTTATTTAACATTTTATTTTTCAGGTATTTAATTCACTTGACATTTGTTATATATGTTTCTAAATTGAATTTTCAGGACATTTACTATATCATTTTTACGATGTAAAATGACCACGATAGATTTGATCTGCATCTCCTGCTCCTGATTGGTGTCCGCAGTGACGCGGCTCGCTGTGGTGCTGCGATTAGGATTTCACTCTCACTCTGTTCAAGCTTTACTAAACTGGATTTTATAGTGAAAAATACATGTGAAGAGAACTCTACTGAATACTAAACCGCCGAGAGGAAGTTTTTATGTGGACTGTATTTTTATTGAGCATGTTAAGTAAAATAACTTGTTTTATGGATATATAGCCTACATGGTTAATGTATAGTTGACTTTTTGTACATTAAAAGTGATTGAGGGAATAATAAAGTTTAAAGGTTTTGTTGAGTCTTGGGAGATCGTCTCGCTGGTAAATACATTTTTTCCTGCACACAGTTTCACACTGTAGGAACTTCGGATATATATTTTTTAAAGATTACTTTTTGGGCATTTTAGGCCTTTATTTGACAGGAGAGCTGAAGACATGAAAGGGGAGAGAGAGAGGGGGGAATGACATGCAGCAAAGGGCCGCAGGTCGGAGTCTAACCCGGGCCCGCTGCGTGGAGGAGTAAACCTCTATATATGGGCGCCTGCTCTACCAACTGAGCTCTCTGGGCGCCCGGAACTTTAACTGATATTTAAAAAGAAGGATTAAAAAGATTTCCCCCGTAGGCCACCATTGTGAAAGCTGACAGGACATCTCGAACAGCAAACCAGATCGGTTGTGACCCTTTCTATTCAGAATTTTTTAATCCATGGACTTTTCATATTTGAAAGACTTCCCTCAAGCCGAAAAAAAAAAAAAAAAAAAAAAAAAAAAGATTTAGAAACCTGTGACATCACAATTTCAAGTCTCTGAGCTGAGCAGAAACTCGTGGGCGAGGCCAGCGGGAGAAACATGTAAAAACTTTTTGGCGTATGCGCCAGGCGAACTGAGTAGGTGCCATTTTGGGGTCCAAATATGCGGGATATTTATGCAATTTTGTGCAATGAAATTGCGAGAACTTGCAAAAATTGCGGTTTGATGAAAAAGAGAAATAAAAAAAAGAAGTGATCCCCCCCAACACCCTGCTTTTCGATGATGTTCACGTCGCGTAATAATGTCACTTCATTACATTCCCATGGCAACAGGGGAAAATGGCTGCTCTTGTGTGAAGTAAACGCAACATTTTTCAACTTTCTGCTAAGATATATGGGACTTTTTTGCAACGAAAATAAGGGGATTATGAAATCATGCAAGGCCCGCTATTTTGCGCGAAAATCTGCAATTTATACGGCGAAAGTGCGGTGTATTTGAAAAAAAGCTGCTATAAGCCTGGTTCTGGGGCACAGATTTTGATTCTTTTGGACATATGTGGAAGATCTGGAAATAGTGTTTGTTGAACATCAAAGCATCTAAACAATGTAGAAACCCCAAATACTTCTGGAAATGAGCATAACGTGGGAGCTTTAAGGCAACTTTTAATGAAATAATCTTCTAAGAGAAGATACAAACCAGTTGAGACTCGCTGCTCCTTTTAAAAACTTGTTTATTCAGGCCCATCACATCACTATACATCTCAAAGTCAGTAGTGGAGGAACAACTCTCTCCTAAAATGCAAATTAAGTTTCATTTAAAACAAATCCCTGATTTAAAAAAAGTAATGATCACTTAAGATGTTTATGAAAGGGCAGTACTGTTACAATCAACTGATTCCTGATCATGTACCCCCGCCACACAAACTTATCAAATCTCCAGTCGGTTTCACACACACTGCTGGAAATCGTACAAAATCTTCAGATCAGTGCATTTAGGATCTACACAAAATCTATTGCTAAATACGGTTGGATTGCAAAGCAACAGAAAACGTGTGCAGCTCAGATTTGTTTTTGTCTCCTAAAACTTGGGATGCTCAGCTCTTGCAGGACGTGCTCACTTGGCCTTGGCAAAGCCCACCCTGTTGTTTTCCCGATCAAAGACGGTGTAGTACGGACCGATGAATACATCTCCCAGAATCCACAGGGGCCCGGCCGGGGCGGGGATGTCCAGACCCATGAAGCCGCTCAGACACATGGTCTTTCCAGCCTGACTCACCTGAATAATTAGGAGAAAGACAGAGTCAGAGCTGCTGAAGGGTTATAAAAATCAATCTGGGAATGTGTAATCACTTCTCAAACAAAGCAGCCTCCTCTCTGCTCGCCAAGGGAAACAAAAGCTGCACTTGTTTAGTTTTTTTTTTATAAATGACGCAACACAGTCTGTGTTGTACTGGTGCTGCGGGAGCAGACTCTGTGGCCCCCTGCTGGTTAATAAACATCACGGCTCACCTTGAGGACGTACTGCTCTCCGGTCAGAGAGTAGGACTGGCCGCCCACGTTGAAGGTGATGACCGGCAGCGACGGGATCTTATCACAGCTCACCATGTACTGAAACACAACCAGAAGCCACTTATTAAAGATGCAGTAGGTAAGTCTTATAAAACTAACTTTCTGTCATATTTGCTGAAACTGACCCTATGATCCAGTAGAACTACATGATTTATGTAAAATAAAAAAAATAAAAAACTCCTCTGGCACCTCCTACAGCCTGTAGTGCCATTGGCAAAATTCCACCGCTCCCGGTTGATTTTCTCCAATCAGGGCCACAGGGGTGGTCTATCTGCCTGTCAATCACTGCTCAGGCACGTACACGCATATAAGAGCGTTCTCCCCTCCCACCTCCCCGCGCACGAGCTGCAGAAAGGTTTTCCAAAACTCCGTGAATATTGGAGAGGCTTTTCAGAGGTAGCGTGGCTGCAGGATTTTAAAGATCTGAAGAACGATGCAGATGTAGCCACATTTCCTCTCAACAGGTAACATAATTACCATGAATGATTTATCTTTCACTTGGTTATTAGTAGTCAAAAGTCCACAAAGCTACGCTGGTGAGGATGATAGTAACGTTAGCACAGTGGTCGGTCTGATATGATGCTGAAATGGCTAACGCTAGCCTGCTAGTTAGCATCGTTTTACTGTTGGTGAGTAAAGTTAACGTTGTGTTAGTGTTTAGTTATTGAACATGTTGTCTGACATGCCGGTCGGCAGTTCTGTCAAACTCTGTTGTGTGGGAGGGGCTTAGGAGACGGTTTGGGCTGCAGCAGAAAGGGGGGAGGGACTGAGAAGTTGTCTATGTTCAAATTTGTTGGCGAAGTCCTGGATCTTCACAATCTTACCTACTGCAGCTTTAAATGCACTTTGTTTATTTCTTAAATTCATTATTTTAACTACAAACTGACAAGACTGGAAAATAAAAACGGCATTAAACAGTGTTTACGTTTGATTTGATTCCACAACAGTAAAGTCAATGAACAGAGAACCCTGCCGTTACATGAATTAACTGGAAAATATGACGATACAATAAGAAAGAAAATTATAATGAAACTCAAATAACTACTTTAATGTTATGGGGTGCCGTTTGTAAAGCGGCTCACGCTGAAAATAACGGCAACATTTTGTCAAATTTAGCTTCAAACAATGTTTAAAAAACTGGTATGAATTTTTGAGGGTCACTTTTTTGCACATTTACAACATTTTTCAACTTAGAGATATTTTAAATAGTTAAATCCAAATATTAAATGTTACACCTAAATGTTAAATCTAAATGCTAAATCTAAATGTTAAATCTAAATCTTAAATCTAAATCTTAAATCTAAATCTAAATGTTAAATATAAATGTTTATTCTGATAAACTGCTGGTTTTGTCAAACCAGCAATTCAAGACTTGTGTCTTATAGTTTATTAAATCACATAAAACAAACAGAAATAGCCTATACAGTTTCAATAAAAAAAAAAAGTTAAGTAATTTCCTAAAACCACGGGTCCCTGTAGGTTTTAGAGAAAATAGTGCATTTGTTGGGGACTATTTTCAGCAGCGGATGAATCCACATTTGTTGCTCTAGTGGGTATTTATGGCAGCAGGACGGTGTGCGGGATTGAGTACATTAAAGAAAATATTGATCATCAGACGTATTCTTTAAAAGCAACAGAATTGCAGTGTGCCTTGTAGCTTTAAAAATAAATAAATAAAGTAATCAAAGTGTGCTTCTTGATCAGAGCGGTTGAATGAAGTGTGTGTGTGTGTGTGTGTGTGTGTGTGTCACCTCTCCCTGGATGAGTGGCGTGGCTCCGATGGCCTTCTGCAGGGCCCGGACCTCCACAGTGGGGCCGGTGATCAGAGACGTCCCGGTGTCCATGCCCTTCCAGGCACATTCTTCCACCGCTGCCCTCGCCATCCTTTTAACATACATACCAAAAAACAAACAACTTTCAGTATTCCATTTACACACACGTTTCAGTAACACACACACACACAAAGCAACACGTTTCAGTAACACACACCCATACCACACACACACACACACACACACACACACGGTCTCCAATTTACTTGATTTGTCCAACCGACAGTCCAAATTATTTTTAAATATAGTCAAACTCAACAATTCTCAGTCACTGAAGTCAATGGTCAACAAGTCTTAACTTAATCTTTAATCTCTTCAAAAGTATGAGTTTCCATACTTTAGTTTGTCCCCGTGGAGTTTACGATGCAGATTAGGATCATCCCCAGGCAGAGAAGCTACAACTGCCCGACTTGGAGAATGATGATAACATAATGATCTCTGTGTTTGGACCGGAATATTGGAGCACCACTCACCCGTCCATGTGGATCTGCCAGTAGGCCTGGCGGGAGATGTTGACGTAGTTGAAGTCACCGGTGTAGTATTTGGGGTCGGTTCCTCCCAGCAGCAGCTCACCGCCGGGCTCGGTGTCCGGGTTCCTGACCACACAGGAGACAGGAACTTCAGGACCAACTTTTAAGGATGGCTTTAGAGTGTTGTTTCAGCGCTTGCAGTATCAAGACATGCAGAGAGTTTGTTTTAAAATAGTTAAGGCAGCAATCACTTGCCCATTTAAATTGCAACGTTAGCATTCATTTGGAGTCGTATCGGCCGATATTTCTTTTTTATTTGTTAAACTTTCGTCACCAGCTAGATGCAGGATTTAATGCTGGCCAGGTACTGTACAGTGGGTTTATTAGCACCCTTTTTTTGCTGCCTGCTGTTGCCGATAGTTGAGAGCGCCGAGAATGAAACTGCAGCCTAATGCTAGGAGCTAAAAAGCACTAAAAACGCTGCAGTCGGGTGATATTTCTCAGTGTGACCTTTTTCAGTCAGTTCATCCATGTAAAAAAAATGATTAGTGCAGCTTATAAATGCTAAATCTAATGAACTAAAATGATGACAGTGCTACAATTAAATATCTATGCATGTCAACAATTTGTTCACTACCCACACTTAAAGTGCTCATATTATGCTCATTTTCAGGTTCATAATTGTATTTAGAGGTTATATCACAATAGGTTTACATGGTTTAATTTTCAAAAAACACCATATTTTTGTTGTACTGCACATTGCTAAAAATGACTCAGTGTCTATGATGAAGTGCTTTATACAGTACATGTAATTAATTATTACTATTATTAGAAAGGGACAAGAAATGTTGTCATAACTTCTTTACTGTCACTAAATGGTATGACCACGTTTGTGAGAATGATCCATCTGCACATTATCTTTATCTACTTCTGTTATCAGAGGCCCTGCTACTGCTAACCAACGTACACACACAGTGTTTGGAGGAAGGCTGTTTCTCCGTATGATGGCAGCAACATTTGAGTGTCCTAACCAGATTTTACATACACTGGTCAGTCCTGCCAGTGTGCAGCTGTAAAGGATTTTCTGTCTTTGGCTTTTACAGCAGCACGTGGAGAATAATGCAGCTTTTAGACGGAATATTTTCTCCCTTTTCTGCTGCAGAAACTTGGCAAAACTTAGGACAGAAGGCAATTCTGCACAGCCAAACAGTACAGGACAACAATGAAATGAAACTAGATCACAGAAAAATAAAAAGGATTACAATGCAAAAAGTGGCGCAAACAGAAAACTATGAAGTGGTGTGATGCATTGGAGGGGGTTTTGGGCCCCCGGTTCCGTGTCCCCACCTGTTCAGGTAGAAGGAGAAGACGTTCTGCTCCACCTTCTTCTGGCTCATGATGTTGTCAAAGACCGGAGCCACCCCGTCGACGGAGATGCGTGGGTAGGCCATGCCGAGGATCCCATCGAACTTAGCTGCGATGAAGGCCACGCCGGGCTGCTTGATGGCTTCTCCGAAAAGCTGCTTATCCACTGATATGTCTCCGATCTAGAAAAACATAAAAAAAAACAAAAATAAAAACACACAACTTAGTCACGTAAAGCTTCACTGAAACTACAGTTTACTCCGATGCTAACATGCGAGATAATCTTACCGTGCACGTGTCCTGACTGAGGTAGCCCGACAAACTGCCACTTCCATACTGGATGGCGAAGGCAGTGCCGTTCTTAACGTATGTGCTGGACTTGGCAGAATTATATTTGTGGTGAAGCACTGTGAAAAAGGAGAAGGAATGGAAAGATTACATTTAAAGCTTTAACATTTTACCTAGAAGACTATACTAGCAGGGCTCCAGACTGCGACCAAATGGTCGCATTTTGCGACCAAAATTTGAGAGTGTGCGACTGAATTTTACATCCAGTCGCACATGTGCGACCAGTAAATTTGCCCCCTTTTTTTACACATTAAATGTGGAAATTTGGGTACCTGAGAGCTCGTAAGCGCAAGCTTATCTGTCCTCTCTGCATAGGACAGAGAGCGGAGCTCCGACGCGCGCACACAAACACACCCACTCAGAGGTGCGGACGGAGCAAATTACTCTACAAACTACAGTTTTGTTGAAGTCAGTTAGTCACAGAAATGCCGACAAAGTGATTGCAAGTGTGGTTACAGTTGTTCAAAACTTCACGCAGACAGCGTTTGCTGCGATATGATATTAACGGCGAGGCGAAAGTGGTCGCGGTGCTGTTGATGTTACACTTCCTGGCAGTGACAACTGTGTTTTATCTGCCCTGGGAACTGACTGACAGGCTGAGGCTGTAAGGCAAGGCAGCTTGATTTCTACAGCACCTTTCAGCAACAAGGCAATTGAAAGTGCTTTACATGAAACCGTAAAGAGCAATTCAAAACGGTCATGATGAAAATAAAAAAAGAATAATATACAAATACAAGAATAAAGAATACAAGTTACAGTGAGTAAGAAATTAATAATTAATGAATTCAATCATTGTAATTGTAGACTGGAGACTAGAGCTGGTATATTTTTTAAATATGTGTACTGTCATGACAGCGATGGTGCTGTCAGTTTACCTTACAATAGACAAATTACAATAAAATGTGAAACTAAATTTGAAACAGCACATTGTAATTTCTATTATCCAAGTGTTTATTAGTAATACAGTGGAAATTAGTAGAAATGTGAATATTTGGTTAGCATGTTGATTTACGGTGTGTGCCCCTAAATTTTCTGGTTGTGCCCCTAAAATTTTCAGTTGGGGGCCAATGTGCTCCTAGTGAAAAAAAGTTAGTCTGGAGCCCTGACTAGGGTTGGGTATCTTTTGGTGTTAAATAAAAATAAGAACCACTAGATCGCAGAAAGTATTTTACAACAGCAGCTTGAGTTTCTCGATTAGCTCGTCTCCTCTGTGTCTTTAGCTGCAGACTGTTGTAGGGCTCGGTGTTTAATTCCCTTCCAGTGAAATACAGACACCAGTAGACCACTTAGCCAGCTACTAGCTAACAGCAGGCTAACGTTACCTGCTGCCAAGTGTAATGTTAACTATCGTCATGTGTAGAAATGCTTCTGTTGCATTTCGGACACCCACACACACAGAGAGAGAGAGAGAGAGAGAGAGAGAGAGAGAGAGAGAGAGAGAGAGAGAGAGAGAGAGAGCGAACGAACAACAGTTGAACTTACAGCATGCGATGTCTAAGAGGGAGCAGTGAACGGAGGGCACCCACAGGTTGGAGGACCCGGTGTCAAACACCACAGTGAAGGTCTGAGGAGGGGTACCCAGGCCAATCTCACCGTAATACTGGGCCTGGACAAAAAAATAAGAACATGTTTATTACAACTGTGTGTATCTTAAAAGCTTGCAGAAGTTTACCCATAAGAACCTGAGCTTTAAAATCCCAAAAGTAAACAACAGCGAGAACACAGACTTCTGGAGCTGGTCTTATGTTTTTTCGGATTACAAATATCGTTTAAAGCAGAAAGCGGGTCAACAGCAGAGAAACTGAGCAGGTCTAGTGATTAAAACAACAACAGCAAAGCAAAGGTCAGGCCTGACAGCTCTTGGTGTCAGCGAATGTTTTCGAAGGACGCAGGTCAAATAGTTACAGAGTCATGTCAATAAATCACTTCTAGTTTCACAGTTACAGTGTGACACAACAAAAGGATTACTCCACAAATTTAGGAGCTGACGCAAACATCCGTTTCATGTGACTGCGATATTTGTCAAGTCACCCAGGCCCTCAAAGTACTTCCTTTTTCAGAGCAACATATGATAGCCGCTTGATTTAATCTGTGCTTTGGGTTGGTTAGTGGGATCTAGCAGTTTAGATTATTTGTCCAGATTTTGAGGCATCAGTCTTTGATATTTCTTCCTTTAACCCAATGGCAGTGACATAAAGCATTTTTAGAAAGAGTTCCCGATTTAGTTTTTTAAAACATTTTTCAGGAAGTTTAACTTGGGGGGTGTTTTGGTAAACTCTCTTGCTGTTTCACTTCCTGCCTGGCCGTCTGAACGCCCTGCGGCTCGTGTGAAAATAGACCTGAATGGCCGAGATTTCTCGCGGCGCCTCCGGAACACAGCGCAGACGCGCCTGGTGGAAAATACCGGTTATTGGCCAACAGAAATATTGTTATTGATGAGTGGAAATCACCAGAGGCCCCACGATATGATTTCATCATGATACTATTGCAATTTTAAACATGTCGCAATATTCTGCCGTATATTGCAATATATTTCCTTTTTTTTTTTTTCTTTCCCCAACTTCAAATAAATAAATAAATAAATAAATAAATAAATATATATATATATATATATATATATATATATATACACACACATATACATACATATATATATAATCAATACGTTGCGTCTGTGTATGTATACAGTATTGCCACGGAAATATTGCGATACTATGCTGTATCGATTTCCCCCCCCCGCCCCCACCCGTAGTAACTAGGGTAATTACTCATTTGACGTAAAACCCCAAAATAGGAAACCTATTGAAGCACAATAGCTTAAAAGATGATCAGGTTTATTTATCCATCTAAAGCCACTCAGAGTCAAATGTTTTTCACTCTTCCCCTCTTACAATCTTGAAAGGCTGACTGATTTCATTATTGAAGATAAAAAGGTGATTACCTAATACGTTGAGAGCAAACAAACTAACTTTCTGTCAGCTGACGGGGATCAAGAGGCTTACAGATCAACAGTGAGTCAGCCGTCACGCGGTAAACGTTCCCTCTTCGGTCACTCTCAGCTCATCACCTAAAAGCTGATATTAGTCAACACCAGAATGAATCAGCCTTTTCTAAAAAAAGCTGTGTTCACAGAGGATTTTCTGGTCTTGATAGGCAAAGTCTAATTTACCATTCAGCTGGGAGGATTTACAGAAACGGGCCGAGGTCACAACACAACAGGGCCTTTGTTGTGGCTCTCCCCTAGTTTGGCTTTTGAGCTTCGGAGCGATGCATTAGGGGAAAGGGAAGCCTTAAGAGTCCACAGTTCAGTGGTTTGGAGAGTGATGCTTACGTCAAGGTAGTTCTTCAGGGTTTCTGGAGTGGGTCCATTACTGGAGGGGAAGCCAAAGTTGTACTTAAGGGAGTGCCTGTGGGCCAGAAGCTCCTCGGCTCTTCTCCCCGAGTCGGTCAGCTCACGTCTGATGGAACGGAATTTCTTTAAGGGAATTCTGAATAATAAAAAAAACAGGGAAAAAAACTGTTAATTCACAGGCTCTGAATGTTAGTTTTGGGGAGGGGGGTTGAAGAATATAACCAAACACAAAGTAGGGCTACTCGGTTATGGAAATAAACACAAACAATTATTTTGGTCACTATTGAAATCACGATTATTTAACATGATTACGGATTGACTTTTGGAAAGATGTTGCATTCATTGAACTTAAAAAAAACAAAAAACAGTGAAACCGTTAAACACTGAAAACACCCTGAACTGTGAAATATTCCTTAATACTTTTCCCGTTTAACCTTTTGAATTCCCCTTAAAATATATTCAAATGTTTGAATAATATTAAATAAAACACAAAATAGGTACACGTTCACAATTTCTTTTCTTTTGAAAACAAGTGATAAAATGAAGAAAACATTGTATGAAAAATTCGTGTCATTCAGAACACAAGACAAAATAATAGTTTACTTGCTAACTGCAATGTGCAAAATTATTGATTTTGTCAATTACCTTGTTTTTGTGCTTATTAGAAGCCGAAATCGCGATCACAATTCTATTAATTGCACAGCTCTAGTACAAATTAAGTTTGATTGTCAGGCTACTTCATTTATGAAATACACAGACACCACTGGTGGCCTTGCAGATACGATTTCACCCACATACTTCCTCCTTATCGGCACATCAGTGACAGCAAGACATCAGTGTTGCAATATATTGCAAGTCTTATGCATACTGCAGCAATGCATGTGACAACATGTCCACATTAAGTGAACATGTTGTGGCCACTGGTACTCAGTGGCCATAGGTACACCAAGCTAAAACTAATCCAGTCTAATACAACAGTAAATCCTCCCTTGATGAAGATTAAAAGGTTCAGTTTGTGTTGAAAGAGACAGGTTTTCCTATTATGTTGTGCACCCAATTTATATCAATAAGTGTAGGCTAAAGAAACCCGTCTTTTTGAAGTAAATAGTGTTCCAACAGCTGTTTCAACACAAAGTGAACATTATAACCTTTATTAAAAAGCCTGTATGTTCCCGGTATATTCATTTATATTGTTAAAAGCTTTACTGGCTAAATTACCGCGGTACATATCCAGTTTACACACATTTCTCCAGTAGTTATAACACTAGATCAGATACAAGTCTACTGATCGCAACAGAGCTGGGCAAAATCTGGCTTTTTCCTCCCACGCCCCGCAAGCTTGGAATGAGCTGCAGGGTATACTTCACTAGAAATCTTCAACCTCTCGATAGGTCTGAGTCATTGTTTTTTACAGAACAATGTTATTGCTTTTAACAGGTGCCATTATATGCCATGATTCTTCTGTTTTGGTAGGTTTTGTTTTGTGATATTATCAGTCTTCCTCGTATATGAAACTTTATTTTGCTGCCCATCTTTACCAGCACTCCTTGGCAAAAGAAATATTGTATCTCAATGGGACCTTTCTGCTTAAATAAAGGATAAATGAACAGAAAATAAAGAGTGAGGATTTATTGTACGTATTGGAGAGGTTTTCTGACACAACTTCAGCTACTTTCAAGGTGCATGAAGAGGGGAAAAAAGTCAAAACTCCAGCAACACTTGTAGCATATAGAACTACTTTATTGTAAGGCGGACGCATTTTGGCTTGTGGCCTTTCATCAGGTTCAACTGGACTGTTGTATTGCACTGCATTAGCTTTACCTACCTGCCTAATAAACTCAATCTATTTCCCAACTCCATCCAATTTGAATGAGTTCATGAAGAGTCAAATAACTGCATTCGGCATCGTCATTCCCCCCTGAAGAAATTAAATATTAAAACTAAGAACAATCCTTCGGTTAAAGCTGTAGTGGGTAGTTTCTCTCGCCCCATGAGGAATTCTAAGTAATGACAACAAAACTGTCGGCGCGTCCACATGATACAAGCCTTCCGTGATCGTGCACCACCCCCACCCCTCCTCCACACAGTTGCTAGTAGCCAAGGAGGACACGGAGGATTAAAAAAACATGATGGACTCTTCAGAAGAGGTCATTATCTTCACTCCAGTTTCTGCGCACAAAAGTCGCCGGACGCCACAATCTTCTGAACATAGTCATACTGAGAAATCCAGAGAGAGTTGTGTGGAGCTGATAGTCTTAATTAGCTTTGTAGCAACTCGGAACTGTATGTGTGTATGTGCTTGTAACTTGCTGCTTATAACAGAGTAATTTCCCAATTTGGGATTAATAAAGTCTATCTATCCATCTATCTATAAATAATATCACAAACGGTGCCAAATCCATAAATATACATATACACAATGGCAAAAATAAAAAAATAAATAAAAAAAGAGATGCACCCCCAGTAAGATGAATTGGTATGAGCCTACAGGGAAGTGCTGGGATCACAGGATCAGCTGTCCTCGCTGGAATATGTCAATGGCTGGAACAGTCGATTACAAAGAAACAGAGGAGATAAAAGCTAGCTAGCGTTAGCTCTATGAATATATATATAGAGCTAAAGTCGCTGTTAGCAAACACACTCCTCCTCCAACTTAGCTAGCTACGTGACTTTGTAGATATTGCAGGTTTAAAATGTGCAACTAGACCGTGTTCAGTACAAAGCGTTAGGTAACGTTGTGTAACGTGCACGCTAGCTAGCATTAGTTCACATACATCGTGTTGACTTCGCTCATAAAACAACACTTGTATTAATATTCAATATTCTTACCGGACCAGGGCGTCGTTGGTCAGGGCTAACGCCGCGAACACAAACAGGAGTAAAACCTTCATTGTAGCAGTCGGACGAGAATCACAACAATGACGGAGCAGTTTAGTTGGGAGGTTCTGGTCCAGACTGTTGTCGCCAAACTGCTGCAGACTGTTATCAGCTGACAGGAGACTCACGTGAGGCTGACCCATAGATATATCACGTCACTTCCGGTGGTTGTTGGGCTGACTGTTAACTCTCTGTGAGCAAGCTGCTTTTACATTTACAGTAATAGCTACACTGGGTATTTATTGCATTGAATCCACAATATGTGTGTGGATATCTGCAATTGCATTGTTTCTAGCCATAACTCTAGGCCTACTTTTATATATTTGAAATTGCATATTTACTAGTCACAATGGCAATTTTGGTAATCCGTAATAGCTTCAAGTCAAAATGTATTCTAGATATTCAAAATGACATTAAGTACATATAGTCAAATGTTTATGTTTACAGGAGCCAGGAGTCAAATTCCCTGAACGTGTTCACACGTACTTGCTCGTTAAAACTAATTCTGATTATGACCGTATGGATATCTGGAATGGTTTTCCATTTTGGACATCTGAAATCGAAATTATGAATAGTAACCATAGTAACAAATTTTATTGAACCTTTATTTAACCAGGTTAGTCTCATTGAGATATAAAATCTCTTTTTCAAGAGAGACCTGGCCAAGATAGCAGAACAAGTATGTTACATATAAAAACAATTTACAATCACAAATCAAACACAAAAGAGGCAAAGACATCTCAAGTGCATTTCAATTAAATAAAAGTACCATTAGTTAAAACATTTGCACGTGTGGATGGACTCATGTTCTATGGTTTTAACATAACCTTTAAAATCGTTTAAGGAAATTAGTGTTTTCTGAATGGATTGTAGATAGCCTGATAGATCTGAAATTGAAGTTCTTCCTGTAAGAATTATACGTCAGATATCCAGAATGTTTATTGTAGATAGGAATGGACTGTTTTTTTTTTTATATAGCGCTTTGAGTAGTCGTTAAGACTAGAAAAGCACTATATAAAAAAAAAACTCAAAGCGCTTTAACATAGTACAGGAACCATTCACCATTCACACACTGTGGCCGAGGCTGCCGTACAAGGTGCCACCTGCTCATCAGATAAACATTCACACACATTTACACTCCGATGGTGCAGCATCGGGGGAAACTCAGGGTTCAGTGTCTTGCCCAAGGACACTTCGGCACGGAACTGGCCAGGGATCGAACCACCAACCTTCTGATTGGCAGGCGACCTCTCTACCACTTAGCCACCTCTACCACTTAGCCACAGCCGCGTCAGGAAGAATGACTTTGTGGATATGATATCTAAAATGTTCTTTATGACTAGGACGAATTGAATTACGGATATCTGCAAAAAATATCAAGTCAGTACAATCAAAGTTAAAGTTATCTTGAATTTCTTTTATGAATGTTATTGTCTTCTTCTTATGCCCGACACCTCTTGGGGGGTATAGGCCGTCGACAAAGGACCTCCAGAGAACTCGGTCGCTGCAGGCTTTCTTTTCTATCTGTGACCAGGTATATCCCATCTTTTGGATGTCTGTCTGAAACTCCCTCTGCCAGGTGTTTCTAGGCCGACCTCTCTTTCTCTTCCCCTGGGGGGGTCCACGTAATGTTCTTCCTGGTTGAAAGAAGGGTTGTCGGTCTTGAGACTTCCAGGAGTTCCTGGCTTTCACCACTCAACGTCATAGGTCTTCGAGTTGAAGAGCCTTTCTCTCCCAGGTCAAAGTTCTCTCTTTGTTCCCTTGTCGTCGTTTCTGTAACATCTTGTTTTTTTTCCGGGGTGGGGTTGTTAGCCCCACGCCCGACCCCCAACCTGGAGGGCCAGTGTGCTGTTTTTCGTCAGGCCTCTCCTCTGGAAACTGCCCGGCTTGTTTGAACCTGCCGGAGGGGTTAAACCCCTGCCGGTATAGCCTCCAGAATCCTAGGGGCACACAAGCCTCCCCACCTCAACAAGGTAACAGCATGAGGGGAGGAATGTTATTGTGGATATCTTTAAATCCCATTGTGACTAGTCAGAGTATAATTGACAAGGACAAATGCTATTATGGATTGGCTATGTAAATGTAATTACAGAGAGGAGTGTGGTTTGAATAAATGTTAAAACGGCTAAAAGATTTAATCCTTGACCAGCCGTTTAAAGCATTTCATCACCACAGAGATTAGTGCCACTGGGCATCATCATGTGTTAAAGGTGTCAGATAAATGTTGTAGAGTGGTAGTAGAAGGTGGCATGAAAAGAAAAGACTCAAGTGAAGTACAAGTACCTCAAATCTTTACTCAGGTAGGCTTAGAGTACGTGAGTGCATGTAGCCTATATTTAATTACATATTCTATCACTGGTGTTTTATCAAATATATTTTTCATCTAATTTATAATTTTTCTGCCTAGAACGTCTTCCACCAGGTGAAATGTTCGGTGGAGAAGTTACATTTTCACAATGTACTCTGCAGCTTATTGTGTTAATTAGATCATGTCTGTCACTTAGCATACAGGAGAAGGCTCTTTGTCACACGGCAGGAAGAAACCATTTGCCAATCCGTCTTGGAGCCAGCCCCTGCTGGCGTGCAGACTAGATTAGAACAAAATAATGTTATTCCTGTAGCTTGAAAAGAATTGACACCCACATAGGATCTTGTGACCGGAAATAACCCTTAAAACACATGAATTTGGAAATAACGCCTTCTTTTGGGCGACGACGGACCAATGGAGAGAGTTTTTATCCAAGGAACCACCCACAACTTCAAGATAATATATTTGTGAAACTGAGAAATGTTTGGGACGGTAAAATGTGAATCCACAAGGGAGAAGCATCTTTTCAGTCCGCTGCAGCGTTAAAACTTTTTTTTGTCATTTCGTTATTTACAGTTTTTCTTGATTGCTTTGACCTGCTTAAAGAAACTCGTGGCCCCATTGTCAAGACACAAGAGACTGAGTAGCAATAGTGGCTATTTCTTATATATTTCTTCTTATATTTCTTATACTCTACAGTAATAGATTTTTATACTTTACTGTTATAGATGTTTTTTTCTTAATTTCTTATACTCTAATAGATTTCATTTTGGTTTACATGTATTTTGTGTAATATTTTACAGTATTTCAGTTTTCAGCCACAGTTTGAATAGAGATAGATAGATAGAGATACTTTATTTTATCTTATAAAAATATTCTTTTTAGCTTATACACAACATACATCCGCATAGGCAGACAGACATATGACATCCAAGCACACATACATACATACAAAGAAAGATATCAGTAGTGTTTTCCTTACAATAAAGTTTGGTTGTAGCATGTTTAAAGGAGCGGTGTGGGAAAAATGCAGAAAGGTGCAATGGTATCATAGTGCAAGATAGCGTCAGTTCAAATTCTAAATCTATTCAAGTACAACAGGCAACACAATATATCAAAAATAGAATAATCATTACTTAACTATACATAGACACTAGTAAAAGACTAGAAGAAAAGTTTAAGTTACGTAAAGTTGAAAACTGTCCATACAGACAAAAGGACAGCATGGTGTATTGACCATACATGCAAGCTAGCAAAACATGATAAGCAATGGTGCACTGATTTTGTAGTTTGTTGTCCTCTGTGTAATGGTTGATTGGAAGAGCTCATACACCTGTTTGCAAGTTGTGTTGTTTGATGGCAAAATTAGCTTTTGTTGCATATTTTAAATGTTTTGGCACAATTAGAGACTTTTGCCAACAAAATGTGTCATTTTGACCATGTGTGCCACTGTTTCGGCCTGTGTGTTAACTGTTTTGAAAAATGTGGAGTTTGAGTTGACTGCTGCATCAAAGCAATCAAGAAAAACTGTAATCTTTTTGTTAAATCTTCATTCTACCGAGCCTCTCCTTTCTCAAAAACTCAAGAAAAACGCAACAGGGGTGAGTGCGTGATCACAGAAGGCTTGTATCGTGTGGCCACACCAACAGTTTTGTTTTTACTTAGAATTCCTCAGGGGGGCGACAGAGACTACACACTATAGCTTTAAGCAGTGAGTGGTTAGTGATCAGTTAAAAAATGAGTGTTTGCACATGTGAGGAGTGGGTGTGTGACCTCAGTTGAATAAGCGTAGCATTTTCATTGGTTGTGTTTGGAAAAGGAAAGCAAGTCACTTCCTATTAGATGTTTGTGTCTTAGGTAGAGACATGTGTGTAGGGTTTTGAAAATAGTGTCTTATGCAGTTGAAAACTGAGTGAAAGGCTGAGAAATAGCTTATGGTTTTGGAGATTTAGTGTGTAGTTTGGCTCTTTGAGTGAGAGGTTTCAAAAACCGTGTGACATGTAAAGTTTTTGTGTGTAAGCAGTTGTAAAAAAAACAACCTAAAATGAGTTATACCACCTCTACTGTTGGAGGCACACCAGTAAATATAATCTGCCTTGTAATGACGAGGACTGAACAGCTAGTGGCGGCCTCGTCCCAAATACCAGAGACCACCAGCCAGGATTCTCCCTCAGTCTACAAATCATATTCAAACTTTTCTCTCATGAAAACACATCAAGGAAACTCTGAGCTATTAACACATCACAATGAACTAACATTCTAACATACACTGACAATGAGTATAGATTATGGGATGTTTAACAGCATGTCTAAATTCTGACAGCACGACTGCTTGAACAGTAGATTTTATTAAATGAAAAAATAAATGGAAATGCAATAATCCCAAATGTAATACTAAACAGAACTGAAAAACTAATCTCAGGTTCGGGGGGATTTTAACATTTACAGTTAAATCCCGGCAATAATTATTGCTTTATTTATACTCTTATTTGAGTTTTAATACCCCTAAGGGTCCATATTGCAGATTTCTTCCTAGCTGTCTTCCTTTTATTACATGCTCCTAAAACTAATTGTTTTTAGGTGGCTTACATCTTGCAGACGCGGATGGCTATATGTTTGTTATTTGGGGGGGGGCAATAGGTCTGTAGGGTGTTGGGTTGGGAAACTCAGGGTCACTGGTTCAAGTCCCCATATGGACCAAGGTACGGAGTGTGGACAGGTACACTGTTAGTCCTTGCTGTAATTTTTACAATAAAATACCACAGAATGCCCAGTAAACCTACCATAACACATCTTTACAGTTAGTTAAACTAACAATTACAGTGTCATACTGTAAACCGCAACTATAGTAGAGCAGTTTCACTGTAAAGCACATTCACAGTACAGCAGTTTTACTGTAAAACATAATTACTGTATTAAGGTATTGTAAATGCAATTGCGGTAACTTA
The DNA here is from genome assembly GCF_010015445.1 of Perca fluviatilis. Classification (NCBI taxonomy): domain Eukaryota; kingdom Metazoa; phylum Chordata; class Actinopteri; order Perciformes; family Percidae; genus Perca; species Perca fluviatilis. Next base: position 41,659,459 of record NC_053114.1, on the reverse strand, counting down.
CTGGCAACTAATGTTGGTGAGTTATTTTGACTATTAGTTAAGATCAGAGGATGATAGATAATCACTGACTGGTTTTTGTCAAAGTTGAGTCAGGATACTTTTTTGAAACCATTTAGACATTTTTTTTAAATGCTATGAAATTGAATAAAACACCCGAAATGCAATGAAAGTAATCCTTAATTTTACCTGTGAAGATTGTTACATGGCTTCCATACTATGTACATCCATGCATCCATGTTATTTTTGGGCAATTTGGTTGAAAGAAACCCATATTTTTTATATAAACAATTTGAAATTGCGTGAAATTTGACCCGAGGACAACACAAGGATTGAATCATTTCATTTCAAAAAGTAAAAAGTCTCTGATTCCAGCTTGTTCAATCTGAATATTTTCTAGTTTCTTCTCTCCTCTGTGACAATAAACTTAATATCTTTGAGGTGAGGACGTCATATTGGGCTTTGGGAAACACTGATCCACATTTGTTTTACCATTTTCTGACATTTCATAGATCCGAGAACTAAGTAGTAGTTGCAGCTATAGCTATAACACATTAGAGAGCTTCTATTTCCAAATACATGTACTCAACACGCACAGAGCTAGAGTAGATCCATTACCCTTATTACTGAGTATGACTCAGGCACATTAAAAACATGGAAATGTAACTTCTGACTCAGTCAGGATTTACACTACAGTAGGTATCACATGGCGAGTGCTGAGCTCCATTTCCTCAAATTAATCCTGTGCTTAGAAATGGCTGAGTCATGTTTAGGAGCAAGAGCCTGAACACTAAACAGAGTTGGATTAAGTGACATCAAGTGTTTTGGCTAATTCACTTCCAGAAACTGCTGCCTCTAAAATGTTTTAATGATTACATTCAGCTGCATCTCGAGATGACATTTATAATTTACATCCATGATAACTTACATTCACAGCAACCCTGCAAAATGTCTCAGTATAATTGTATAACTGAAACTAACTATTGCTGCTTAGAGGCAGACACATCTGGCTGTAGATGTTTTCCTGATTGTATTCATGATTGTGGTTGACTTTAGGAAATATTTACAGCTTTAATATTTTTTTTTTTGCACTTTGTGTTTGTGTGTATGTGTGACTGTACTGATAAATGTCTTGGCCAGGAGCCTCTTAACAAACACTCTCAGCATGGCTCTCTAGGGATGGCAAAGTCTGACTGAAATATCTGAAAAACTGAAGCAAAAAATAAAAACAATGCTGGGTTTACAGGTCACCATTTTAAAAAATATATATTTTCTTTATCCCATCCACCCTTCCACCCCACCCAACCCCTTCACAACAACAACAACAAAATGCGTTACAAAAAGAAATTATGATAATAAAAAAAGAAAAAGGGGAAGACGTGTGAAAACATGTGTGAATACCAATACTATAATACTAACAATGGGGTAAGTAAGTAGATGGCCAGGAAGAAGAAAATAGAAAGGAAAAATCAATTGAATTCAATTAAAGTAAAAAGAAATTTTAATTGAAAAAGACCTTCTTCAACTTGTTTATATATATATATATATATATATATATATATATATATATATATATATATAAAATATATATATATATATATATTTCTTGATGCTGCACTTGGCATATGGCTTTTTGTAGTATTACCTATTTAAAGCTAATGTACTTACTACTTGTTGTCTGGAGTTTGCACCTTCAAGGTTGAACGCACTTAATTGTAAGTCACTCTGGATGAAAGCGTCAGCTAAATGACATGTAATGTAATGTAATATTTGTCCATGGGGTTAAGGAGTATATTGATCAGGGGCCTGCTATCGATGATATCGTGTAGGACCGAAGCAATCAGTCAGGAGGAAGAACAAATAAGCCATTAAAATGGGAGACAAAGGGTTGCCACTTCTTTAGAAAGCACTCATTAGACTCTAAGCGTAAACATTATAGATTCAACAACGACATCCCATCCCTCAGTCTGTTAGATTAAGGTGGTGGTGGTGGTGGTGGGGGGGGGTGTACTTAACATGTTGTGCTGTTCACTCAATATGTTTCGATAAGGTCGGCCATTAAAAAAAAAAGAAACAATATGGTTGTTTATTCAGTTTTTAGCAGCCTTTAATGAACCATTTTTTCCATAAGTCTCAGACAATGGCGGATTAAACTTTGTTGTTATGGCGACTCCTTTGCTTATTTTCAGCACTCATGGAGATCCTCATGTTCACTTCAGTTATATCCAAGAATTATTACGTCAAAATTTTTTCTCTGTGGTTGACTTTCAACCAGTGTTGTAGTCAACACCACCTAAACTGAGCCCAAGTCATTACCAAGACCAGAGTGTATCGAGACCGAAACAAGACCGAGACTTTGAGGGGTCGAGACCGAGACTAGACCGAGACTTTGAGGGGTCGAGACCGAGACTAGACCGAGACTTTGAGGGGTCGAGACCGAGACAAGACAGAGACTTTGAGTGGTCGAGACAGAAACAAGACCGATACTTTGAGGGGTCGAGACCAAGACTAGACCGAGACTTTGAGGGGTCGAGACTGAGACAAGACCGAGACCAGATCTGACAACTGAAACATACAGTATATACACAACTAGCTAATATGTATAGCTAATGTTCGCTGAACCCCTTTGGGTGAGGGGTGAAGAGATTTATGGAGAGTTTTGGTACAGAGGCAGATTGATAACTTTAGCTTTGCTAGCGTCACTAACACTTACTTTCTTTAAGCTTCCTTTTAAAGTGCCGATAAAAGTTTTAGGTGGGCCCAGCTGTCTCAATCAGCGTTACATTACAGAATTTACACACTGCTGTGGGTTTTCTTTTAGATGTTGTTTTGCAAATAAACTCTTGAAAGAATACAATAAATAAAATGTGATAAATAAAATATGATTGCCAAGGATTTAGCTGACATCTCGAGAGACAGCCAGAGCTTGTTCTCCTGTCACCTACATTCACTTTGGGAGTACGTGTAAAATGGGGGCGGAACGGGGGTTAACGGTAACACATTTTAAACTAGAAATGAGTCAAGTTATTGGTTGCGTTTGAAGCAGGGAGTTTTACATCCAATCACAGTAATAATGTTAACATTAGTTAGATGGTACACAGGCAGTTTAGTGATATCCCTGCTGCTGTGTCTTGACCGGTCTTGAAATAAAATCCTGAGTCCACTTCAGCCGAGACCGAGTAAAAATGTGGTGGATTCCGAGACGAGACCGAGACCGGTCTCCAGTACTACAACACTGCTTTCAACAGAACATATCCTAAACTTAAACCTAGAGGTTCTGTTAAAAACTGTTCACAATGTGTTCACTAATCCGTTTCAGTCCTCTTCTCTCACTCAAACGGCAACAAAAAAACTCCAAACTGTCACCCAGCCCGTCGATACACCTGAGAATGATCTCATTAAGAGGAGGGGAGGTTAACATTTTCCAGAAAATTATTTTAACAGTTTATTTCAAAAGTCCAAAATTTCATAATCTCAAAACTAAATAATAGAAAATGAACTTAATACAAATCATCTTGTTTTTACAATGAATTCATATGAATCAACTCCAACAGTGGTAACTCAGAGTCTGTAATAACAGCAGGACATGAAGTCAAATTGGTTTAAATTTGTTGTCCGTTCGCTTTGTTATATATACAGCTCCAGGAAAAGAACAATTTTTGGAATAACCAATTCATCAATACAGAGCTGAGTCATACAGCATGAGGTCGACTGGCATTTCAGCAACAAAACAGTTTGGACATTCAGCATTTCGATGTGTGTGTTTTTAAAGCATGAGATGTCAGCGCTGGAAACAGAGTGAATCACATGAACCCAAACCGCAAGAGCGGCAGGCAGGAAAAAAAACCTGCAGAGTCCTTTATGTGCTGACGGGAAAGGTCGAGAACACTCATGAGAACAAACAAAGAGGAACATCAGTCACATGTTGAAACTATCAAACAGGGATGTGACAGTAAGGGGGAGTTGAACAATACTTATTGTTATAAAATACTAATAATTACTTACTGGTTATCATATCTCCTGAACCGTGGATGTTTTTACCAACTGTGTCCTCACAAATACATGTATAAACAGTATGACTCTAGCCTGGTCCTACCAGACTCTGGTCCATTATCCTGGTCCTACCAGACTCTGTTACATTAGCCTGGTCCTACCAGACTCTGTTACATTAGCCTGGTCCTACCAGACTCTGGTACATTAGCCTGGTCCTACCAGACTCTGGTCCATTATCCTGGTCCTACCAGACTCTGGTACATTAGCCTGGTCCTACCAGACTCTGTTACATTAGCCTGGTCCTACCAGACTCTGGTACATTAGCCTGGTCCTACCAGACTCTGGTCCATTTCATTTGTCCAGAGAGTCTGGCCACTCTCCATTGACAAGTGTTAACTTCCTTGAAGGCGGGTACTCTGTTGAAGTTTAAAACGATTGGATCTGCCCAGAGCCACTCTGGTAGCCTGGCTCCGCCCTCCTACGTATTGTCTAGTAGGACCAGGCTAACAAGAGGGGAGACGACAGCAACTATCGGCTTAGCATCGCTAGCGTTAGCCTTAGCCAACTGCTTCACCACTAACGGAGCGAGCTGGAAAATCAAACTGTTCCCGAACCCCGTGGGGAGGAGGGCCACGAGATCATGGCCTCCAACACAACTCAGCAAAGATTGGTCTTGCTCGTGCTTTAACTTCTGGATATTCGGCAGCGTTGCCACAACGGACCGCATCTTTCTCCGCTGCCATAACGGAACTACAACTCAAACTAGCGCACGTCACAACCTCAACGTCATTGTTCTCAGTCACGCCCTCTGTTCGCTGATTGGACCGCCAAATATTTGGTCGGAGAAAACCCAAAAATATACCGCAAACCCAGGCATAGTACGGAAGGAAAATGAAAATTAAGCGGAAGTACGTATGAGGGTGGAGCCAGGCTAGTTTTGACAGTGCTTACTGCGCATGTGTGACTCCCAACAAAGATGGAACAGAAGTGAGATGTCTCACTCTGTAGCTAAAACAGAGAGCTCAACACACAGGGTGAAAAGATGAGCTGCAGCAATGTGCCGTACAACACATATATGGTGTTTTCTGAAAATTAAACCACATAAAACTATTCTGGTACAACCTCTAAATACAATTATGAACCTGAAAATGAGCATAACATGAGCACTTTAAATAAAAATACTGATTAAAAACATCTGTATTGTATATACCATATTTCTTGTGTTGCTGCCTTTCTCTTTCTTTGCTCGTCTCTCTTTAACAACGCAGACATACTGCAATAATTGTGTCAATATGTTTGCTTTCCAGCGTTACAGCTCATCATGAATAATTTATGAATGGAGTTCTTTATCAGCATTTTAACTCCTGCAGAGCTTTGTTGAATGCACACGATGGAATCAGCATTACAGCAGTCACCCATCTGGGGTGTCGTGCTTTGCCTTGGAAGCAGGTGCTGAAGCATCTTCAGCGATAACGATAACAAATGGTCCAACATGTGGAGCAATCGATCGGGCCTCAAGCAAAAACATGAGGGCAGAAGATCATTTATGAACTGAAATTAGATTTTATCCTTCTTTCTTTCTTTTTAATCCCATCCCCCTTAAATTGCATCCCAGTTTCCTTCCCCTGCTTCCCTTCCCCACGTCTCAGTCCGTCCCAGCGAGGAAGCATGGGAGACACGCGAGGAAATAGGAAAACGAGGAAATGTGTTTTTAGAGGGATGAGACGTTCTTCGCTCTGATGCGTCACGTGAATACTTCATACGGCTTTCAGCTGCACGGCTTCTGGGAAGGTTGCTCTCGAGTATCCTCGTGCATCGTAAATCAAAGAATTGATTTCAAATATTGCTAACTTACAAAGCATTGAATGGTTTAGGAGCAAAATACATGTCTGGGGAGGAAATATCTGTTATAAAGAGGTGCTCTGCTTTTCTAACACCACACTTGACCAAACAAGTCCTGCAGACTCTACTTTTATCACATCTGGACTATCGCCCAATCATATGGTCAGGTGCTGCAGAGAAAGATCTAGGAAAACTGCAGCTGGCTCAGAACAGAGCAGCTCGTCTTGCCCTTCAATGCACAATTAGGTCCAGTGTAGACAACATGCATGTCAGTCTCTCCTGAAAGTTGAGGAGAGACTTCCAGCATCACTCCTGGCTTTTGTTAGAAACATTAATGAATTGGAAATTCCTAATTGTTTATATAGTCAACTCATTTACGCATTTAGCTCTAACTAGAGCCCGACCGATAAAGGATTTTAAGGCCGATATCGATAAAAATATTTGGTGATTTAAAAATCAGCTATTCCGATATATATTTAAAAAAAACATCCAGAAACGCGTAACAAAACATAAACAGATTTCCCTAACATTAGTTATTTGTAGTTATTTATGAGTCCTCACTAAAATAATATGATAATGCTGTTTGTTTTGTTTTTAACAGAGTAACATCAAAATGTATTAAAGTTCTGATAACTAAAATGTATACAAATACAAACTTAAAATATGAAACTTAAAGTCCTTTGAACAAAAAAATCAAAGAGTGTTGACAACAGGGACATAGTAGAGCGCCCTCTGGTGGACAGACTACGCAACGCCAACACTCATAACATGGCTGAAGAGTGTTTCCTCCGTTTTTATTTTATTTTTTAAATATTCATTTATAGGCCATTATAAATGCCGATACCGATAGTTTGGAAAATACCTAATATCAGGCGATAATATCGGCCCGCCGATATATCGGTCAGGCTCTAGCTCTAACACACATACAAACCCAGCAGACATGCCACCAGAGGTCTTTTCACAGTTCCTAGATCCAGAACACAATCAATGCAACGTACAGTATTGTATCGAGGTATGGTTGCATGGAACTCATTTCCAGCTCAGATTGCTAAAGCGCTCAATACAGCAAGCTTTAAAAAAACAGGTAAAGCAACATCTAATGGCCCTACGCCTGTAACCATATTTTGTAACTACATTTTGTACTTTTTATGTATAGGAATATTTACAAATATGTTGTAAGATTTCACTATTGTATATTTAGTGCTTATGAATTTAGTGTAATGTACAAATAAGAGTATATGAAGAGGAATATGTATAATTACGAGAAAGAATATTGTTAGTTATGCTATTCTTGTTTATATATCATGGGGTTGTTTTGTCTGATGTGTCTGAACGTCTTATGTGTTCATATGTTTTATGTTTTGTGTGGAGCCCAGGAAGAGTAGCTGATGTTCTGCATTAGCTGATGGGGATCCTAATCAAATCAAATGAAATCAAATGTCTGATATGCTGCTCTGTTACGATCCATCCAGAGCTCTATAAGATCATCTGGGAGGGGCTTGCTCAGGAGCATGGTCACAACCGAACACGCAGAAGCAGCTTTTTAGTTTCTATACACCGCAGATCTGGAATAAACATCCACAACACTCGAGATCTCTCCCAAAACACTTTGTTCATTTAATCAAGGCGTAAAAAACTGTTCGGTTTGCCATTGCTTCCCCTGAGAGTCACACTTCTATGCTTCTAAAGTATTTTAAATCTGTTTTTTTTATTATTATTTGCTTTGTATGCTTATGTAAAGCACTTTGAATTGCCTTTGTGTCTGAATTGTGCTCTATAAATAAATTGCCTTGCCTATAAAAAGACCAACTGCACCACAAATTAAAGAGTTCAAAGTAAGATTTGTCACTCGTGCACTCAGGCTTAAAATTGCCCTAAATGCTTTGTGGTTACATTCTGTTATCTTGTCAAGGCTGATGAGTCATACATCGAGCGCTCACACAACTTTATGCACGATATTTCACCATTTCCCATGATGGTTCAAAACACTCCTTTGTCTTGACATGGGCCTATCTCTTGTCTTTTAAGATAGTTAATCACTCAAACACTGAAACCTTTAATCAGTCCCAGCGTTTTCCTCCAATGTGCTGATGATAATGACGCCGTAATTCGCATTTTCCCTGCTTCGTTTCTTACGGAATTGTTTAGGAAAATCTAAGTGCCTAAAAGCCTCTCCACAAGTCCTTGTTGAGCTCTTTAGCAACAAAAAAACCACCATTAGTGAAACGAGTCATACATATAAACTGCCACCTTATACGCTGAGTTCTATTAAAAGACACGGAGCCGAGGCTGGGGCATAATTAGCCTGCCAAACAGCATCTAATTAAAAATCCATTTTATAAGAGGTCAGAAATCTTCATCTCGGCACTTGCTTTAGTTATCTCTTGCTGAGTACCTGCTGTTCCAATGCACAGAAATACAGCTGTTACACTCTCACATCATGAGGAGAATAAGCGACTGGATTTTGAACCACACTTAAAGTGCTCATATTATGCTTATTTTCAGGTTCATAATTGTATTTAGAGGTTATATCAGAATAGGTTTATGCCGTTTCTTTAACGGCACTATCTCTGTGCCCAAAAGTGTTCAAACAAAGTTAATCAGAAAACGGTATATCACTGAAAACACCAGTGAATCATTCATTCAGCTTTTCTCCTCTACACCCACCCTCACTGGGGCCTCAGTCACTGAGCTTGTAGATAATTTCAACTGTGAAATTACGAACGTTATTGATGCTATTGCTCCCACTAAGGTCAAAGCTGTCTCTGGTAAGAAAAGATCTCCATGGAGAAATTTTATAGTTGTGAGAACAGAAAAAAAGAGAGTGTCGAAAAGCTGAACGCAGTTGGCGAAAATCTAATCTCCAGGTCCATTATAAAACTTATAAAGAGAGACTTCGCATTTATAATCTGGAACTAAGAAATGCAAGGCGGTCCTTTTTCTCTGACATTATTGCCAGAAACAATAATAATTCACGTGCTTTGTTTGCTACTGTCGATAGATTAACTAACCCTCCAGTACCAGTAGCATCTGAACTGTTGTCTACCAAGGCTTGCAATGACTTTGCCTCCTTCTTCACAGACAAAATTCAGAAAATTAGACAAACAGTCAGTGCTTCCATATCAAGTACATGATATGTGTTGTCACAGTATGCACGCAAAACAAATTCCAACATGACACAATTTCATACGATCAACCTTAAAAATCTGGAGGACATTATAAAACATCTGAAAACCTCCTCCTGTTACCTTGATATTCTACCAACGGGTGTTTTCAAAAATGTTTCGAATTGTTTGGCTTCTGATCTTCTACATATTGTAAACACATCTCTGCTCTCAGGTATCTTCCCACAGGCCCTGAAAACTGCAGTCATCAAGCCACTCCTAAAAAAGAACAATCTAGACACGACACTAATGAGCAACTATAGGCCAATACCAAACCTTCCATTTTTAAGTAAAATCATAGAAAAAGTGTTTTTTCAACAACTCAACCTTTTCTTATCGCTAAACAACAGTTTTGATGCCTTCCAGTCAGGTTTTCGACCACACCACAGCACTGAGACAGCTCTTGTTAAAGTCTTTAATGACATCCACTTAAACACAGATAGTGGCAAAATTTCAGTCTTAGTATTACTTGATCTCAGTGCTGCATTTGTCGATGAGACCATGACATATTGCTTGACCGATTGGAAAACTGGGTTGGTCTTTCTGGCTCAGTACTAAAGTGGTTTGAATCCTATTTAAAGAATAGGGACTACTTTGTGTCTATAGGTAATTATACATCTGAGCATACAAATATGACGTGCAGAGTTCCCCAAGGCTCAGTTCTGGGGCCTCTTCTGTTCAACATCTACATGCTTCCACTGGCTCAGATTATGGAAAACAACTAAATAAGTTACCATAGTTATGCGGATGACACCCAAATTTACATAACCTTATCGCCAGGGAACTATAGCCCAATACAACAATTAAATATGTGCATTGAACAGATTAATGATTGGATGTGCCAGAACTTTATTAAATTAAATGAAGAAAAAACGGAGGTGGTTGTTTTTGGAGCAAAAGAGGAACAATTGAAAGTCAGCGCTCAGCTTCAAACGACAATGTTGAAAACAACAGACAAAGCCAGAAATCTTGGTGTAGTCATGGACTCAGACCTGAATTTTAAAAGCCACATTAACATTATAAAAAAATCAGCCTATTATCACCTTAAAAATATATCAAGGGTTAAAGGACTTATGTCTCAGCAGGATCTGGAAAAACTTGTCCATGCTTTTATCTTCAGTAGACTTGACTACTGTAACGGTGTCTTTACAGGTCTCCCCAAAAAATCAATCAGACAGCTGCAGCTGATTCAGAACGCTGCTGCTCGAGTCCTCACTAAGACCAAGAAAGTGGATCACATCACTCCAGTACTGAAGTCTCTACACTGGCTTCCAGTGCCTCAAAGAATTGATTTCAAAATACTTTTACTGGTTTATAAATCACTAAACGGTTTAGGGCCAAAATACATTTCTGATCTGCTACTACATTATGACCCACCCAGACCTCTCAGGTGGTCTGGGACAGGTCTACTTGTTGTCCCCAGAGTCAGAACTAAACAGGGGGAAGCAGCGTTCAGTTTTTATGCTCCACATATTAGGAACAAACTCCCAGAAACCTGTAGGTCCGCTCCAACTCTCAGTTCTTTTAAATCTAAGCTAAAGACCTATCTTTTTGATGTTGCTTTTCTTTAAATAATCTATTTTATTAACTTTAATTTCTTATACTGCACTGTAACTTTTATTCTTATACTGCACTATCAATTTTATTCTTGTCTTTTAATGTTTTTAATTTGTTTATTAATGTTTTTAAATTGTTTTTAATTGTTTTCTTACTGCTCTTTAATGTTTTATGTAAAGCACTTTGAATTGCCCTGTTGCTGAAATGTGCTATACAAATAAAGCTGCCTTGCCTTGCCTTGCCTTACATGGTGTAATTTTCGAAAAAAACTCCATATTTATGTTGTACTGCACATTGCTGCAGCTCCTCTTTTCATCCTGTGTGTTGAGCTCTCTGTTTTAGCTACAGAGTGAGACATCACACTTCTGTTCCATCTTTGTTGGGAGACTACTAGCCAGTCAGAAGCAGAGTATGAGGGCGTGCCCTGACAGTACCTAGGTAAGACTACTAGCCAGTCAGAAGCAGAGTATGAGGGCGTGCCCTGACAGTACCTAGGTAAGGACTACTAGCCAGTCAGAAGCAGAGTATCAGGGCGTGCCCTGACACTACCTAGGTAAGGACTACTAGCCAGTCAGAAGCAGAGTATGAGGGCGTGCCCTGACAGTACCTAGGTAAGGACTACTAGCCAGTCAGAAGCAGAGTATGAGGGCGTGCCACACTAGCAGCTAGGTGAGCATTATAACATGTGTTACAAAGTGACCACGTTTGTCTCTGAAGTAAAGGCTGGACTACAACAGAGCTGTTTGGAGCAGTTGGTGAACAGTGTTTTCTGTTGGAGATCGTAGGTCCCTTTGGGGTGGACTTTGGACTTTTTCACTTTGTAAACCTATAACGTGCACAAAAAAAATATATAACACAATAAAGGAAAGGGAAAAAGCCAAAAAGCATAATATGAGCACTTTAAGACACATTTGTCCCTCTATTTTAGCCAACCAACTGTGTCCAGAGTCATTTAAAATGCATTGGTTTGTGAAGGAGGTGAATGGGTCATTATCTTAAAGTGCCCTTTCGTTCGCTCTTCTCTCATTTTGTATCCAACAACTCATTTTCTCCCCTCTCTTGGCCCTATAAACAAAAAGCCACAACAAACAACATTAAATATTTAAATAAGGCACAAGAAGGCCCCCATCTTTCAAATCTCCAAGTGAAATGAGATTTTTTTTTTGTCTAAATTTGGAGCTCAGATTTGAAGATGCAATCTGTTTCATTCACGTTAAAGTTTTCTTTCATGGGCATGTTATTCTCCTCGAATATTCCACAACCACCTTGCATGCATGCGAGAGGACCTCTAGCTCTAGTGGAAGCACCAGAGACACAAAATAACACCCCAAATCCCAGAAAAAGTGTATAATATATATATATATATATAATTTGCATCTTTGAAAAGGACTTATGATCAGAGTTCATTCACTGTTGAAAAGTTAATTTACTTACTTGTAATGAAATTCAGCCTACAGGCACATACTGCATTTAACTGTTTTAAATCAAGAAGACTTGAAAAAGTCACACTTCACCAAAAGCGATTAGAGCACAATTTAGATCCCCTTCGAAAAGTGATTCCTGATTTACTCTGAAACATTGGAAGAGTTGTTATGTATCATGCAACAAAGGGAAAGGGGTCCGTCCTCTGTTGCTTTTCCATTTTGTCCCATTAAAGGGTTTTTTGGGGGGAGATTTTCTTACATAATCTGAAGCGAGGCCCAAAAAAAAAAAATGGACAGAGGGTGTCGAATGCTGCTCAGTCCCCTGAGGCAAAGTTGTCATTTGTGATATAGTGTTATATAAATAAAATGGACTTTTACTAGAATGTGTGAGTGTGTCTGTGTGTATAAGTATTATGTGTTATAGCTCTGTGATGGTGTGTGCCATGTTTCTCATCCAGTGCATGCTGGGATGGACTCCTGCTCCATGGACCCTGAATTCAAAATGTATTGATTTCCAGAAATTCCATAAAAAATCTAATCATTGGTGCTGGGATTATGGGACATGACCGACAGACAGACATGACAGACAGACAGACATGACAGACAGACAGACTGAGGCCCATCCATAGTCCTCCCCCCTTGATGTCATCATGGAGGAGATTAATCAACAAAGTCAGCTTCCTCTTTCATCCGCAGTTCACAAGTCTTTGCCTGCATCCTTTGTTCTCAGATTCGTCTTCAAGATAAAGATATCTTTTCTTCGCTAACATAAACTTATTATGATGGCTCGGAACCACGGCTAAGAATGTGGATATCATAAGTTAAGTGGAAATTTCCTGCTATGATATGACAGCTGACTGAGTGTGAAAAATTAGAGATAATTGGTGTCCGTGCAAACCCCCCTGAGTCTTGGGCCACGTGTACACAACTGGTTACAGAATTACTTTGCAACGGATGATTGTCATTTAAATATCAAATGATTTCCATATGTTTCATCTGGCATAAAACTGAATATCAGATGGACACATTGCAAGCAGGGGCGGACTGGGACAAAAATTCGGCCATGGCAATTCCGTCCCTTACCGGCCCAATTTGCTTTATAATCATGCAAAAAAATCTGGCTCACTTGAGATTACGGCACCAGCAAGCATGAGGCGCACTTACAGGCTTTCATAATGAAATAATACACAAACTGGAGCAATTCATAAAACCTTCAAATAAACTATCTTAGAATAAAATGGAAATGCTTGCATATTTAAAACATATTATTACATACTTAAAGGGATACGCCACCGTTTGTTGAAATAGGGCTTATCACGGTCTCCCCTAGCTGTAGATAGGTGGGCCAACGCATTTTTTGTGCATGCATCGTTTTAGTCCGGTGCAACATCGGCAGCGTCGCCGCTAGTTAGCTTAGCATAGTGAATGGAATCCTATGTTGCCGGTTAGCATGTTGTGAGTAAAAGTGAGCCAACAAAAGACAAAAAACAACCTAATTACTAAAAATGCATTGGCCCACCTATCTACAGCCAGGGTAGACCGAGATAAGCACTAGTTCAACAAACGCTGGCGTATTCCTTTAAACACCCAGAACACCAAAGTGCGAAGACATAGCGGACCAGACGCCAGCTTTTATTTTGAAAGTAGAAGCCCGACGGCAGCAGACAGGAGGCTCCAGGCTGCAGCCGTACAGTCTTACAGATTTTTATCAGACCAGTATGAAACGCCAGTGTTGACAAATTCTTTCTTTTCTTTTTTCCAGCAGCCCAAATTGGCCCAAGAGTGCACCGCCCCTCTCTTGGGCCAATTTGGGCCAGAACTGCCAGATTGCCAGTCCGCCTATGATTACAAGTGTCAGCTGAGGAAAAGCGGGTGTATCAATGAAACAAATCCAAGCTTTTCAACGTTAATTTATTTTTTACTACATTTTTCAACAAGCCCTCCAAACCATACTGTGATACAGGTTGTTTATTCCTTCCCTCTGATACGACCCACAGGAGCGTTTTCCGTCCTCACAGTCTCGCACACCTTCCTCCACAGTGCTGCGGAGGAGGGTCTGACTAGTCCACACAGCATTACGTGATGGGAGAAAAAACGCGCTCTGATTTATTGGCATTTCTTTAAACCAATCACAATCGTCATGGGCGGTGCTAGGCGCCGGACGGAGCCACGGTGCTGCTGCAAAATAGCCTCGGGAAGGAACTTGTTTTGGTGGAACGTGTGTACGTTCAAAAGTTGTTTTAGTCGTGCAACAGAAAACTCAGATTGGACAGATAGTCTAGCTAGCTGTCTGGATTTACCCTGCAGAGATCTGAGGAGCAGTTAACCATAGACCTCAGAAATCCACCCGAGTTTAGAATTCCAACACAGAGAAAGCAAAAGATAACGGACATCCGGCAGACAAGACTGACATCCAGCAGAATTTCCGACGGCACTCTAGTAAATCCCAAAAGTGGAACCTTGTGGTTATATCCTACCGTCCTCATATCTAAACCAGAGAACATAACGGTTAAAATCAGACGTTACTTCACTTCCGGCTATGCATGTGACACTGAACATGACGTTGCTCCATTTGTGCCGTTAAAGTGATGGTTCGGAGTAATTTACCCTAGGGTCCTTTGCACCATGACCTCGAGCCAAACACCCCCCCAGAAGCTTTTTTTCACCTGGGTCTAACACTGGGTGAGTTAGCGTAGAGTAGCGTTAGCCGCTGAGTAGCTTAGCGCGGGGCTAATGGACCCACGTTTGTATCTCTTAAATGACCCCACTAATAATGCCCGAAATGATACCAAAGGTCTACACTAGTATATATATATAGGTTATGCTCTCATAAAACGATGGATTGGAAAGTTTGTAAGTACACCAGAAGTTTATGAACACTTGCCTGCTCTCTTCTGCTCTCTGTTGCTGCTGCTGCTACCTGCAGTTAGACGAGTGCTTAGGGCCGTCTATAAATTACTACACCGAAAGAGATACAACAAAAATATGTATTAATTTAATGATTAAATAAGGTAATGTCTCCAAACTTACCTCAATTATTACTTGTCTCCTGCTAGTTATATTACAGCACTTACTTTAAAAAATAAGTTAAATTAAAAAATTATTTTTGTTGCATCTTTTTCGGTGTTGTAATTTGTAGATGTCCCTAAGCCTCGTCTCACAGCAGCAACAACAACAGCAGACAGCAGAATGCCAGCAGCAAGTGTTATTTACATAACCTTCTGGTGTACTTACAAACTTTCAATATCGTATTTTTTATGAGATACTAACGGTGGTCCATTCCTTGCCGCTAAGCTAATCAGCAAAGACCTTAAATACGTAGTGCGTCGATAAAAACAACCTTGTTGTTTACTTTGGTTTTCAAAAGTAATATAATAGTAAATATAAAAGTCCTTATAATATAGTTTGTTTGACCAGGGGCGGACTGGGACAAAAATTCAGCCCTGGCACTGTAGCCACACCCGCCCACATTACCACGCCCATGCAGCTCCACCCACGGACACGTGCATTCACTAATTACATGTGTGTACAGATGGTGAAATTATACAAGCAGTACCTAATGTAACAGATTTTTAAACATTTAATGTAAGTAACTGGCAAACAATGCTTCCTACTTTTCCTAACTTTGGGGGAACACAAAGTTTTGAGGGTAAAAGACTTCAATTCCTGCATTCTGATAAATTTTCAGGCACCAATTTATGGTAAAAACGTCTATATTTATGGCAAGGAAATCACAAAATTCTGGTGGCAGCTAACAATTCAAAATACAAAATATAATGGAATATTATTATATTCAGTAGTCCGGTAAGGGGGCTTCCACATCCGGGACATGAGCCGGATACGACAACACTTGACCCCAAGGTCCAGTTGTTTAATTAGCATGAACAGGGCTTTATGGTCACTTTTCCCCCCCCCAAGGAGAACGTTTTGCTCCCAGGTTGAAATGTAGGACTGTCTTAAATAGGGCTACTGCTTTTACTGCTAAATTGTACAATAACACAATCATGTTATGGATACAAAACGTTGTGAAGTGTAATGTTTTCTATTGATCCAAAATGATCAGTAATGTTGAGACTACAGTGTAATGGACCAAGACAGTTCATGCATACATGTGAACTGCGGATTAATTGCAGAGTTTAACCTACATAGTGTAAAACTAAACACTACGTGAATGGGGCACAGCACAAAGACGGAGCAGAACAACATTGCTCGTTCAGGGTTTTCATGTGTACTCCCGTAGGCCTACACTTGGCATCAGGTGTTACAGTTTTACTTGATTGCTTTGACCTGCTTAGAGAAACTGGGATCTACTCGGTTTTCACCTCTTGCAAACGTGTTAACCCTTTGTCAATGGATTGACACATTTTCCCACCCTTTTGCAGAATAGTTAACACGGATGTCATTCAAGCAGTCCAAACTCCATTGTTTTAGCTATGGTAACCAAACAGAAACCATCTGTTCCCAACTATTCAAAACTACCTATATCCAACCCGGTCTCACGCCAGATCGTGAAATAGTCATGTTATTTTGATTTATTGATACGTTTACAGGTCACGATTTTGACGTTTATTTCGTGTACACGTCACGAATTTTGAACGTGTAGAGGTCACGATTTTCGAACCTGCTCTGGGGGACGCAGCAACGGGGAAATGAGGCGGCCACAACAGCAGGACGGACCGCCACATGTGGGACGCGATCCCCGGGCGCATCCCCAGGCGCAGGGGCACACAACAACGGGGAAACCAAACGCCACATGCCGGCCACAACAACGGGACAGGCCGCAGGACGCGATCCCCGGGCGCAGGGGCACATCAGGAAATGAAATGCCACAACAACGGGACGGTTGGGGTTAGGAAAAGAAGAACTGGGAAAGGAATCGTCTCAAGCGGTCAAGAAATCTAATCCAAAGTCCTATTATTATGGACGTTATCTGACATTAAGCGTTTCTGCTTCATTGAGGCTATTGTAGGAAAAAGCTTAACGTGGTTTATGTACCTAAATAACAATCAGTGATCACCAAATTTCTGGTTAGATTTTCTGACAGTTGCAATTTGGCCCACCCATGAGAGAGAGACATCATGGCTTTCAAACGAGCAAAGTGGCAGTTGGTCAAGGCCACACCCCCACCCTCCCCCTTGTCCCCCCCTCTCTCCTCCTCAATAGCTACAGACACAGAAATGGCACATCCTAAGGAAAGCTCATTGTGGGACTGGCTCTAGTGGCTGTAATTCTGCACCGAGGCTGAATTTCGGGAAAAGAGACTTCAGATACAGTATTAGGGGACCACTAAGGCCTATATAAAAGAGACTTCAGATACAGTATTAGGGGACCACTAAGGCCTATATAAAAGAGACTTCAGATACAGTATTAGGGGACCACTAAGGCCTATATAAAAGAGACTTCAGATACAGTATTAGGGGACCACTAAGGTCTATATAAAAGAGACTTCAGATACCTGTATTAGGGGACCACTAAGGTCTATATAAAAGAGACTTCAGATACAGTATTAGGGGACCACTAAGGCCTATATAAAAGAGACTTCAGATACAGTATTAGGGGACCACTAAGGCCTATATAAAAGAGACTTCAGATACAGTATTAGGGGACCACTAAGGTCTATATAAAAGAGACTTCAGATACCTGTATTAGGGGACCACTAAGGTCTATATAAAAGAGACTTCAGATACAGTATTAGGGGACCACTAAGGTCTATATAAAAGAGACTTCAGATACAGTATTAGGGGACCACTAAGGCCTATATAAAAGAGACTTCAGATACAGTATTAGGGGACCACTAAGGTCTATATAAAAGAGACTTCAGATACAGTATTAGGGGACCACTATGGCCTATATAAAAGAGACTTCAGATACAGTATTAGGGGACCACTAAGGTCTTTATATAAAAGAGACTTCAGATACAGTATTAGGGGACCACTATGGCCCTATAAAAAGAGACTTCAGATACAGTATTAGGGGACCACTAAGGTCTATATAAAAGAGACTTCAGATACAGTATTAGGGGACCACTAAGGCCTATATAAAAGAGACTTCAGATACAGTATTAGGGGACCACTAAGGTCTATATAAAAGCATCCAAAGAGCACCATGTCATGGGACCTTTAAACTCCATGCCTTCTCTTTTCTGGCGTTGCCCTGATAAAAAGAATCTGTGATGTCGCATTATGTTTTTCCCCCTCCAAGTTGTCTGTGGTGTTGAAGAAGAGACATATACGATATTGGGGGGGGGGGTATTTTGGTAAATTGGCTGGATACTCTCGCTGTTTCACTTCCTACCTTTGCATCTCTGGGGAGCTATGGGAGCAGTCTCAGGTTTTCCATTTTCTTGCTTCTCCTCTCAAGTGTGAGGTCTCATCTCTAGAGGAGTTGTTGAAAACAGTGTGAAAACTCTACAGCTTTAATAAACGAGGAGACGCAGACAGGCGAGTAGAACACAGAGAGACGGACAGACAGAGGGTAAGCTAGACTAATTCGTCAAAATATAAAGGGATGACTTATTGAAAATTGATTGGCAGCCAGAAGACAGATACAGACAGACAGACAGACACACTCACACACACACACACACACACACACACACACACACACACACACACACACACACACACACACACACACACACACACACACACACACACACACACACAGCTGCAGACGGATAGACATTCTGAAATCCACATCTTGTTTCCATGGTGACCAAGTGAGCTGGAAACCTAGTTCAGATCAAAACCTTTTTCCAGTCCAAACCAGTCAGCTCTTCAGAAATGGACTGGTGTGTTTGTGTGTGTATGTGTGTGTGTTTGTGTGTGTGTGTTTGTGTCTGTATGTGTATGTGTTTGTGTTTGTGTGTGTGTGTGTGTGTGTGTGTGTAGTGCTTTGAAACCCACTCAGATGAAAACATATTTTCAGAAAGTAAAACTTTTCACGTGTAAAGAGAAACTACTGTACCAGATTCCCATCCAGGTGAGGATTAAAGGATAATGATGGTGTCTCGGTCTGTTCATCCAACACTCTCAAACATCCAGCCAGCGTCCAACGTCCAATGGAAATGTGATGCAAATATGCATGGGAGACAGAGGATCACGTACGTTTAAGAATCAGAATCAGAAAAGGATAAATTGCCAATGAGTACAAGAACACTCACAGGTAATTTGCCTTGGTGGATGGTGGATACATAAACATATTAAAAGGAAAAACACAATGAATGTAAAATAAAACCATAACATAACTAAACAAGTATGTTCAGTATAAATGTTTTAAAATAAGAAAATAAAGATGTTTAGTTTGGTGCAAGATGTGCAAATACATTGAGGAATGTGCAAAAGTTCGGGAGATATAGTTTGTGCAATGGACAGGTAAATAGTCCAGTTATAGTACGGTTGTGTTACCTTTAGTGGTGGAAGAAGTACTCAGACCTTAAAATAAAGCAGTAAAGCAGTAATACCACAGTGAAGAAATATTATCTTATAAGTCCTGCATTGAAAATGTTACTATGGGCTGTGCAATAAATCAAATTTTGATCGTGATTTTCAATTTCGGCTCCTAACGATCATAAAAACAATGTTTAAAACAATCATTGTGCATGTGACGTTTTTGTAAACTCTTATTTGGTCTTGTGTTCTGAATGAAAAGCAAAGTTCAAACGGTAAAAGTATGAAGGTGTTATGGTTGTGTATGTTTCAGTTTCCTGTTTTATTTTGAAAGTCAGTTTTTTTCCCTTGTCATGTCTTGTTTTTCTTGTATTTAGTCTCTGTGTTGTCTTTGTCTTGTGTCAGATCATTGTTTCTGTGTTGGATTGTGTGTGTGTGTTTGTGTGTGTGTGTGTGTGTGTGTGTGTGTGTGTGTGTGTGTGTGTGTGTGTAGTCTACCCTTTTTATCTCGGTGTTCCTGTTTCCTGTGATTCCTGTTTTTGAATTCCACCACGTTTTGGACTACTCTGCCTGCTGTATTCAGGACTCCTTTTGTTTGGATGGATTTTATGGTATTAAATCCTCAAGCTCACTTCTGCTGTCTCTGCATTTGGGTTCCGAAATTCTCTGAATCCCACAACAGAACGGACATTTCACAGTTTAAGGTGTTTTCCCTGTTGATTTGTTTAACTAAGTTCAATAAATGCAACATCTTTCCAAAAGTCAACGAGTAATCATGTTAAATAATCTTGATTTTAATATTGACCAAAAATATTGATTGCGATTTCTTTCCATAATTGAGCAGCCCTAATTTTACTTAAGTGAAAGTACAAAAGTGTCAGCATCAAAACATACTTAAAGTACCAAAAGTAAAAGTACTAATTATGCAGAATTCTCTTTTTATATTAACTAGTGCGGTGCCCGTTGAAAATGTGCCTGTTTGGAACGGGCCGATTGCTTGGCCTGTGGTATTGCTGCTTGTTGAATTCTTCAAAACCAAATTCTACTCCAAAATGACTTACAGAAGGACCCCAAACCACTTAGTATGCAACTCCACTTTACTACTGATTTAGTGTAGGCTATTTCTACATCAGAGGAAGACATTGTTCTACTGCATTTGGACAGAATCAGAATGTAATCACAAAATATCACAATGACAATGTGGAGTAATCAGTACTACCCACCCGGCCCGTTATGAGAGCTGTGTTAATCAACCACCAGAACCAGACCGTTCCGCTGCTCTCTATCTGTCTCTGGTCCTGCTCACTCAGTGTGCGAGGGGGAGGGGCCAGCGGATAGAGCAGCAAAAGCCAATAGGCTCGTTCGAGATGAGCCAGATCTGCGCAGAATCGATCACCGGCGATCGGCGCCCAATGCATGCCGGTTAGATTTGTGTCCGACTTGATCCCGACTTGCTCTGACGTCATGCACACGTGGGCAACGATAATCTCACGAGACCAAGGCGGCCGCAGTTCTGAGACGCAGGTAGCGCAGTTGCTTTTCACCAACTGCAAGAGCCAGGCGGACGCAGGCGGACCCAGGGCATGCTGGGAAACGCCGGTCTCTCAGCTGATCAAACAGCTGATTGGTTCAGAATCGACTCAACATGAGGACGTTTTATATAAACTTTTTATTGGTTTTGAATCGGAGGGATTTTAACTGCTATTTGTCTCATTTAAAGGCTTATTCTGTACAGAACACATGTTGTGAGGCTGATAGTTATATTTAGAAATCAGAGAGACTAAGTCTGTTCAGATTACAGATCATCTACAGTCTGTTGGTGATTAAAATCAGCAACAGATCGCATGTAGAGAATTTTGACAGCTACTCTGTCATAATAAAAACAACTAGAGACTGTGTAGGAGCAGATATATGGGTCTGATAACATTTTATTAAATCGGAATCGGACCTGAACGGACCACAGTGTTTGTGTCACTTCCTGTTCAGCCTGAAGGCTGCTGGAGTCAGCTGGAAAACTGTCCGACTTGAGAGCGGACTTTTTTCACCGCCCCAGTCTGCTGCCGCCTGCTCTCGTCTACTTTACAGGCGAGGCGCAGTTCATCTCGAACGAGCCTAATGTGTGCTTCTTTTACCTACGATATCTTTTGCGTTTCTTATCCAAACAACGTCAAACTTGGCACTGCACTTACACGTGCCGGTAGCAAGACACCTGTCAAGTTTGAAATCCATCGGACTAATGGTTCAAGAGATATGCGCTTAACACCTCCACACACACACACACACACACACACACACACACACACACACACACACACACACACACACACACACACACAGACAGACAGACGTTCCTGCAATTTATAGATAGATATATATCAATGGCTTATGATTATTGATTATTGATGCATTAATTTGTTTCATTACATCAGCTGGTGAAGGTGAAGGTGGAGCTAATCCCCCAGGGATCAATAGAGTTTTAAGTTAGCCGATAATAAATTATAATTATCTATTTGTTGATTAGATTTTGTGATAATAATCTGAATCTGCAAAGTATTAAATACATGTAGTAAAGTCAAAAGTACTACTGTATGTATTGTAATGGAAATAGTCAAGTAAAGTACCTTATATGTATACAGTACTTGAGCACATGTACTTCCACTGCGAGAAACCACGCTGGCTGAATATTCTTTTCTAGAAGACACACACACACACACACACACACACACACACACACACACACACACACACACACACACACACACACACACACCAGACTGATCTCATGAAGTGGCGTATGTATGACACGCCAATTCGTATGCCATTATGGGCGTGTTTTAAAGACACATACTCACTTTTTAGCGTGTTTATCAACGCCGTTTGGCCTACATTGACTTACATTACCTTGCGATTGCGTGTGAATTGACGCCGTAGCGAGTAGTATGAAAGGGCGAAAATCCGCGTAGGAAGGTTGGTCGGGGTGGAGGATGCGTCAAACACAGGACTTTCACCCAGGAGAGCGGGGATCGTGTCCCGCGTGTCACATTTCCTTCATGTCCCGCGTGTGATGTTTCCTTTCCACGTTTGTTATTTTCCTAAACCCAACCTGTGTGCCGTGTCACGTTTCCTAAACCCAACCGGTTCTTCTTTTCCTAAACCCAACCAGTTCTTCTTTTCCTAAACCCAACCGGTTCTTCTTTTCCTAAACCCAACCGGTTCTTCTTTTCCTAAACCCAACCCGCGTGTGACGTTTCCTAAACCCAACCGTAGCCTTGCGATAACACGTAGCCTCGCGATAACACATTGCAGACTGACGTCCGCTGTTTACAGCGTAGATATACACGTGGCTAGCTCAAAATGCGTACAGATAACATGTCACTTGGCTTTAGGAAAGTGATGTGTATGTTTATGGATATGTCAACTTGAGTATGTGGAGTTAAATAAAATGTGCAAGACAACAACACAAATGAGTGTAAATACAGCATTATAGTAACAGCGAAGGCTAACAGGCTGACAGGTTCCAGGTCTGGATCCACAGAGGTACATGTACAGGATAAAGCCTGACGTCCCATCTTTGCCCGTCACCTTCCACTCTCTGTGTGTTGCTGTTCTCAAAATCCCATCTCTTCGGGAAACAACAACAACCTTAGCTAGCAAGCTGCACGCTGAAAATGTCAAGTTTTTAAGAAAATTTGGATGGTGCAAAAGACAGGCCTGCTTGGTTCTTTCGGGGAATGATTGTAAAGATTTACAAAGAATATGTTTACGTCATTTCCTCTCTAACTGGGATGTTTTGGGACTGATTGGTGGGATTGCTGTGGACGAAGTACACACGGCGATACACTGGTTAGAGCTAATGAGGTTTAACCATGGATCAGCTAATTTAAATATCTCACGTTCCCGTATTGTTTTTTGTATTGTATTGTAACGGTTCACTTCATTTAATATTGTATGTGGTGTTTTCTTTTGCGGTGTGCAAATGTTCCACCAAAAACAAGTTCTTTCCGGAGACTATTTTGCAGAGCTTAGCGCCACCTAAGACGATTGTGATTGGTTTAAAGAAATGCAAACAACCCAGAGCGTTTTTTTTCTTCTCCTATCCCAGACTGTATGTGTGGTGTAGCCAGACCTTACTCCACAGCACTGTGGCAGTGTGAGACGAGCTTCAGCGTAATCTCGAAAGCTCAGCAGCCTGCATGCCTCTTCAACTCACCTCATCACTGTCAGCCGCCGCTCTCAGCTGCATAATGTGTCTTACTAGTGAGGTTGGGATTTCTCAGACGGCCTCCATTACTGCCCTGAAAAATAGCCATAAATTGAAAATTCCATTAAATCTGTGCCAGCTGGCTTGATGTATGGTGGAGTACGAAGCTGTGACTCTGCGGCATTATGGTGACGATCTCCTTAATGAAATATATTAAAATAAAATATGGTTGTTGATATTAAATATTAGTGTCCTTTCACTGTTTTGGTTTGTGTGTAAGTAATATTAAGGTGTGCATTTTTGAGAGGGAACACTGTGTGTGTGTGTGTTTTTCTTTGCAAAGAGAAAACAACATTACTGATGATTCATAATCAAATTAAATATCTATCCATCTATCTTCTGCTTCTTTTTTCAGGGTTGAAATGGATTTTGTGGCTTTATTTTTGGTTTATTCTGCCTTTAATGTGCTGAGCAGCAGCATACTGTGTACTTGTATTATATGTTTTGAGTTGCAGCCTTTGGTGTTATTTCGCATTGCTGCATTCAGTATTGCATTCAGTCTTGTATAATGTACTTGAAAGCAATACTTGAGTAAAAGTACAAGTATCTTACCAGAAAAAGACTTTGGTAGAAGTTAAAGCCACCTTTTAGTATTAGAATATTACTTGAGTAAAATTCTTAAAGTATCTGATATTAACTGTACTTAAGTATCAAAAGTAATTTTACTTTACATACCTCCGCCTTTCGCCCTCTTACACTCAGTGGCACCGTGAGGAATGCCAGGGGGAGATTACTCACCAGGGAAGCGAAAAAGAGAATTAAAAGAACAACGCGACGGGCAAAGTAACAAGTTAAAAGTTAATATTCGCTAGATTCACCGCTAGATGGGAGAAAATCTTATACAATGTAGCTTTAAGTACAGTTACAAAGTATTTGTAATTTGTTAAATTACAACACTGACTGCATGTATAGATATTTAAACACAGCAGGGCACTAGAGGTGTCTGGATTCACCCAGTTTTGCACAGCCGCCACAGAATGAGGAAGCATTTTACATTTTTACACATTTTCTTGGCATTTTCAAGGTATAAAGTCAGCAGAATGTCACTAAAGGGCAAGAGGCAGAAATAATTCACATGACTTTTACTTGGGTTGAAGACAGTTCGACCTATTAAAATATCAGATAAACATTGTTGGGTGAAGTTTACTCCGATTTTCCACCGTGCGCGTCTGTTCTGCGTTCCGGTTTCGTTCCGTCCTCCGCCACCCGCCACACCATACTGTGAGTGTCTCAGAAGCGTCTTGCTGCCTGACTCGCTGACTTTATTGTCTCTACAAGTACTTTACAGAACCATCACATGTTTATTTAAGCTAGAATCTACCTTCCACTCCAATCACCCCTGCAATTGAAGGTGCTGTAGGTAGGATTGCGAAGATCCAGGATTTAGCCAAAAATATTTAACATCAACAACTTCTCACTCCCTCCCCTCTTTTGGCTAAAACCCAAAACGGTCTCCTAAGCCCCTCCCCCCACAAGGGAGAATGAATGCGTGTGCATGAGCAGTGATTGACATGCAGTTAGACACTCCCCCTGGCCCTGATTGGTGCATCTGAACAGGGAGCGGTGGATTTTTGCAAAAAAACTTTTACCTGCTTCATGTAGTTCTACTGGAACATAGGGGCAGTTTCAGCAAATATGACAGAAAGTTAGTTTTTTAAGTCTTACCTACTGCACATTTAAACTCCATGCCTTCTCTTTTCTAGCGTGGATACGTGTAGTGATGGTCAAATGAAGCTTCGCGAACCAGTGTCTTTACTTTCTGAGCTCACTAGATGGTGCTCTCTCCATTGAATTGCCATTCATTTCACCTTTTTCTTTGAACAGAGAGCGCCATCTAGTGAGCTCAGAAAGTAAAGACACTGGTTCGCGAAGCTTCATTTGACCATCACTAGATACATGGTGTCTGTTATGTTTTGTATTTTGGTAAATTGACTGGAAGTATCTCGCTGTTTCACTTCATGCACTCTTTTGGGATGCGCCATGGTGGATTATCAAGCATTGACTTGAATGGCAGCGTTTGCTCGCTGGGCTCGCATCGATATTCTGACATACAATTACAACGCTGACGCATGCACAAAGGGCATATGATGCCATCGACAGGCGACCAAATGTAACGGACCGTTACCTTGAATAAAATTACTTTGAGAGTTTGAACATTGTTGAAAACAATTGGGAAATTGTAAGTACACATCTCAACTAAATATATAACATAGGTCTAGTTGCTTTTAGACATTCTTTATGTGCTAATGTTACATAATATTATATCTTTAAGTAAAAGATATGAATGCTTCTTCCACCACAGCCAGGTTGTGAATGAGGTTGCGTTCACACCTACCTCGTTTGGTCCATTTAAAACGAACCCTGGAGCGTTTGGTTGGATAGTCCGGCTTGTCTGGGGCGGTGTGAAACCTCATCCCAACTCTGGTGTGGATCAAACAAACAAACTCTGGTCCGCTCTTCCAAGTGAACTAGAGTTCGGTTCACTCCAAGTGAGAAAGCGATCCGACCCAAATACAGGAAGTGAAACAAAACCAGAGCATTTACTAGCCTGCAATTTCAACTTTGCAAACAATTTACAGACTTACATATATTATATATATATAGCTTTCAGATCCATAAGCTGTTCTGAGCACACATCGCTGGTCGTCTGTGTGACATCATCATCTCTCTGTCTCTGTCAGCTGCTCATTGTTCGCCTTCTTCTAAAATATGAGAAACACTATAACAATTCAATTCAATTTTATTTATAGTATCAAATCATAACAGAGTTATCTCGAGACACTTTACAGATAGAGTAGGTCTAGACCACACTCTATAAATTCCAAAGCCCCAACAATTACAGTAATTCCCTCAAGAGCAAGCATTAGCAGTGGCTGTTGCAAGAGTGGCGAGGAAAAACTCCCTTTTAGGAAGAAACCTCGGCAGACCCAGACTCTTGATAGGCGGTGTCTGACTGGGCCGGTTGGGGGTGTGATGAACAGTGGCAAATAATAGTCACATTAAAGATAATGGAACAGTGACTTTGAAGGTAATTGTGTAAGTTCATGTCATAGCAGGGCACATTGTGTCATACTGAGTAGTGCAGTCTCCAATACCGGATCCTGACTACTCTGTGTGTATGAACATCACAGCAGAGCGTTGCGGGATGTAATGTGGCGCTGCAGAGCATGGGTGGATGCGGCGGACACAGCAGGACGCGGCCGGGCATTGCAGGGAATCGCAGAGCAAAGCTCTGCTAAGAAAAAACATAAGGACTCCGGGGAGTAAACTCCCCAGAGCTAGGTTAGTAACAAGCATTTCTGGGACAGGATGCATACAAAAGGAAACAAGTGAAAACAGAGATGAGAGAGCAGCTCAGTGTGTCATAGGAAGGAAGGAACTTCCCCTGCAGTCTAGAATTATAATAGCATAGCTAAGAGAGGCAGGTTAGCTTAGAGAGAGGTGCCGGATCGGGCTTGAACTCTCCCCTGCCGGATTGGGCTGTACTGGCCTGCCTCCCTCTACTCTCACTATATTATTGATTATATGATAAATAAATCTAATGACTACGAAGAGAAGCAGGTGGGCCGGGTTAGGCGGACGCTGCAACGCCTCACTCCTTAACTATAAGTTTTATCAAAGAGGAGGGTTTTCAGTTTACTGTTAAAAGGTGACAGTGTCAGCCCCTCGAACCCAAATTGGGAGCTGGTTCCACAGGAGTGGAGCCTGATAGCTGAAGGCTCTGGATCCCATTCTACTTTTAGAGACTCTAGGAACCACAAGTAGCTCTAAGTTCTGGGAGCACAGTGCTCTAGTGGGACAATAAGGTACTAAGAGCTCTTCTAGGTATGATGGTGCTTGACCATTTAGAACTTTGTAGGTCAGGAGGAGGATTTTAAATTCGAAGCCAGTGCAGAGAAGCTAATACAGGAGAAATATGATCTCTTTTCTTAGTTCTCGTCAGAACACGTGCTGCAGCGTTCTGGATCAGCTGGGGAGTCTTGTGGGACTTATTTGAGCAACCTCATAGTAAGGAATTACAGTAGTCTAGCCTGGAAGTAACGAATGCATGGACTAGTTTTTCAACATCGTTTTGAGATAGGATGTTCCTAATTTTGGCAATGTTACGAAGAACCAGAAAACAGAACCAGGAAACCCAAGACGTTATTAATTTGGTGTTGCTCTATTACGACAAGTGTCGGCGAGTTTAAGATATTTTGTCCAATAACCAAGCGACCGCCTCAATCGCATGACGTGTGTTTACAGTGTTTGGTGCGTTTGAAAGAGTGCAGTGTGAAAGCAAAGCGACCCAAATGAAAAATGCAACAATGTTGCAGCGTCACCCCCGAATCGCACACACCGAACTATAGGTGTGAAAGCGCCCTGAGAGCAATGAAAACAAGTAGAAAAGTTCTGTTTATAAGTAATTCATGTTTTATTGTCTGTACATAATGACATTGCAACTTTATTTCAAACATCATACGTTTCTTTGTTTTGTTTGTGACAGAGTAAAGAGTGTGTTGGTGGGTGGATTACCTGAAGTGTGATGTCTGGGTCGAATGGAGCCTCTCACAGATGAAAAGCTCATTAGCATTGTCTCTCCTCACCCTTTCACCACAGGCCACCACAGCCAAGCAATGTTCCAGGGAAGTGGTTTCTAAAAGAACAACAACTTAATGATCTAAAGTGCTGCTGCACTAAATTAGAGCAGGAGTCAGCGCTAATTATTCTGGTCATTACTTCATGTGGATTAATATGTTTGTGAAGTCGGCGATAAAAGATGGCAGCTGGTGATCTGGTCCACTTTTAACTGTGCTGAGTGTGTAAACTTTCCGGAGAAAACAAGTCGATTTGTGCTGCTTACTGGAATTCAAAGATTCACATTCTATCTATGTATCTATGTATCTATGTATGTATGTATGTATGTATGTATGTATGTATGTATGTATGTATGTATGTATGTATCTATCTATCTATCTATCTATCTATCTATCTATCTATCTATCTATCTATCTATCTATCTATCTATCTATCTACTGTATCTATTTATCTATCTATCTATCTATCTATCTATCTATCTATCTATCTATCTATCTATCTATCTATGTATCTATCTATCTATCTATCTATCTACTGTATCTATCTATATGTTTATTTATATCTAACTATCTAAGCTAATATTATTATTTATATTATTTTTATTTTTATAAATTTTTGCTTTATGGCAATACGGCACATTCTTCTTTTTATCTTCCAGGGATGTTTTTTTCCAATCAGTGTGTAAATGAACTGTGAGTATAAGTCATGCTCAACGCACCTCATTGATGAGCTGTCTGACACTGATGGAGATAATCACATCTCCAACATTTTCATTTTCAGCGCGCTTACCTCCCCTGATGCAACTTTCCCAACCTCTGACATCTCCCCGCCAGAGGGAACATGAATAATTAAAAAAAAAAAGTCGTTCGTTGGTACATTTCTCAGATCACAATAGACACTCTAAAAACTGCTTGTTCAACCTCCACATTATCTAGTCACTTGTGCACAAGATAAAAGCAATTTATCATTGTTTTGGTCAAATTGCAATTGCTTTTGTATGTGCATGCAATTGATCATGCACAATTGTCTGCTGTTTTTTACATGATCAATTGCTTTTGTCATGTAGCTCATGATATAATATACTGGAGGTCTGTTGAATTGTCTACCCCCCAAAAAAAAACATCTAGGCATAAGTTAATTGAATAAGTCTTTAAATGCAAAATGGTTGAACTCATTGTCATAATCGATAAAGATAAAGCAAGTTTCCCAAACAGTTTATTCCAGTTGGCCCGACAGACTGGAATGTCAGGACCCCATACCATTATGATTGCACAGAAAGAAGTGAACGCAATGACACTGTAATTTGTTGAAAAACCAAAAATAAAAACATAAATGTGAATCCTAATCTCACATAAAGGAATGTGTGACTTTATACTGTTGAAATGTAGGAATTCCATACCGAAACAAAAGTGCAGCCTTGTGCATTTTCAATCATTGTCACCAAAAATGTAAAATTTATATTGACAACACGACTAAGCTTTTTGATCAAACTCAGCATCTTCTTTGTGAACAATGACACAAGGACTCGACATTCTGATGGCACTGACATATTCATTGAATGGACTAGAGATTTGGAGCAAGTTGCAGGCTTTTGCAGGTCATCCATTGGTTGGTGCTGTTTGTAATAATTGTTTTGAGGAATGGACTTACTGGTTTGCAAATGTTAAGAATAATTTGAGTAATATACCAAAGCGACTGAGAAAAACTGTAACAAAATCATTCTGTCAGATTATTCTGGAAACAGATCAACATGTGTAGTTAGACCTGCCTGTTTGTTGATTTCCCAGTAACATAATCCTTATTCACCCTCAGTAAGAAGAAGGGAGTAATGGATGTGTTTGACAGCAAGGATATTAGAGCTTTCCCATTAAGGCTTATTGGGGCTCACTTGTCTTGATTTCAGAGGTAAATTAATTAAATTAAATAAGCCATTTGTAAGAGATTACTGGTCAGCAAGTGAAGGCTTGTTGGAAGAGCTGGAGCTGAAATTTAAAGGTCCCATATTCATGCTCATGTTAAGGTTCATACTTGTATTGTGGGTTTCTACTAGAAAATTATTTATAGTGTCTCGCTTTCGACTAAAATGTAATTTACAGTCTTTAATGTTCAAAAAACACTTTACTTTTCTAATACTGTCTGCCTGAATATACCTGTATTCACCCTCTGTCTAAAACACTCAGTTTTAGTGCCTGTCTCTTTAAGACCCCCTCCTGAGAAAAGCCCAGTCTGCTCTGATTGGTCAGCGTTTTCGGGTCTTCTTTGAGTCTCTGCATTGTCGTTGCAGCCGTGTCATGATTGTAACGGCACTGTTGCAGCACTTTTTACCTACATATAGTATAGTTGTGACATCACAACCGTACGGAAGTCCTGACGGCTCGTAAAAAGTGGTTCTGAATATGGGCAGTGTGCATTCCTCTGTGGATTGAGCGTTTTGATACTTTCACAGTATTTATATAGAACCTTGACTTGCTTTATAGAGCCCTTTGGATTATATTACTTGGGATCTAATCTAGACTAGTGCAGGCAGTTATTTTTTAATTCAAACTGAGAGGTTAAATGGTGTAAAAATGCAGGAGATTTGTTGTAAATTACATTTTTTTGGATTATGTATCGTTCCAAGTTCGCTACCTTTTAGGACATAAACAGGCGCTGCATGTATGAACATTTCTGTCTTTGTGCGTGCACCGGGGTTTAGTCGTGAGTCTACAGAGTGTCTATTCCTCTGGCTCCAGATGTTCGGTCCTGCAGTGACAGCTGTCAACAAACAAGTGTGCACCATTAAAACACAACTACAGGGCCGAAAAACAAATGCTGTCTAGAAGTTTCAGTTTACGACATGACAACATCAGTGACGCCAGCAGATCTGCTCTGGGTTTAAAAAATGGCTATTTTTTGCATTCAGCGACATTTTGAAGGTGAACTACACCGTCAAAGTGCTGTTGCTGGGATTCAGAGATCGTTTGATGACCTGACAGTCGTGGTGAAATACCCGGGAAAGCTTCCCGCCTCGCCCTGTTTGATAATTCTGCCTTTTTTTCCGAAGCAACTTATAAAAAGAGCATTCAAACTCCAGAACAACAAGAGCTGGAAGTCACCAAAACTTGGAAGTGCATTCCTCCTAAACTACAATTGTGTCCACTGCTACAATACAAGGATTAAAAAAAGATGTGTTTAATTTCAGGATAATCTTCCCATCCTCCAATCACACAGCGAGGAGGAAAAAGTTAACTGTGAAAATCTGCACACTTCCCCTCCGGAACGATATGTATTAGGTGCTGTACCCTCCTGTTTCTGCCCTCCAAAATGACTCAGCACTGTCAGGATTTCTGTCATTATATTAGTAATGGATTTAGCTAAGCTTTTTTGAAAAGTGTAACGTTGTGTCTTAATTAAAAATAGCTAAGGGACAGAATTAATCTGTGAATGTAAATTGTCACTTTCCTGAAGTGTTTTACTCAAATGGGCCGTAGAAAAACCTCGCTCTAGATAGATAAGATAGATAGTTTGCCTTTGTTAAATGTAATAATTCAATAATATGGAATTTAGCTTCGGCAATGATGTGACTTGCAGATAGATAGACAGACAGACAGAAAGACAGTCAGACAGACAGTCAGAAAGACAGACATAGATAGATAGATAGATAGAAATTTACTTTAAAGAGCTCATATTACGCTCATTTTCAGGTTCATAATTGTATTTAGAGGTTGTACCAGGATAGGTTTACATGGTTTCATTTTTAAAAAACACCATATTGTTGTTGTACTGCACATTGCTGCAGCTCCTCTTTTCACCCTGTGTGTTGAGCTCTCTGTTTTAGCTACAGAGTGAGACATCTCACTTCTGTTCCATCTTTGTTGGGAGTCGCACATGCGCAGTAGCTAGGTAAGGACTACTAGCCAGTCAGAAGCAGAGTATGAGGGCGTGCCCTGACAAGCAAGCTAGTGTGATCCAAAACAAGCCCGCTTCAGCCGGTAACCATGGCTATGGCTCAGCCATACAACCTAGACTGGAGCAAGATGTTTCAGAGTGGCAAGTTATTAAATTGTTAACAAATTAGTCTTTCATTCGCAACATTTTATTTCTGCACCTAGACATGACGATACAACTACCTGAACTCTTCGGGCCTCTGCTCTAATAAGCTTGGTTTGAGGGCGTGCATGCTAGCAGCTAGCTGAGCATTATAACGTGTGTTACAAAGTGCCCACGTTTGTCTCTGAAGTAAAGGCTGGACTACAATAGAGCTGTTTGGAGCAGATTGTGAACAGTGTTTTCTGTTGGAGATGGTAAGTCCCTTTGGGGGGGACTTTGGGCTTTTTCACTTTGTAAACCTATAACGTACACAAAAAAGATATACAACACAATAAAGGAAAGGGAAAAAGCCAAAAAGCATAATATGAGCACTTTAATTAAATCTATTATATATGCTGTCTGATTATTAAAATCCACTCTCCACCAGTAGCTACTCAGCATCAATGTTAACTGTAAATGCAACATGCGTGGAGATGTTTTTGAGGATGTTTCTATGGTAACAGAGTCAAGTGGTGAAATCGAGGGTCTGTATAAGCATCGAGTTGATTCGGCTTTTCCAAACTGTTTACGTACACGGGAGCCAAGCTACTGTGTCTCTGCTCCCTCCTCACTCTCTGCTCTTTAATCCCATTGAGCTGCTTTTCCATCATCTGCTTTTTATTTTGGGGGATTTTATCTGTCTCGTTTTTGCGCCATCCTCCATCATTTTACAGCCCCGAGCAGGGAGTGAGTTAAATTCGAGAGCCCCCACCAGCAGCCAGCAGCACCTCTGACAGATGAGGAGGTGGAGGTTGAGGATGGCCAGAAGCCAGAGTTTTCTCCTGGATCCATCAGCGGTGCCGAGCTGACGCACAGCTAGAAATCTACAACTAAAAGTATTTCTGACTCGCAACTATACAGACAATGTTAAAAGAGTGATGTCCTTTATCACGAAACCTAGATACCCTTTATAAGAATATATAATTTTAATCTATGTCATTTCATCTTTCAAAATAACAATTACACAGTGCTTTACATAAAATAAAACGATGGAGCCATAGGGGTGCCATAAAAAAACAATAAATCTGTAACATAAAGAAATAAATCTGGAAATATAAAGACGATAGGCCTAAATAAATGAAGGAATTGGTCAATTAAAAAATTTGGAAATATTATTACATTGGGAGAGATGATGTAGGGAAAAGAAAAAACAATAGGGAAAAGAATAACGGGACATAAAGAATAAAAAATAATACAATTTAAAAAGAAAAGGAAAAAGTAATGCATATGCAAACAATTTACAAATGTAATATATATATATATAAACATACAGAAATAAATGAACATATACATTTGAAAAAAAATGCTTATATTATTATATTATTTGTTTGTTATTTTACAGTTTTATTACTTGTGTTGTCTTCCCTCGACCATGCAATTTTTTCTGGGTCATAATTTAAAATGCATACTTTCTAATAGTCTTTTTCTACACTTTTGTTGCTTTTCCGAACGTTTTTGTCAGTTTTTTGAAGTTTTGAACCTCTTTGGACTCGGTTTTGATTTGGACTTGACTAGTCCTGGTCTTGGACTTGTCTTGGACTCGACAAAGGTGGACTTGACAACAGCCCTGGGTCTGAGTGTCTGTAATTTGGCTATGCATTTATTATAGTTATCATAGGAGCTGATGTTTAACTTCCAAAGTTCAAAAACCTCATGCCTTGCCAAAATTCCTACCAAAATGATGGAAAAATTAAAAAGCCAAAATGTCCCTAGTGATGCCCAAGGGTTAAGCAATCTGAAACTAACAACACAAGGGATGCAGGACTTCAGTCTCCGGTATCAAAGTCCTGCACATTATGTCCAAATAACCTCCCTGTGATGTCTGAGCAAAATTTAAACACTTCCTGGACTGGGAAAAAAGGTTGCCAGAAATAATATTTTAAAGCATTTTGAATGCCGTTGCAATCAGAAGTTGTGCAACGAGCAATAAATGAATTGTTTCTTCCTGTGTGTCTCCATGGACATCGCGCCTGTATCACAACTTCAAATGTCTAACAGTATATTTACCACAAACATCATGGTCTCTGTTTAAACTGTATATCAAATATGATGCAGATCACTTTGGCTGCCGTGATTTATTCTTTTCATTTTCTGTTTATTTATTTATTTTTGTTATTTTTTCCACTTTTTTCTGGCAGGATTTAGTTGAGAACCCTGCGGGGGGTATTTTATGTTGCCTACACTTTATTAAATAGCACACTGTGTTCACTGGTCTGTCTGACCTACTTTCTGTTTTTGACAACTCTTTTCTTTGCATTTGAGTAAATTAAATAAACATGCAAGAAATTATATTATAAATTTAATATAAACATATGAGAAATAACTATATTTTGTAAGATACTTGGTAAGTAAAATTATATAACTGGATGAGTTGAAAATGTTAGAAAATGAGTTGAAACAACTGAAAATGTCAAGTTTTGAAGAAAATTTGAATGGTGCAACAAGGCAGGCCTGCTCGGTTCTTTCTGGGAATGATTGTAAAGATTTACAAAGAATATGTTTATGTCATTTCCTCTCTAACTGGGACGTTTTGGGACCGATTGGTGGGGTTGCTGTGGATGAAGTACACACGGAGATACACTGGTAAGAGCTAATGAGGTTTAACCATGTATCAGCTAATTTAAAAAGCTCATGTAACTGTATTGTGTCAACAGCTTACTTCATTTAATATTGTATGCGGCTTTTTCCTTTGCGAATGTTCCACCAAAACAAGTTCCTTCCCGAGACCAATTTGCAGATAGATTGTCGCTGCGTCTGGAAATTAGCGCCGCCCAAGATGATTGTGATTGGTTTAAAGAAATGCAAACAACCAAGTGTTTGTTTTTTTCCTCCTATCCAGCAGTATGTGTAGATGGGCCAGACCTTACACCACTGCGCTGTGGAGATAAATCTGAGAAGCGAGACTACGGTGAGTCTGGTAACAGGTAGGCTTAGACTACAAACTGCTACAAACTGCATTTTCCTTTACATTACTCAGATGTCGGCGTTAATGTAACATCTCAGAGGAGAAAGTGCTGTAGCAGGTGCAGTTGCTTGATAAAAAAAATAAATAAAATGAAAGTGGGCGTTTGCTGTCACTCATTCCCCTAAAATGGTCTCAAATAGACATGCAGTAAGAGGGAGCGCATTGAAGAGTACAGATTGTGCCATCTATATTTTAAAAGCGGCATCTGATTTAATGTTGATATGTGAGGAAATGGATTTAAAAAAATTCTGATGCTTCAGCACACAAACTGCATGACAGATAAGAGACGGCAGCGATTAAAAAGCCTGCGATCCACCGTGCTTTGTTGTGGAGAAAGAGGCTTGGAAATTGAAAGGCACTTTTTTCCCCTCTGCTGCTGTCCGCCTGTTGATGAGTCTATTCATCAATCACTTATCTGCCTTGACAAGGACGTCAGTGAATACTATATTACTTGACATCAAATCAGTAGCAATTCTGCCTCAATGTGTGAGCACAATACTGTGCAGCTTAGTATTTTTAGCAGTGAAAACTTTAGCGGCTCAGGAGTTGATGTGTAGGGCTAGGTATCGCCAATGATTTCCCAAATTGATTCAATTCCGATTCACAAGGTCCCTCTTCGATTACATTCATGAATTAGGTTAGGGAAATTTTAGTTCCAATACCGATTTTGCTTGGATATAAAAGAGATTCTCAGAGGACAAGCAACTGTTACACGGTTTAGCTAACCTGGGCTCGTTGAACAACAAAACACAGCTACTAAAGGCTAATTTTGCTCGTAACATTATATTGTCTCCTCTCCCTGCATGTGTGCATTTGATGTGAGAGTGAGACCTAAGCTGGCCTGGATGACTGTATGTCTTTCCTACTTCTACAGGTTTTGTGCTGTGTTAACTGACTCACCCAGTCGCTGCTTTAATTTGTGTTGAAAGATGGCTGCTGAGCTTGATCTCTCCGCTGTCCGCGTTTCGCAAGCTCTCTACTCGCTGTTCGCTGCTTCCGTTTCGCTGCTCGCAAGCGCTCGCTCGCTCGCGTACGTCTTCGCACGTCCGTGGCTACGCGCCCGCGTTCGGGCTCCGTCCGCTAACCGTCTGCTACCCGTTCGCTGCTCCTCATCCGCTGCTCCTCATCCGCTGCTCCTCATCCGCTGCTCCTCATCCGCTGCTCCTCATCTGGTTTCCAGCGTCTGGCTTCCAGCATCTGGCTTCTAGTCCTCTCCTCTGTTGCCGTCGTTGCCGGGCCAGCCCTGCTCTCTTTGTTGTTCAGTTCAGGTTTTAAAAGGTGTACAGAAGTTGTGGGAAAACAAGAAAACGTCTCTTCAATCCTAAACAGTCTTTCTCTCCAATAGTGGTTTCCACTCTAAGCGCAAGGCTTTCCATCGTCAGCATGCAGCGTGCTCACTTCCGTCTTCCTACTTCCAGAATCAATGTCAATCTAAATCTCCTCCACAAGTCTCCCACACTCTAAACTCTTTATGAGGACTTTGGTTAACTGCTCCTCAGATCTCTGCAGAGTTTTCTGTTGCAAGACTAAGACAACTTTTGAACAAACACTTGTTCCACCAAAACAAGTTCCTTCCCGAGGCTATTTTGCAGAGGCACAGTAGCGCTGCCCAAAACGATTGTGATTGGTTTAAAGAAATGCCAATAAACCAGAGCAAATTTTCCTCCCATCCCAGAATGCTATGTGGACTAGCCAGACCCTCCTCCACAGCGCAGTGTTGGAAGGTCTGGCAAAGTGAGACTACACAATCAGTAGCCTACATAACAACGGAGTAGTGACAATTGTCAATACAACAACGTACATACAACAGGCAGAAAAATCTAAACAAAACACATACATAAATTCATCAAAACATTATTGTCATTATTTGAATTATTATTTGGCCAAAATGGCCAATAACAAATAAATGGTAGAGTGTGAGTGGATCACCAACCACAATCGTGTGACCCCGGCTTAAAATCCCTGTGTTTTAAGACCCATCCATCCACCCTGATCTCCCCCATAAATGGATTTTCACGCTCTTGTACAGCAGCAGTCGTTGTGCTGCATGCAGCAATAACTACGTGGAATACACACAAATTACAGTGCATTACTCTTCATAGCTATATGTACGAATGGTTCATGAGACCAGCCTGATCGTCCACATCAGATGATACCGCACCTCATGATAGAGGTCCATCGCAGGAAGTAGTGTGCCCTTTATATAGCAAGTTGGAGGTTTGCAGGTTTGCACGTTTGCAGGTTCTTCCATCATGTACTCTGCCGTGTGTAGATACCTCTTTCTGTTCCTGATGTGTGTTAAGTACCAGCTGGACCACTTTCTTGTTTTAGTGAGCGTGAAGAGAGAGAGACTGTCTGTCAGTTCTTATTCGTCCCAGTTTTCATTTTAAAGGAATACTATTATGTTTTGAGTATCAAATACTTGTCATGCAGAGGCTTGAAAGGTGCGTGGAGTCAAAGACTGACACAGTTTCACTTTCACAGTATCACAATGATGAAAACTTCTCAGTCTGCTGTGTAATCCACTGTATGTTCCAAACTACAGTGGCCCTCATTTATCAACCTAACGTAGAAACCAGCGCAGATATGAGCGCAGAAATCGTCTTCCGACAGGCTTCACGTGTGATTCATGAAACGTTCGTATCACACCAATCAGAGTGTAAGAATGGTCGTACATTGATAAATGCAGCGGCTGGAACAATTCAACAACTTGCCCCTACAATTTACGACATGGCGAGACGTAAAATCCGGCTGAGAAGAGGCACTTTTCAGAGGTGGAGATTGAAACCCTGATATCGCCGGTTCATTTGCACTAACTTTGGCAGCCTGAAAACTGGTACTAAAGGCTGTAGAAAGAATGCGGAATGGAAAGAGATCACTGATGCGGTCAACAGTGTTGCCGTAGTAAATCAGACTCCAGCTGAAGTTTATTTAATTTATACACCCTTGACATATGTATTCTATAGTCCTAATAGTAATATACAGGCTTCTATTGCAATCTCTTAGGCCTACATGGTGTACCTATATTTAAATAAACACACAGTAGTGGAGTTTATGCAGTGTCTTTTATTTTACTGTTTTTTTCATGAGTCAGAACGAGGCAACAGCTGTGAGAAAGAGCGCGTGTCCTCCGTCCCCCATGTGCTGGACCACCACCTCGACCCTGTCTCCTGACAGCAGAGGGGCTGGAAAAAGCCGAAATAACTCGGTCAATGGCAGAAATACGTCGTTCATTTGTGGCCATTAACGACACTTTAAAAGAAAAACGAAAACCTGAAGAATAAATAAAAATGTGCTTCCTGTATTGAGTATCATTGCCAAACATAACACTATAGGCTACCTTTTAAAAGCGAGGAATAATATCCTGTCTCCTTCGTTAGCCCCCAGTTGGGGCTGTGCTGGACACTGCTCTCTGGGCATCAGTTCATCTGGCTCCATCACTACATTTATGCCACCCTGTTTTCCTGCGCAATGTTGTGGAGAACCCCACAGGCTAAAACAATGTTGCAGACTTTTTCTGGCATGTATAGTAGGGTCCCCCCCGCTGATGCAAGACAGAGCCATCTGCCCTTAATCAATCCCATGGAGCGCTCCACCGTAGCACGTTCAGACCAGACGTGAGATTTTATCACAGCCTGCGCTCACATTCAAATTGATAAATACCGAGCTTTGCATAGGAATCGGCGTACGCCCGTCCTATGCCTGTTTTAGATCGTACGTACGTTTCATAAATGAGGGCCAATGTCTTTTCAGTGGGTTGCTGTTTGCCTTTGTTGTTTGTGACAACAGATTACGTGTGGAAAAGGTAGAACGTGTGAGAAACATAGCTGCGATACTATACAGGCAGGCGCCATCTTGGGAAACCAGTCATGACCAGTCGAACCACGAACGCCATGTAACCGGTACCAGCAATGTAGCTCAAGCACGGCGTACGTGGTTCGACTGGTCATGACTGTTTTCCCAAGATGGCGCCTGCCTGTATACATGAACTGTACAGTCTTTATAAATCTTTTTAATAAACTGTCTGTACACTTACAAAGGTCTCAATGCTTCGGTTTACATGTAGGGACCCTCATTATGCTACCGTTGCAGTGTGGTGCTATTTCGAGGTGCTATTTCGAGCCTTGTTAGTGGTGTAGAAATAACAATTTACCCTCTGCCCCGAAGGCAGGCGTTAGCAGCTAACCACCCGTTTTGCGCTAGCTTGTTTTAAGCTAGAGACACATTCGATAAGCATGAAAACATGTCCCAGAGAACAGTCGACTCGGTACACATATGCGCCGCAATTGTCCTTTAAACCAATGAATCGATTATCAAAATAGTTGCCGATTAATCTAATAGTTGACAACTAATCGACTAATCTTTTCAGCACGAGTTTGCTGCTTTCAGAAAACATACAGTATAAACTTCACCTGTCTAACAGTCGGAACTTGTCAGAACGAAGCTTCAGACTGTCTATTTAACTTCTATTTATATAATTTATATCAACCATCGTT
This sequence comes from Perca fluviatilis, assembly GCF_010015445.1. Lineage (NCBI taxonomy): Eukaryota > Metazoa > Chordata > Actinopteri > Perciformes > Percidae > Perca > Perca fluviatilis. The sequence goes on along the minus strand of NC_053114.1, from coordinate 41,619,726 downwards.
CATTCACTGAACCATTATGCATGTTACATGTATGATTTAAGAGTGTTTACATCCTGCAGTCAGGTTGTTTTTATGACGTATCTGCAGCGGAAAAACACATGGGGATAGATTTCTGTGAATCATATTTACATCATATTCATTTCTGTTTTTCAAATCCAATTCACATTAAATTTCCTGAGGGAGTCAAATCACATTCAGAAAGCGACACAAAGGATTCATCCAGCCAACAGAAAAAAACACCCCCATCGATGGCTCGTATACATTGTTAAAGCTGCCAGGTAAACAAAACTTGGATACACAAATCCAACCTGATTAACACAAACACACAAAGTGGATTTCAGAAACTGATTTGTCTGCCTAAGTGAGTCAAGGACGGAAACAAAGAATGAGATAACGTAGAGTTGAGCTGGCAGCGAATGGGCGTTATGAATGGGAAGGTTAAATAATGTGAGAGAGGACAACAAAGAGATGAAAGTGATCAGAAAGAGATGAGGTGGCTTTAATGCATCTCATCATCATCTCATTAAAATATCTGTTTCCCTTCTTTCGAGAGCGTTTGATGCAGCTGCAAAACATCTCCAATGGAATAAAATGTATTGTCTATGAAATGTTTGTGTATTTTTTTTCTTTTTTTCTTCAGTAGAACAAATTCAACCCCAACACAAGGAGAGGGACACTTGCTCTCTTCTTCTTTCTTCAACAATGAGCAGACGAGGCTCATTATCATTTGATTATTACTGCTGCTGAGAGAGACAGACTATTTCAATTTAAATGATTGTTATTATAAGGACACAAATTCATAATGCCCACCGAAATATTAGCACATTTAGACAAATTATTTCAATGAGAAAGAAAAAAAAATATTTATAATTTAAAAAAGCCCTAATTTAACATCTCATTATGACTACTAATGCAAACTTATTTATTTTATTTTATATGATATAATTATTAATAACAATCCATCAATCACAGCACATACTCAGATCATCTTTCCACTCTGATGCCTCAGCTGCAGAGTTCCTACATTTACATTGATATTTACCATCACTAAACACACCAAAGTCTGTAAGGGTTTAAGGAAATTGGCAAGTACTTGCCCTGATGAAGGCCCCAACGGCCGAAACACGTTGCCATGTTTTAATGATTTAGCCAAGAAATATATTAAAGGCTCCTCCTGAGTGCCACAGTTTCCTTAAACCCTTGGATACTCCAAGGGCTGAAGAGCAACGGAGGGTAACCCCTACTTTCCACCAGGCGTGTCTGCGCCACGTCCCGGACGCATCCCAACCCCCGTGAGCAATCGCGGCCATTCAAGTCAGTGCTTGATATTCCACCAGCCGCGCCGCTACCCAGAAGTGTGCGCGAAGCAGCTTTCAGCTCCGCTAAAGATATGCGCCAGGTCTATTTCCAAGCGAGCCGCAGGCCGTGTGGACAGTGGAAGTGAAATAGCAAGAGCATCCAGTCAGTTAACCAAAAAAAAAACCTCCCAATATCGTAAACCTCTCCTCTACAACACAACACCACGGACAACGAGAGATTCATCTTGGAGGTACGAGTTGGGCAGGCAAGACGCTCCGCTTCTGAGACGCTCCCGATGTGGCATGGCGAGTGGCGGAGGATGGAACAAAACCGCGGCACAGCCAGAACACAGCTCAGGTGCGCCTGGTGGAAACTCAGTGTAACACTCTCTACACACCCGAGCTGCACTCCATGCAGACTGCATTGTGACACCAAAGTCTGTGTCTGGTTCAACGAAAGTAGCCTACATTTCCAGGATAATTGTTTGGCATCAGCACCAAACATTACACTCTAGTTTAAAGAAAAGCAAACACCCCAAAGTGTTTTTTTCTCCTATCCTAGAATGTATCTATGGTTTAGCCAGACCTTACTCCACATCGCTGTGGAGATACAGTAGGTCTGGCAATGCAAGATTAGGTAACAATATAATCAAAAGAGACTGCTGTGGACGGACTTTTTGCAGTACTTGCTTTTATCTTTTCATTTTCTGTTTATTAAAATGCACCCAAACACCAATGCAAATTCCTTGTATGTGACAGGCCGTCCACACCCAAAACAAATGGCCGTATAGGTCGATTATGCTTGTAATAACCCCTATTAACGTTTGTTGCTGGGTGGAAAACTCTTGGCTGTAGAAATTATCATGGGAGCAAACAAGGAAGTGAAGTAACAAAGGATAAGAGCACCTCACCATGAAGAGGAAGGTTGGAAGATGTGTCAAACAAACACACTTACACTCAGGAGACTGGGGTTCATGCTCCATATGAAACCAAAAGCCAACAGTAACCTTTTTAAATGGACCAACTTTGATACAGACCTAAATCCATGACTCATTTCAAGTCTCTTTTCCTAACCCTAACCAATCATTTTTGTTGCCCAAACGTAGTTCTGTTTCACGACGTTAACTATGTGTTTAAAACTGCGACCATTACGTTAAATAGAACGGTCATATGTGTCGTTTTGGGAGTCATTGGCAATCGCCCTAGTGTACGGTTTAGATATGAGGACGTGCTGCATTTGGAAACCTTCTTGGTAATAAACCTGATTCTGAGTCTGACAACTTTAGCTGTTGCTAATAAAAATAATTAATAGTCATTTATTTGATATAGCACCTTTTACAGACAGAGTCACAAAGTGCTTCACACAATAAATATTTGTTAAAATACAGTAGGATCCAAAACAGAAGATAAACAAGCAAAAACAAATACAATACCAATGAAGGTAAAAGATTAAAAGACTAAAAACCCAAAATTACAAACATGAGACAAAAGCGAGTTGAAACAAGTGTGTCTTCAGCTGCTTTCTAAAAACGTCAACCGAGACTGCAGAATGTACATTAATAGGAAGGGCATTCCACAGAGTCGGAGCTACCACTTCAAATAATGTCACACATTTGCACTACATACATCACTGTCTCACTTTACATTACTGTACAGTATGCCATTCTCATTTTTATCATTATAAACATTTCCTGTTGTTAGAATAACCCATTTTGAGGACATATACAGCCGTGTTGGAGGGATGTGTTGCAGAATCAGTATTTCCACTTTACAAAAACACATTTCTGTTTCATCCAAGTCCAAATCCGTGTAGAAAAAGGATCATTTGCTGTATTTTGAGATTTTGAAGTTGAGTTACTGTATGAAGCAGCTCCGACTGGATGAAAGCTTGCAGCTGTGGGGGAATCTGCGTTAACTCAGACCGAGGAAAGTCCTACTTTACCCATTATTTGCTACATCCTTGCAAATGAGGCTTTTGTGTTTTCACTTAGCAACATCAATAGGTTGCTGGAATGTATTCAAAACCTCAAGGTGACGATGAGGTGAAATGCTTAAAGTCTTCCAACTTCTCCACAAACTGCATTTAGGAACATTTCCTCTTTCAGCTCTCTGCGCCGCTTCAGTTCACATCACAAGGCTCTGCCTGGAAAACTGGGACAATGTTTTCTTTGATAATCTGGGTTATATGAATTTCTAAGCGGATACAGTAGTCCTACTTGTCACCTCAATTTAGGCAGCAACCAGCCACCTTTCACCATCTAACAATATGAGAAAATTCTCCGTATCCTTGGGACAAAGTGAAATTATTGACTGTATGATGGTGAATTTGCATTGTGGGAGAAATAAACAACCTCCATGCTCTTCATCCTCCAAACGAATAATGAGTGATTATAGACAAAAGAATGTTATTTCTCTTCACTTTTACTTCCTCGATAGCCGGTTTCTCCTTTCTTTAAAAAAATGTAATACGTTGTATTTCTCTTTTTTTGTTTGCTCCGTTCTTTCTAGCTGGATGTGTCATTAGAATTTCACTTGCCTTTCTCAAATGTTTATTTCCTATTGATGTACCTATTCATTGCTGCGGTATTATATGTATTCTGTATGCAAAAAAAAAAGAAAAAAAGAATGATTACAGAAGGAAGGAAATTAGATTAGTTGATTTAATATTTATGCAGAAACAACAAAAGGAAGGCAGGAAGATGACAGTGCGCATATGAGGTTCAGAGGATCAAAGATGGAAAGAAAGTAAAAGAAGAAATAAGAGATAAAAAGAGGCAGAAACACCAGCCACTATTACAAAGTCTGTCATGTCAGTTTGGTATTAGATCTCCTCTCTCCTTGTATGTCTGCGCACCTTCTCTCCTTTTATCTTGATAGTTACACACAAGACACTCCACACATCTGACACACACACCAACCACTGCCTCTCTAACCTTTGTCAACTCAAGGCTGGAGATCACCGAAGATCATATTCCAAATCACTCAGTCAGGTACGGTCACAATACTATTCCAACATCATTAACAATAATCCAGTAAATTCGAAACAGCTCTTTAAAACAATAAATTATCTTCTCAGTCCACCAGCCCCGAGGCAAATCAACAGTACCGATGACCAGTGCAATAAATTCCTTGATTCATTCACCACAAAAATAACTACCATCCGCTCTAACTTAATACCCGGCAACGTCATTCCATCTATCCCCCCAACTTCAGCACCAACATTCTCTCATTTCATTTACCCCACACATAGACAGGTTGAGACTCTCATACACAGTATGAGACCCTCAACGTGCTCATTGGATCCCTTTTCTACTTCCTTTATCAAATTAAATACAACTTTCTTAAGCCCTCTCATCACCACCATCATAAACTCTTCCCTGCAATATGGCCATCTTCCAATCTCTCTGAAAACTGCACTTATCAACCCTCGGTTTAAGAAACCCTCTATTGATCCTGATATTCTATCACATTACCGGCCCATTTCTAACCTCCCATTTCTCTCTAAAGTCATTGAAAAAGTAATTTTTACCCAAATCCATAACCACCTTCACTCACATAGTCTCTATGAAAAATTCCAGTCGGGTTTCCGATCCGCCCATAGTACAGAGACAGCCCTGGTCAGGGTCACAAACGATTTGCTTGTGACTGCTGACCAGGGCTCTCCATCCCTCCTCCTGCTCTTGGATCTCTCAGCCGCCTTCAACACTGTTGACCACGCCATCCTCCTCCACCGTCTACAACACTTCATTGGAATTTCACACACAGCACTTCAGTGGTTTCGGTCCTAACTGACTGATAGAGTTGACTATGTTGCCCTGGGGGGAGCCAGGTCAAGGCCCCACACAGTTACATGTGGAGTGCCTCAGGGTTCGGTCCTTGGCCCCACCCTTTTTTCCATCTATATGCTCCCCCCTGGGCAACATCATCAGCAGGCATGGAGTTGCTTTCCACTGCTATACTGATGATACTCAGCTCTATGTCAGGTTGGACCCCACATCCTCCGCATTATCACTCGCCACTTTGAATGCCTGCCTGGAGGAGATAAGGGCATGGATGACTGACAACTTCCTTCAGTTAAACAGCTCTAAAACTGAAGGTCTCCTCATTGGGACCTCACACCAACTCCAATCTTCCACCCTGACCGTTTACTCATTTGCTGGTCATGACATTTCTCTTACATCCTCTATAACAAACCTGGGGGTTCGATTTGACCCCCACCTATCATTTAACACCCACATCCAACTTATCTGTAAGACTGCATTCTTTCACCTCCGGAACATCTCCAAACTCCGCCCCTTCCTCTCTCTTTCTGATGCAGAGAAGCTGGTCCATGCCCTTGTCTCCTCCAGGCTCGCCTACTGCAATGCACTCCTCATCGGGATTGCTGGCAAGAGCCTGCAGAGACTGCAGTACATTCAGAATTGTGCAGCCAGGGTCCTGATGAGGGTGTGCAAATTTGAGCACATCCCACCCATCCTTCATAAACTCCACTGGCTTCCTGTTAGGTTCAGGATTGAGTATAAGATCTGTCTCCTGACCTATCAGTGTGTCTATGGCAGCGCACCATTGTACCTTAAAGAACTCATCAATAGACATAACCCAACCCGACATCTCCGTTCCTCTGACAGCCACAAACTCCAGGTCCCCAAGTCCACACTCCGCACTATGGGAGATAGGGCCTTCCAGGCGGCTGCGCCTCGACTGTGGAATGCCCTACCAAACAACCTGAGGGCGCCACAGTCTATAGAGGTTTTTAAAAATAAATTAAAGACCCACTTATTTTGTATTGCATTTTCTTAATATAATCTTTGTTTTCTTGCTGTCTTGTTTTTAACTGTTTTAATGTATACTGTTTTTATCTGTGCACCTGTAGGACTTTGAGATGTGTTCCTCGCGAGATGTGTAAAGTGCAATAAAATTAAAATGTATTATTATTATTATTATTACCTTGACTTTTAGGCCTTCTTCCTGTTGCCACTAGGGGGCACTATGACTTTCAGTCCATTTTGTCCAGTAAATGTCTTCAGAGTTGGACTCTCATTATTATGAATCCTGAAAAGTTTCGAGCCAGTTGGACAACGTACACTCAAGTTACACCCACTTCCTGTTTCGGCGGCGAAACGCACAAAATGGCCGTCCCGCCACGGCCACGCCCTATGACAAAAAGTTTTTCTTTTAACAACTTTTCATCTTTAACTTCTTAAGATGGCACAGACCGAGTTTGAAGTTGATCGGATGAAATCTCTAGGAGGAGTCAAAATCGCACTAATTTCGAACTTTGAAATCAAAATGGTGGACTTCCTGTTGGGTTTAGGGTATGGGAAGTTTTTTGTACATCTTACACATGATACATATGTGTACCAAGTTTCGCGAGTCTACGTTAAATGCACTGCAGGGGCTCAATTTTCTTTTATCTTTGTAGGGGGCGCTAGTGAGACATTTTTGTGCGCCTATTCCAGAAACCCTTAAAATACGTAAATTTTCACCAGACTTGTTGCGACTGCCAATTTTGGTGAGTTTTTGAATATGTTAAGCCCCTCAAAAAGGTGATTCATTTGCAGAAAATAATGACAATTCCTTCAGTTTCAATAGGGCCTTTGCAGCTGTCGGCGCTCGAGCCCTAATTATCGAGTATTGCACCTGTCAATACAGAATGAAATATTCTGTAGCCTATTTTGCCGTCAATACTGCTGACGTTGCCTTTGCTGTTATCAAATCAGTATATTTAAACATGAAGTATACTACTTACTGCTTGAGTGCAGAAAAGGGAATTGAAATATATATATATATATATATCGAAATATGTGCAAACAAATGTAGAAACACAAAAATATCGACAAAATAAAGTTGAAGAACACACTATTATTTAATTTTATCAATGGGAAACATACATGTGTCCAGACAAGGCTAGCAGCAGCAGCGCCGCGTCAGACACGTTCCTGGTGTGCAAAGACATAGAAAAATCCACGCAGCTGACACGCAACAGAAACGGCGCGCTCACGCCACGCAGCCAGTGTGCAGGAGCCCTCACCGTTCACTCAGTGAGCTTGTGCATAAAAAACAGAATAAATGAATCGTCAGCGCACTGGACATTGGTTCATTTTGAGCCCAAGAAACACGTTTGAAACAAGTTGAGGGGCAAACACGTTAATTTGTCACTCCAGATAGGACTACATTGTTTTGACCATGTGTGTAAGAATGTGTGCATGTGTTTTCTATGTGCCGCTATGTCTGTGCGCTGTATTTGACAATGAAAATACAATCCTGCCAGCGCTACTGGGTGGTGCATCCAAGAAAGGATTAACATCTGAGATTTGTCACTCTACAGGCTCAGATGCCGGAGTAACAGCAACAAGAGGTGTCAGAATATTCCCTGCTGCATCTGAAGCACACCGACTGTGATCAATTACCAATGATTTTCTGCGTTCCTGGAGGGTTTCTTTCTGAAATGTAGAAAATCTATCACAATCATGGGTCTGCTTTAGAAAAGGGTCAGCAGTGGTGGGTTTTAATGATAACGTGCAATACCAGTCAATTTCTGTTGAAATATGTTAGCACAAAAAGTTATGTAATCAAGTTACATAAATGCATTTAGTTGACTGATATTAAGCTGAACTCTGAAGCACTATCAAACTGGATCAAAAGGTATTCTACTGTATAATAACCACTTACTGTCCGCAGTAGACAGCACGGACAAAAAGTCACATATTGCACAACAAATCTCATCTTTATGGAAAACTAAAATCTATTTTCACAGGGCAAATACTTGCCGCACAACACACACATGCACGCACGCACGCACACACGCACGCACACAAACATTCACAACAAGAGGAAGGGGAGACAGAATGTATGTCAAATCATCAAACTGGAACAACTCGTCGATCACTGGGATGAGATTTCCGAATATGTGATTGAAAAAGTCACAAAAGAAAGAAAAAATCATGTTCAAATTAATGGCTTGTCACCGGACGGCCAGAGAGACATGACAACTTTCCCTGAAAGATGAGGAAATATATTTTCCGAGCCAAAGTTTTAAAAGAAGTACTTTCCTCAGATACAGAAGACTGAAATCTGTAGGAAACTGTTCAGTCCCAAAGAGCACCTGTGCTTATAGATCTACATTCCAACCATAGACTCTATAATATGAATGGACAAAGCATCCAGTTCGGCGAAGTACTGCAAATGCCGAAGTGCCTTAAACCTGCATTCTATCTGAATTCCAGCAGGGGGCGAACACGTGCGGTTGCAAAAGGAGGTCGGTTTCTGTAGAAGTCTATGAGAAAGTGACCCATTGATTTATTACCTCAGTAAACATTTTCATAATGCGTTTATGGTCTCAATCGCTAGTTTTAAGTCTTCTGCAATACAGAATGATGTTCATTTTTTGAATAATGGTCTCGTTGATTTTAAAATCGACGATAAAGCAGGGGGTGTTTTAGGGCGTGGCTATGGTGTGATTGACAGTTCGCGGCCTGTCTTATATGTAATATAACTATGGAACAAAGATATATTTAAAACCCAGCGAAGCTAAATCTGACCTCAAATTATGCTAGCTTTCAGCAGCAGTTGCATCCAGATTGCCAGTGAAAGTGTGTAAGGTAGAGTGTAAGCAGCGTTGCCAACTTTCAGATAACGTCACAGTCAGATTTATTTTTTTTATTTATCCAGGTAAGTCGATTTCGAACAACTTCTCATTTGCAACGACGACCTGTCACATTCACACAGTTCCACATTCATACCTGGAAGCTGCCAAGTACAATCACAGTCTGATCTGCTGGCCACTGAGCAGTGCGGTTAGGGGGGTTAAGGGCCTTGCTCAAGGGCACCTCAGTGGTGGTAATGAGGGAGGGACAAGCGCTGCTCTTTCACTTTCCCCACCCAGATTTTTATCCCCGATCTCCCGGTCACAAGTTCGCTTCTTTAACTTTTAGACCACCACTGCCCGTAATAGCACCCAACAGTCTATGGCTCCTCCCTCACTCCTCCCTCTCGTCTAAAATCGTCACATCTGCAACCAGGATGGCTGCACCCATAACGGCAAACTCGACGACTCATAGCAGATCTCCACAAACCAATGGGTGACGTCACACATGCTCTGTCCATTAATATTTACAGTCTATGGTTCCAACCTTCATCGATTGTTGATAACTGATTTAGCAAACTGAATCAGCCACAGCCGAGCTTTTGGCTACGGTTAGCAGGAGACAAAACTATTAGCAACATTTTCTCTCCATCTCTGAAACGCTTCTACGATATAGACATGTGTTTCATTGTGTTTATTGCCACACTCAACTCTTTTTGAGAAGGCTGTCTTCCTTTTTCTTAGGTTGTTTGCAGTGTCGGCAGTTGTTTTCAATGCTGGAATAACAACTTTAGTCAGGATTTTCCTCCACTGAATCAGGCTTTGACAATCTGAAGGGACGTGCACATGCATCTGCATCTGTAGACAAGCCCTCTCTCTGAAATCACCTGTGATTGGCCAAAGTCTCCTGTCACAGGCTAGATTTTCTAAAGCCTGACAACCAAGAGGAGGTGCAGAAGGCTAGTTTCATCTCAGAACACTTGAATTACAACATGCTGAAATATTATTATGGATTTTTTCCATCTAACTTCAAAAACTGATTTTATGTCAGCTGTGGCTAACAGCTGCTTATTTCACCCAGCAGCTAGAGAGCAACATTATCTTCCATCAGGAGTTGTTTTTGTGTTTGTGTCACCCTGGAAGTCCAATATTCTCTCTCTCTTTTAGCTGTTTTCAGTCCCCACCAACTCCTTGGGGAAATATCTGTCTCTTTAGCTGCTAAATGCTCCCCTCTGCTTTCAGTGAGTCTTTAACTGCGTCTGCCTGCAGTTTGCTGCTTAGCAAGTAGTATGCAGTGGCTTCTTACAACTTTTTTTTTCACACATACAAAAAAAACACATGTTTTGAGAGTGAACCAGAATAAACAATGAGCTGAAACATATATATGAAGCTCCATGAAGCTGACGGGAGCTGCAGATTATGCTGATGGTTCTCGGTAGGTTCATACCAGAAACCTCCTAAAGGTGCAGTAAGTGAAGATTGTTAATATTTCAACTGCCAAACAAATACACCCCCCCACCCTTCCCCCAGATTCACAGATGGATAACTACTGGCCTGCCCGCACATTCACATGCTGCCTCTCCCTCCCCCATCCCACCCCTATACCGTCAGGCTTTTCTTTTTGAGAAAAATTAAGTCATTCAATGTGTGCAATGTTTTAATGACTCTGTTTTATCAGTGGTTTATTGCGTCTGTCCTCAGGTTTTGCAGGTGGCTTGGTATGGCAGTCTGGTAAAAAACAGGCTAGCAAGCCTGGTCAAAGTGGCAGCTGAGGTGATCGGGGTGCAGCAAGCCCAGCTGCAGGATATTTATTGGTAGCGTGTCACCTGCAAGGCTCAACAAATTCTCAACTGCCCTAACGGGAGCGTGCCTATGTTCCCACAGCCCTATGTTCCCACAATTCTAAGATGTTTTTCAAAATTAGGCACTATGCTCCCACTTTTACTTTTTCATAAATTTGTATCAAATTCTATCCCCCTAACCCTAACTCTAACCTTAAAAAATGTAGGAGGATAGGGCTTAAATTGAAGGGAAATGTATGAACACAAGACCTAATTTTGAAAATGGCCTAGACCACCATCTTACGACTTCAACTTGTACAGAATGCTGCTGCTCGCTTTTTAACAAATACGTCTAGACGCGCACACATCACTCCTGTTCTCTATACCCTACATTGGCTCCCTGTGCGTTTTAGAATCGATTTCAAGATTTTACGGCCTGGCCCCGGAGTATTTGTCCGATATCTTAACACTGCGTGAGCACAACCGGTCCTTGCGGTCCTCAAATCAGCTGGTTTTAGAAGTCCCAAGGTCAAAGTATAAACGGTGGGGTGATCGGGCTTTTGCAGTTGCTGCCCCAAGACAAGTTACCCCCTGAAATTCTGACGACTACAGATGTAGCACTTTTTAGGTCTAGACTTAAAACTTATCTGTTTAGAAAGGCTTTTAATACATAGTAGTGGTGTGACAATTTCCCTCTCCTATTTTCTATGTAACCTTTTCTGATTTTATTGTTTCTATATGTCATTCTTTTTATTGTATGATATGTTATATGATGTGTGTTTTAGTCAGTACTGATGTGAAGCACTTTGGATACCTGTTGGTTACTGTAAAGTGCTATATAAATAAATAAATGTTGTTGTTGTAGAAATGTGGGAACATTGGGCTGTGGGAACATAGGGCCTAATTTTAAGAAAAATCATAGATATGTGGGAACATAGGGCTGTGGGACCATTGGGCTGTGGGAACATAGGGCTGACCCCGCCCCAACCACACACTTTTTAAGGAGTTTGGTCTCTTGCCCTCTGGCCGCTGTTTCTGAATGCCCAGAACAAGAACAAGGCATGCCATTGAAAGGCTTAATTTACTTCATTAACTGCTGTTTTTTTTTTATCCACATCTGTTTTAGATAGCTGGATAAGATTGGATTGGTCACTTATTTATTTATTCCATTCAATTTTTACTTGCCTCTGTACATCACTTAACATGCATTTATTTACTGTGCTGTTTCTAATATTTCTAGCTTGTTTTTTAGTTTCTGGTTCAGTTTGGCAGGTGTACCTCGTTTCCATTTGTGGTGTGGAATTGTTCCGTTTATTGCGATTGTGCTGTCAATATTTTTTTGTTTGTCATGGTCATTGATGTGATTTGATGCCTGCTGCAAATCAAATTTCATTCTGGATAATGAAGTTGAAGTTGATTTAATTTGAAAACAGAGAGCTAGGTGACGGTGAGGAGCTATTCACTGAATTTGACAAAAAGTGTATTGGATTAACATCATTTACTATACTTTAAACTGTAACATTTTTCTGCTCTAAATAAAAAATGTAACTTTAAAAATGTGCAGTAATTTATTGCCTACAGAAGCAGGGCTTTCAATTTTCCACACCCACCCCGACAAACAGCCTAATTCTTTTGGAGGGTTTCAGAGCGTGACGAGCTCAGAATATAACTGTCTTCATGTTGAAAGGTTATCTTGCACGGTCTGGCGTGTCAGGTTCGGTTTAAAGGAGCAAGCTAACGTGATTTGGGCATCAGGCGAGGATGTCTCCTGGACAACTTACTGAGGTATTTCAGGCATGTCTAACTGGAAAGAGAAGCAGAAACTACTGGAGGGATTACTTTTCTAATCTGGCCTTGGAACACCTCCTCGGATCCCCCGGAATAGCTTGGGGGGCATTTTCTTACCAGTGTATCCACAGCAATCCCACCAATCGGTCCCAAAGCGTCCCAGATAGAGATGAAATGCCATAAACATATTCTTTGTAATTCTTAACGACCATTTCCCATAAGAGCCAAGCAGGCCTGCCTTGTTGCACCATCCCAAATTCTCTTCAAAGCTTGCTAATTTTTTACCCATCTGGCTTGCTAGCTCGAAGTTGGTTGTTTGCTGAAGCGAAGGGATTTTGAGAACGACAACACACAGAGGGCAGAAGGTTAGGGGCAAACGCACCAGATGTCAGGCAATTATCCTGAAAATGCACTGTCAGGTTCATCTAAACTTACTGTATTCAAAGATGTTTCCAACATGTCAAGTCTTTCCTGACTGAGCCAAGAGCCGACTAACAGTGACATGGAGTCTTTTTTATTCCTCGTATCCCACAGCGGACACTCAACTCTTTATGCAGATTGCTTCAGGTGTTTCGAGTGTGCGGCGCTGTAATGAGTTCTGTGACTGCTGAGTCACACTAATCACACTAATGTGAAAAATGAAATCAGACTGAGGTTCCTGCCTCAAACATACAGCCTGCACTTGATACCAAAAAGGTCAAACAACAGTTGATCGATGTAACGTGTCACGTTTCAAAAATGTCTCCCATAAATTGTATTTGACGTGCTTTCTAAAAAGATGCAGGCAGTGTTGGGAGGGTTACTTTTAAAAGGTATTCCACTACAGATTACTGAATACATGCCCTAAAATGTATTTTGTAACATATTCCATTAGATTACTCAAATTAAGTAACATATTACAAATACTTTGGATTTCTTTTGGAATACAAAATCGTCTTGCTGAGCTTTGTCTGGGTGCGAAAAACACATTCCTGACAGTGTCCTGGCTGGGGGTCTTCTCTTGGAAATGCATGAATTTTAGAGCAAATAAAAACAAACAACAAACTAAAAGGGCACTGGGAGAGCGCTGTCAGCAAAGGCCATGCCCTATCTCGCAATGTTAACTAAGTCCAAAGTAATTTGTATATCTGCTCCGTGATTTGGATCTGCTCCCAAATGTATTGGGTTCTTCCTTGGCCCACAGCACATGAATATGCATGTGAAACTGCTGCATTTATTTGAGGCTTACTACTGATTGTTTTTGTACGAACAGTAAATTAACATTTGGGCTTGCAGCTGCAAATCGACACCCTACCCCACCCAGTCAGAGACAGCAGTAGTTGTAGCAGTAGTATATTATATTATAGAAGTTATGGCAGGAGTTGTGATGAAAGCCTTATTTTCCTTTCTCCGCGGCACGCTCGTTAAGAGTCTACTTAGCTAATCATTGCCGTTAATATGTTAAAACGGCGGTTTATATCACACTCTGTGTGTGCTCTTGAGTGTTTATATGTTCAAGTTAACTTTTATAATATAATGCAGGAGGTTATTGTGAAGCGAATCTCAGTTTCTGTGCTCTGTAGGCGTGCTTTCAATCACCTCGTAATTTATTCAACGCTCCATGTCTGTAGCCTACTTGTAACATTGGTAACAGCAACAGCTAATATTATTGGGCACTGTAAGTATATAGCTGCTGCTTTGAGTTCAGTTAGTAACTATATTAACCACTGTTGATTCCTATAACATTCATAATTATTAGTATAGCTCCTTTATCATTGGCATAATTATACTGCATCTTAAATTGATATTCTTATTGTATTTATCTTTGTTTCTTGTAGACCACAAACAACAAATGCAACTCAAAATAAAGCTCTGTTAAGCAGACATACTTCCTCTGGAGCCTGATTCTTTGACCAAAAGAATCCGCTTCAAGCAGTTAAATTGTGGGAGGTCAAACCCCTCCGTTTCATACGATATTAAATTAACTGTTCACACAATACAGTAACATCAGCGTTTTAAATTAGTGGGATACATAGTTAAACCTCATTTGCTCTTACCAGCGTATCGCGGTCCACAGCAATCCCACCAATCGGTCCCAAAACGTCCCAGTTAGAGAAGAAATGCCGTAAACATATTCTTTGTAGATCTTTACAATCATTCCCCGAAAGAACCAAGCAGGCCTGCATTGTTCACAATCCAAATTTCCTAAGTTTGTTGTTCCCCGAAACGGAGTTTGAGAACAGCAACACACATAGAGCGGAATGTGATGCAATTATCCTCATACCTGCAAACTCAGAAGGGCTGAAAAAGGTGACACATTTTTATTCGTTTTCATTTCGCTCATATGTTACGACAAGATGGACATTAAATACTGCATACAATACTAATGCAGTGGAGGAGAGAGCCTTGCCTAAATCCTTCACATTGAACTAACAACACAATTCGCTGATCTTACGTTAGCTATCAAGCTTGCTTTCCATTATAACTTTAACGTTAAACGTGTTAACAACAACGTTGTTAGAGAAAACAATTATATTGTTGGCAGATAACAGCACTTACCTCAAAACTAATGTCAGTGATTGTTTGTGATTGGCCAAATGACGTATCACCAAAGATGTTTTATTGTGAAGAAGACCGCAGTAGGTTTTTGAAACTCCCGTTTATAGGAACTTACACCCCTCCCCCCCCAACAATTTAAAACTCTTCAGATCTACATGATTCACGTGGAGGACATTTTCCCATTAAAAAAAGGCGATTTTCACTAGTTTCGACTAGTTTCGACTAGTTTGCAGGTATCTATCCTGAAAATGTACTTCCGTTGATCCAGACTAGCACAAACATTATAATGGCGACTTTTCAAAAAGGTGGTTGTTGCAATGGAAGAGGGAGGCTGTGTTCGCACGGTCCAACTTTGAAGAAGTCCTTTTTTGCACGGCATGTAAGAACCGGAATAATATGTACATGTGTATGCAGTCACTGTGGCCTGTGAGCCTCCAAACCAACAAGCCAAGCAACTGCCAGATTTTAGAATAACCAGCACGTACATGCATTCAAACGAGAGCACCACAATGACAGTTTCAGGGTTGGGAAACATCACATTGATGCTTTTTAAATCATTTGCATGACAGAGCTTCTCCAGGCGCTCAGTATTTTTTTGGGCTCAAAGATGTGAACTCTCGTACATGGTGATAAAGCTCAGTTTGAAAAATGATAATGAAATGAGTTCCATACAGCCAGACTCAAATAATTGCAAGTTAAGGAATAATAACTTTTTACTTATTCTGATGATAGGTGTGTCTGTTGTTTCTATCTGTAACGGTAACGGTAAGCGCGTTGGACAGTTCACGCCTCGCCGTTGTCCATAAATACCTGACAATGGACACCTCAACCAAGAGTATCCTCTTGAACCGCTAAATAGCATACAGCATGGTCAGCATGGTGACCCAATGGTTAGCGCTGTGGCCTCGAAACAAGAATAACTTGTTCAAATCCAGGTCATTCCAGGCCTTTCTGTGTGGAGTTTGTATGTTCTCCCCATGTTTGCGTGGGTTTCCTCCGGGTGCTCCAGTTTCCCCCACCATCAAAAACATGTACTAGGTTCTCCAGTCAGTGCCCTTGATGAAGGCACTGGCTCAGATCTGGAGTTGGTACCCGGGTGCTGTGATTGGCTGCCCACTGCTCCCTTGAGGGATGGGTTAGGGGGCAGAGAATGAATTTTGCTACATGTACTGTATGTGTATGTGACAATAAAGTACCTTTACCTTTTACAGGAGTGAATAAAAAATCAACTTCAAACCAAGAGGGGGAATCAGAATAATTTTGAGGTACTTTTGAGCAACCTTATACTTCTTTTCCACTAGATCTCTGAGGGAAAATGTTTACTTTGAACTCCACATTTGTCTGACAGCTTTAGTTACTTATATGAAATAGTATATGTAAAAGCATATACATGTACATGTACAATTAGCTCCACATTTACCAGCTTCAACATTAAAGTGATACAATGATACCAATAAAGATCCAATTATATAATAAATATTATTCTGAAATGAAATTCTCCATAATGAGTACTCTAACATTTGGTACATTTTTCATTTAATGTCTATTTGAATAGGGACAGATTCTACGACATTTGGGCAACAAATCTTCAGTGTGCAGCATCACAGCATTTATAGCTATTGCTAGTTTCCTATGCCCGTCCGTAGTTCCTTTAAGTATATTTTGATGCTAATTCTTAAATTATGTTTTTAATGAGGGACTTTTACTTGAAACGGAGTATTCTGCACGTGGTATCACTTCTTTTTAATTATGTAAAAGAGCTGAGTACTTAGTCTAGACAACATAACAGCGACATAATAGTGAGCTGAAATCCTGGGAATAGTCCTTTGACAGAGTGGTCTCGCTCCGACAACAGACAGGAAAACTGGGCGGCTGTCCTGCAGCACCTGCACCGACGACTGATTGACAACCACGGATATGATTGGTTGTTACTAGCCACTTAGCTGTAAATGAGCCAATCATTGTGAAACTTATTGCAAACAGCTGATGCCAATCAGCCAATTGGGGACAGCTGTTTCAGTTCCAGAAAAAAAAGTTGTTGGAATAAAGCGTGCACCAAATGATGGGAGTCTACTTAGTGGAGATGCTGGTATTACGTTTGGCTCTGGTTTGATCAAAGGAAGTCCAGGATAATTACCCGACATCCTGCGCGTGGCTCATGCACCGCATGTCCCTCACCTTCCGCTCTCTGTGTGTTGCCGTTCTTAAACTCTGTTTGCTCCCAAAAAAAGAAGAAAAAAACCCTTTGAGCTAGCAAGCAAGCTACACGATGAAAAAGGCATGTTTTGATGAAAAAAAAATTATTGCGATACACTGGTAAGAGCAAATTATGTTTAACCATGTATTCATAGCTCACGTTACTGTATTGTGTGAACAGTTGACCTTATTTTATATTGTACGTGGCGTTTTCTTTTGCGGGGTACAAATGTTCCACCAAAACAAGTTCCTTCCCATGACCATTTTGCAGAGCAACCGTCGCTATGCTGGAGCTTGGCGCTGCCCAAGACGATTGCTTCAAAGAAATGCAAACAACACAGAGCGTTTTTAAACTATCCCACAATGTATCTGTGGTGTAGCCAGACCTTACTCCACAGCGCCGTAAAGTAAGGTCTGGCAAATCGAGACAAGCTTCAGGTGAGATAGTTAACTATATGCAGCTTGAGTTTTTGTTCAAATCTGAGTTGCATGGCAACCAGAAGGATCTAACAACGTTCGTGGCCTTGGGCTTGTCGCTCCTTCTGCCCCTGACACTCGTATCTGTACTTTGTGTTTGAAAATATTAAATCTCGCCTGATTATATTTCCGAATTAAAAGCAACAGAACACACAATTTCCACAATCTACATGAAATGATTAAATTAAAAAGTATCTATATGCTTAGTTGTCTTGAAGTGTTGTGTCTAGTGTTTTCCAGGTTAGGGTTCAGGACTCGGCCCAGAAAGAACCTACAGCGGTCGGTGCAGTTATCTCGTCCTGAGCTTCAGAGCATAATTATAGCTTTTGTTGTACGAGCCTGGGGATTATTATATGTATTCAGAGGCTCGGGTATAGTATGCTGTCTCTTTTCTGTTCTTTCTCTTTTGTCCGCTCTCTTTTTGTGCACAGCAGCTCAGCCCATCTGCTAGCTGCACATTCATTTTTAATGTCTTTGCCCCCGAGCAGGGCAGTGTCAACAGAACATTGCTGCTTCGTGAAAAACTGCTAACTTTCATTCGGCGTTTCTGGTCTTTATGTCTACTTGAAGTTAAAGTTTAAACTTTGCGTGCTGCTTAATTACTCTGAGGCACAGAACTCATTGTGTGTTTTTTAAAGCGTTTTTTCTCAGTTCCCTATTCCCTATTTGCCTTTGTGTCAACATGAGGCTGGCAGTCAGAGTGCTTGCTACAGTGCAGACATCTCCACTGGGATGTAGTTCTTAGCCCTGCGGCCACTTTCCGCTATAAACTTTGAAATTCAGGCAACGTTGAACTGTTATTGCATCAGGGAAGCACCGCTGGATACAGTTGCACTCACAGTATCCATGTGTCATAATCATCTTGAGTGTTTTTTTTATAAATTAATAAATAGTTGAATAATAAATCAACACACAGGCTGTATGGCAAGCCCTTTAATGTCAGTATGACAGCACAGTGGAAAACAGGATTAAAACTGTGTGCATCCACATTTGTGTTTTATTGTGTGTCTGTTTCATATGGAACACCATTTTTATTCAATATTAAATAAATTAATAAATAAATACATAAATAAATATGCCCATGAAATACATCCTGAAATAAATGAGGCAATATAGAAACATATGTGCAAAGAAATGTATAAATATATAAATTAGTCGATATAGTTCAACAAATAAAAAACACGTTTTACATTCATGAATGTATCTAAAAAGGTCCGTTGAAATTTTTTTTTCATTTTCTATATTGTACATTTATTTATATATGTATTCCCTCAATGTTTTTATTTCAGGATGTATTTCATAGGCATGTTTATTTATGCATTTATTCATTTATTTAATATTGAAAGAATCGGCAATCCATAGTTTCGGTGTGAGGCCACACACACACACACACACACACACACACACACACACACACACACACACCAACACACACACACACACACACACACACACACATTATTTTCGTTTATGAGTGTGAAATAAAATCTTCTTGAAGGCCCTCCTGAAGTCTCGGTTAAAGATGGTGTATATGATGGGGTTCAGGCAGCTGTTGCAGTATCCGATCCAGAAAAACAAGTCGAAGAGTGTGTCGGGGATCGTACAGTTCTCTCTGCACACGGCGTGGAGACTGTAAGTGAAGAAGAAAGGGAACCAGCACAGGACAAAGACCCCCATCACCACCGCCAGAACAAACGTGAAGCGCTTCTCCCTCATCTGTGCCACTTTGTTTTTGGACAGAGACATCTGCCTGCTGCGGAGAGGCACCGGAGACGGGATGAGGTAGTGGTGGGAGCAGTTCTCGGATGATGCCCATGATATGGAGGCGCACGATGGAGGAGGAAGAGGGGGAGGCTTCAATCGGTTTGACGGCCCCTCTGCGTCCATCCGCTCCTCTGTTTTCACACTTCCGCCGGATCTCCTTGGGAAGCGAAGAGCCAGGGAAAACGAGGAGGATGCTTTTATGTCGGCGTCGCAGCTCCTCTCCTCCAAGTCGATATCGTCCAGCTCCCCCCCCCTGTGGCTGCTGCTTTTGCTGTCTACGTTGGAAGAGCTGTGTCGGTTGGCGGGCCGTGGGCTCTCCAGCTCATACTGAGATTTACCGCAACCGGTAGCCTTTCTTTGGCAAGTCCTGGCAGTGCCTTCAAAACAGGTCTCGGACTGCGACGGCTGCCGCTCCACCGCGTTCTTCGCCACAAACACGGTGGAGGCTCGCTGCTTGGCAACGCGGTAGATCTTGCAATACACGAGGATCATGATGACGCCCGGGGCGAAGAAGGACACAATGCAGGAGGAGAGGATGTACCACGTCTGGTTGTTGAGATTGCACTCCTGCCTCTGTG
This sequence comes from Perca fluviatilis, assembly GCF_010015445.1. Classification (NCBI taxonomy): domain Eukaryota; kingdom Metazoa; phylum Chordata; class Actinopteri; order Perciformes; family Percidae; genus Perca; species Perca fluviatilis. Next base: position 41,599,721 of record NC_053114.1, on the reverse strand, counting down.
TGTCACTGTCCTCCTCCTCCTCCGTCCCCAAAATGTCCTCCTTCTGCGTCATGAGGAGCGGCGGCGAGGAGATGACGATGGATATGAGCCACACGATGCTGATCATCGCTTTAATCCGTTTGGGCGTCCGTTTGCGGTTGTAGCTGACGGCTTTAGTGACCGACCAGTAGCGGTCGAGGCTGATGGCGCAGAGGTGGACGATGGAGGAAGTGCAGAAGAGGACGTCCAGAGCCAGATAGAAGGAGCACCAGGTGGATCCAAAGTACCAGTAGCCCATGATCTGGAAAGAGGAGAAACCAAATTTAAATATGTTAATGATCATTTAAAGCTATAGTGCGTAGTTTCTGTCTCCCCCATGAGGAATTCTGAGTACTGACAACAAGACACCCCCCCTCATTTCCTCGTTGTTGCATCCCCCAGAGCAGGTTTCGAAAATCGTGACCTGTACGCGTTAAAAATTTGTCGCGTGTACACAAAATAAACGTCAAAATCATGACCTGTTCACAAATCCATCCATCCTTCCATCGTCAACCACTTATCCCGCGCACAGGGTCGTGGGGGGGCTGGAGCCAATCCCAATCAATAAATCAAAATAACGTGACTATTTCATGACCTGGCGTGCTAGTAGCCAAGGAGGACATGGAGGATGAAAAAAACATGATGGACTCTTCCGAAGTTAGTGGTCCACAGCAGTTTCTGAACACAGCCATACTGAGAAATCCAGAGAGAGTTGTGTGGAGCTGATAGTCTTCATTAGCTTTGCAGCAACTCATTTGGCGATGGCTTGAATGTAACGGACGTTCAAAAAGTTACGCACTAAAGCTTTAAGCACCGGTAATGACCTGCAGAGGAAAAGAAAGTGGCCTTTAGCGAGGCGCCTTAAAGGTCATTTCGCCTTTAAATGAACAATTCAGTCAATATCTCATTACTGCCCGGTTGGCTGCAACTGTATTTAATTTATAGGAAAACCTCTCGGTGAGTTTCATATCAGTGCTCTCGGAAATAATTTAAGCCGACAATCTTTTCACAGCTGCAAGACTCCATCATGTTCCTCCACAGCGTGTCCTCTGCAGTCAAAGTGAAGTCTGTTTAAAGTGAAAAGTCCCAGATTTACCTCTTCTTTCTCTCTGGTAGGTGATAAAAAAGTAAATATTGGACTTTCTTTGGATGCTGCATTTGCCTTTCTGGGGAATTTAATTCTCATTCTGGTTTTGCGAAATGAGGTTAAGAGGAAGGCTGATGTGGAACTGATGTCTTTGGCTGTCGTAAGAACGCCAAAGGAGTATTCATCACCACTGAGACAAAACTAATGAATTAATGAATTAACAAAATGTTAATCAACCACAATTCTGATCGTCAATGAATATTTATCATGTATAAAACAAAGCATTCTCTGATAACATTTTCTTTTTAATATCACTGTAATTATAACCTGATTGATGTGTTACTGATATCCATATTTGACAGAAAAAAATAACGCTACATAAACACATAACAAACAATATGTTTTTTTTATAAGGAGCCCTTAACGATATGTCTTGAACTCTGGGGGACAAACTATCAGAGATGGGGACTCGAGTTTGAGAATCAGACTCGAGTCACACTTAAGTTGCACACAGTGCAAGTCTGAGTGACTTCAGACTTTACTTGAGACTCATTCTAAAAAGACTTTCGACTCAACTTGAGCTGCAGGACTCGTGAATAATCTTCATTTCTAAGAAAACGTCTGATGAGCTGAATGTTATTCCCCTCACGCGCCGGTTCGGGTTCTCGCGCGCCGTACCTACGTAACACGTCCTGTAATACGTAACATATCTGCTCCACGCGGCTACACGTGATAGAGGACAATTGACATTATATGATGATCCAGTGACCTTTCATGTATGTACAACATTTAATGGCAATCCATCCAAGGGTTGTTGAGATATTTCAGGCTGGACCAAAGTAGAGGACCGACAGACGTTGCCCTTACTCCAGCCGTGCCACCAGCCAACGTATCCTCATTTAACGGTTCGTAAAATAGCTTATGAAAAGTTATGCAAAATTTTTCGTGTGTTATCCTACTAATGTCCAGCAACACAAACGATCAGTGTGCCTGCGCAAGCAGCACCTGTTTGGTTAACAAAACTACTTGGTTAGGTTTGGGAAAAGATTGTGGTTTGGGTTAAAAAATAGGTATGTTAACTTACGTACGTGGCCCCCGCGAGTGCATGAGGGTTCTGTGCTCTGTGCAGACGTCCACGTCCTCTACTCTGCTACAAGTGGTAATGTAGCGATCTACTGTGCATGTGTCGAAGGTGTATAGGCTACAGATAGTATAAACAGAACTAGTATGCTTCCGTGGTGTCCGCAGCTGTCCGTGTTGGCGTCCATTTGGGAGTATAATCGAGCCTTTAGAGGCAACCCTGCACGTCAAATGAGAACAGCCTGCTCCAGCATGACTAACAAATCTGTAGAATAATAATTTATGAAAGAAATTATTTGCTGCAGCCCAAACATTATTGGCTGAATTTGAATTTGGAGTCTAAATGTTACTGCAGTGGAAATGTCTGTTTTTTTTTTCTTCGGTTTGTCAGAGCAATTTATACGATGACTCCCCTCAGATGACCCAAAGTCAAAAATTGGTAGCAATAAAAAGTTATGGAAGAGCAACCTCGATGATCTCTAAGTGCCAGAGTTCATCTACAGCAGACAGAAAACAGTCACAGACGTGAGAAGTGTCTGATGTCTAATGCAACACAGAAGATGCTGTAGGTAGATTCCAAGTATAAATGGCTGAAGAAAAGCAGGAACAACTCAATGTTATTACTGGGTGCAGAAAATCAGAGAGGGAACACCGGCTATACACAGGCATGGATTGGCCATTGGGAGTTTGTGTGGGCTGAATGGGCTGCGGCTGCACTCCTGTTGAAAACTTTTATTCTTCTTTTTTGATCGGACCATAGAGAGCCAAAGTCACGGCTGTTTCCGGAAAAGAATATGAACGGTAGTGAACGGGGAGAGGCAAAATTATTTTTTGATCCCGTTTGAATTTAGCCATGGATTACAAATATGATGTTCGTCAATTTAAAAGATAATTTTTCAACCGAAGAAAGTCTCAGTTAGCCGTAGGTTTGTCATATGACCACTTCGTTTTGTGTGAAACCGCTCAGTGAACTACATCTCCCGTCTCACAGTCTACCTCACCTAGCTTGCTCGGCTTGCTCGCTAGCTAGCTAGCTAGCTTAGCTCTGTTAAACAACACATGTAACGTTATCTTAACTGCTGTGTTTTATCCAGTGAAGTGTTTTCAGCAGATTAGCAAAAGAACAAGCGAGATCCTCTGCTCATTAGAGTAACGTTACATCCCCGGTACGATACACAGAGACATCGTAGCTTCAGCGAGACGTCATCCATGACACATTGAAGTGTGTAGTCTTTCTAATTACGTATTTTCACAGTCTTATACTTCAACAATTTAACAACAAACTGAGACTTTCTTCAGTTGAAAAATAATGTTTTAAATTGACGAACATCATATTTGTAATCCATGGCTCAATTCAAACGGGATCAAAACATAATTATTATCTCTCCATTGACTCTCGTTCATATTTTTTCCGAATTAAGGTCCCATGGACCGGAAGTAGAAGGGCGGGACTTCGGCTCTCTATAAAGAGAAGAGAGATCACATCAGTGAAAATAACATCACAAAGTGCCGGAAGCTGGCTAAAAAAACACGAGATTTAAGCATGTCAAACGACTATTGTAGCACCCTTTGTCTACCAGAGAGGACAAGTTAGCTGTTAGTAAGATAATGTTAGTTATGTAGGCCTATTAGCAAGCTAAGGCACTTGCAAACATAGTACTATAACTTTCTGATTTATCCACATTCCACTAACACAAGCTGCATACTGTGTACAAAATGCAGCTTTAGTTTAACTTACAGACTTAGCACTTTTTTACTTTACAAGACATCTTGATGACAACCATGCTCCACCCTCAACCTTTAGCCATCTTGCCATCAGGAACCAGGCAGCCTTTTTGAATCAGTGAGTACATTATCATACGGTCTTACTTACCACTCAGCTATGTGGCAGTATTAGGGGCTGGTATGCAGGGTTCAAAATTAACATTTTTTTTTTTTTTTTTTAACTAACTTTTTGAATGTTGAAATTGTACTTTTTTGGGGGGCTGGTGAGTCAAGCAAATCTCCCATTATACCAAATTTGAACCCTGCTGGTATGTATGTGTGTTGAAGGGGAGTGCAAGGATGGTTGGTGTTGGTGGTTGGGTCTCAAAAGTCCAGGGATAATGTTTTACCCCTTTTCCAGCCCTGGCTTTACATCAGATAAAAATGATTTAAAAGAACAGAGTTGCGGAAGCATGTGGATTTTAAACAGAAAAGGCCCCAGAATGGAGCCTAGGGGAACTCCATACGTCATATTTTTATGCTCAGATGCACAATTACCTATAGACACAAAGTAGTCCCTATTCTTTAAGTAGGATTCAAACCAGTTTAGTAATGTGCCAGAAAGTCCAACCCAGTTTTCCAATCGGTCTAGTAAAATGTCATGGTCGACCGTGTCAAATGCAGCACTGAAAAGTAATACTAAGACTGAAGTTTTGCCACCATTGGTGTTTAAGTGGATGTCATTAAATACTTTAACAAGAGCCGTCTCAGTGCTGTGGTGTGGTCGAAAACCCGACTGGAAGGCATGACAACGTGAAAAAAAGCTTTTTCAATGATTTTACTTAAAAATGGAAGGTTTGATATTGGCCTATAATTTCTCATTAGCAACGTATCTAGATTGTTCTTTTTCAAGAGTGGCTTGATGACTGCAGTTTTCAGGGCCTGTGGGAAGACACCTGAAAGAAGAGACGTGTTTCAAATCTGTAGAAGATCTGAAGCAAAACAATTTGAAACATTTTTGAAGAAGCCCGTCTTTATGGTTGATCGTATAAAATTGTGTCATATTGAATTTAGTTTTGCCTGGACACTGTGACAACTCATGTCCTGTACTTGATATGGAGGCACTGACTGCTTGTCTAATTTTCTGAATTAGATTTGTTTTTTGCCATCTGGGTTCAGCTTTTCGACAGTCTCTTTTTTTCTGTTCTTACCAGTGTGGCATTTCTCCATGGAGATCTTTTCTTACCAGAGACAGCATTGACCTTAGTGGGAGCAATGGCATCAATAACATTTGTAATTTTACAATTGAAATTATCTACAAGCTCATTGACTGAGACCCAAGAGAGGGCAGGTGTGGAGGAGAAAAGCTGAATGAATGTTTCACTGGTGTTTTCAGTGATATACCATTTGCTGATTACCTTTGTTTGGACACGTTTTGCGCACAGAGATAGTGACGTTAAAGAAAACACAGGAATAAGAGAGCAGAGAGAGCAACATCAGTCACCATATGTTGACTGAACATTGAAACCATATGTTCAACGTTCAGCATCATTATATCTACTGTGTAAACTCAGGAACAAATATGGATCAACACAAGAAACCCTAACCCGTGTGCATGAATTGAACGAACATTCAGTTTTTATTTTCTTGTTTAAAATGTGTTTTTTGTGTGTTTCAAGCTGTCTTGAAAGGTTGTTGATTTAGGTACATTTACACAAAGTCGCACGTGATTTGTGGGTGATGTAGTCATTTAAACTTTCAAAAATGTACAAATTCAATGACCTGCTGTGCAAATGTGTCAAAGCATAAGCTAGTTAGCAAAGTTTTGTCAACCACAATCTTTACTTGCTTCATCAGATACAGTACATCTCACAAACTCAAACACCAGAAGCCGATGCATCACTTCAACATCTCTTCCACCTGGTGTTGAATCTGTATCTGGTAGATAATATCTGATCATGGGTTTTGCATGAATATGTGCCATTGATAGAAGCATTCTCGCCATCTTGATTTGGTCCCAAAAAAAAAAAATATCTAATTGGATCCTCGGTCAAGAAAAGCAATGCTGCTTTATGGGTTCTTCTTATTTTTCCTTTGCACAAGTAGAGCTTGACTTGTTGAGGTGGCAGGAAGAGGTGGAGTTAAGGTGGGTTTATGGTCGCCGTGGTATTCTCAGCGCAAGGCACGCAGAAACTTCTTTCCCGTCCAGCGCGAAGGCTCTGCAAGTTGTTGCGGCACATAGTCATGCACCTCTGAACTTTTGTAACTTGGGGCGTGCTGCGCTACCCGTTGCAACATGGTCGGCTGGGAAGAATGGCCGAGCAGGTTCGCCTGTATAAACATTTACAGCCCACAGGGAGTCAAACAGCCTTAAATTTGTGGTAAAAGAGCCACCATACTGGGAAAAGAAGAAGCATTTTCCTGGGGTGTGTGGAAAAAAGCAGTCTCATGGAAAGAGTGAGACAGTCATCTCCAACAAGTCCTCCAAACTATACGATGACATTGGTCATTTGTTCCCACCGTCTAATAAAAACCACAGGAGCGTTTCATAAAACGCCGCCCCTAGCAGCGGTGGAAATATGGCCTCATATCTAAACCAGAGAATGTTGATCGCTATTTTGAACGTAAAAGTAAGTCAGTAGTAAGTAAAAGTCGCGATTTTTAAACACATCTTTTACGTTGTGAAATGGTCGCAGTTTGGTTATGTTTAGGCACAAAACTAAATGTTTAGAAAAAGATCATGGTTTGGATTAAAATCAGACATTCTTTCACTTCCTGAAGGTTACGAGGACACTCGTAATTTTGACTTGAAGGTATGCGAAAGTTACATTAATAATTAGATTACACAAATGTAATGTTTGGCGGTAAAACGGTGTTTATCACGGATGTGTTTATTACTGTTGCCAGTCAGCCTGCTTTCTTTTACTTCCGCTCTCTACATCTTCTCTACTACTTGTTGCTTATGGCGCGTTCCAGGCAACACATAACTCGTGTTTTCATGACCTTCTACCTGTGAAAGCGCCCTGGAACGGCAGTCAAACCCGTAACTTACTACCCGTGAACTTGTACCAGATCATTGTACTCCCAGTTAGAGTTTTTGACGACACACACACAATGGCGCCCCCCGTTGATGCTGTACAGACGCCGGTGATTAACGTGAGAAATAGAAATAAATAGACATAAATAGGCAACGTAAAGTAATTCCGCACATTGTAATCAAAACAATAAACATACGATTGTGTACTACTACAGGTTATGTTTATTAAATGAAGCCCAAAATATGTTGCTGATTAGAAATCGCTAGTATCAGCTAGCTCTAGCTAGCTCTAGCTAACATCAACATTAGGTAGTCGCTAGCTAGCGTTAGCTTGTCGTGACTTTTCCTGGAACGCTACCAAGTCATGAGTCGTGACTTGAAGTCATAATTTACGGCTAAAAATTGTGTCTGGAATGCAGCATTATTCACAGATTATTCTGTTTGTACGCCTCCTAGCCTTTCGGAGAATACTGCAACGAACGATGCGTTATGGATTAACGTCTCCGTGCCATCTCCATCTACGGAGGCCAGCGCCACGGTGTCTTATGTGAGTATAAACATGATTTTGCTGATTCTCTGACTTTACTTGTTGCGCCAACAGCAGGTTTACAGTTTTGACTGACATGTCTCGATGAAAGAAATTCCATCAAAAGTGCAGACATTCATGGTCTATGTGAGCTTTTGGCAATTCTTTAACTTTCTATCTACTGCAGCGTCATTATCGAGTCAAATTTCTCCAATACCTTTATCTTAACCCTTGTGCTGTCTTCCATTCGACCATGCATTGTCCTCCTGCGTCTGAAAATCAACACTTTTTCTGACGTTTTATTCTCTTTTTCAACACTTTTGGCGCTTTTTTCCCCAATGTTTTTGACGTTTAACGCTTCTTTTCCCTACCATGTATAAACAACACCAACTTATTACTAGTTTTACACTTATTGCTTATTTTTGGAATTCATGATCAATAAACCTCAGTTATAGGAAACTATACCTAATTCTTGAGTTAAAAAAGCAGAAATTATGAATTATTTAGACTAATATTAGAGGAAGGATAGAAGGGTCTACGTTCAGTTGGGATACTGTTTCGAAACATCACTTTTCAAATTTAAAAAATTGAACAGAACACCCAAAATTCAATGAAAGTAAGAAACCCATATTTCTGATATACACATTTAGAAAACGGGTCAAATTTGTCCCAAAGACAACATAAGGGTTAAGGTTGTTTTTCTTAACAATGATCATAACAGTTTACATGTGTTCAGAAAAGATGTCCAGGTACAGATTGCATGTGAATACCCAACCCGTTCTCACTCCCAACTCGTAAAATACGGACGCTTGGTCATTGGCTTTCAGCATCAGATACGATGCAAAAAGCACCCTTCATAGTATGTATGGGACGCAGCGGGCAGAGCAGTGGGTAGAGCAGCGGGCAGAGCAGCAGCGGGCAGAGCAGCAGCTCAGCGGCGCTTTAATATGACATAGTATTTTGAGCGAATGGTAGCGAGTAGTATGAAAGCCCAACATTTCGCATAGGGAGGTTGGTTGGGGTGGTGGATGAGTCAAACAACACAGGACTTTCACCCCGGAGACCAGAGTTCATGTCCCACGTGCCACTGAAACGTTCATTTTACAACCCCACCCACGATCTTTTTCTAAACCCAACTGTCCCGTTCTTCTTTACCTAAACCCAACTGTCCTATTCTTCTTTTCCTAAACCCAACTGTCCCGTTCTTCTTTACCTAAACCCAACTGTCCTATTCTTCTTTTCCTAAACCCAACTGTCCCGTTCTTCTTTTCCTAAACCCAACTGTCCTATTCATGTACCACATGTCATGTAAACGTACCTTTTATAAGCCCGCCCACGATCTTTAAAGCAACACTAGAGAACTTTTCCCGCTGCGTTCCCCCTACAGGTTGGAAGCAGAATTGTCCATTACATTATATTGTCCAGTTCATTCGAACTACAGATCCGCTACCCGATCTGGCAAACTTGCATAATGTAATGTAATGGACAATTCCGCTTCCAACCTTTAGGGGGACCGATGCAGGAAAAGTTCTCTAGTGTTGCTTTATCCTAACTGTGTCAAAAGTGACGACAATAGTCCCGACCCAGCGCGTTTAGATGAAGCTCGTTTAGATATGACGCTAAAGGAGACTTTTAGCGTCAATGACAACGCCAAAGGCACCTGACCAAGCATCCGTATTTTACGCCACGGGAGTGAGAATGTGTTGGAATACCAGGTGCAAACGTAGAGTCCCTTTCCTCACCTCGTTTGCCAAAGAGAAAGGGATGACCAGCGTCGCCACCAGTATGTCGGCCGAAGCCAGAGACACCAGGAAGAGGTTTTGAGGCGGCCTCAGGGCTCGGCTGGTGAAAACCGCCACAACGACGAGCACGTTCCCCACCACAGTCCCCAGTATGATGACCGTGACCAACAGCACGATGAACATCGACGCCACCTGCGAGTGAGGAGGCAGAGGAGTGGATCTCGACGAGGAAGGAGGCAAGGTCTGGTTGATATTCTCCAGAGAAGAGTTCGGTGGCAAAGTGGCCGGCACCGTGGCCATTACAGGCGTCAATACGTCCGATAAGTCCATCCTGGTTTAAATGTCGGACATTACGATCCCCATTTTTGTTTTAATTCCGGTGCCTTCACAGTCAGTGAGAAAATAAAGTACAAAACTGAGAAAAGGAGTGAGAGAAAAAAGGGAGAGTGAAGCGAGTGAAAGAATCTGCCAAAAAAAAAAAAGTATACCAAAAGCTGCCTCTTTGGTTACAGTAGGAGAGCAACCAATAATAACCTCACCAGCTTCAAAATATCAGATTTTTAATCTCTCTCAAAATATCATGCATGTCTCAAAATCCTCCCCCAGCACCACCGCTGTGGTCAATATCATCGTAATGTACCTAAAAACAAACAGCTTCATCTCCTCCTGCAACACGTCTGGCACTGAAAGAGGGATTTGCATGATTTAAGTTAGGATTAAAAAGAAAAATTCATACCTTTTTTTAAAATATCCCTTCATAAGCACAAGTGAGCCCAGAGGTTGACAAACTGTATTTAAGGTACAAGACTGATGGCCTACTTATTTCCAATGAGATGCAGGAAAATGAAGAAAGCATATGGCTACATGCTCTAGTTGGAGCAAGGACAGAAAACCTATTTGTGATGCATGGTACCCTCATACTGCTGCACTCCGAAAGAGCGCAATGTGGCAGAAAGAAAGGACTGAAAAGTAGAGAAGAAATGACTGAATGGGAAGGAGAGAGAGGAGAAGAGGAAGAGGAGGAGGAGGAGGAGGAGGGAGCGATGCAAAAAAAACAAAAACAGAAAGAGGTGAGAAAAATAAAAACAGAGGTCCTTAGTTTTTTTGCGAGTCGTTGCCGTGCTGAGTGACACTGCTGCTGCCGCCGCCGCTGTTCACTGAATCTCCACTGCTGGAAAAGAGAAGAGAGGAGGAGAGAGAGAGAGAGAGAGAGAGAGAGAGAGAGAGAGAGAGAGAGAGAGAAAAAAAAAAAAAAAAAAAAAAAAAAAAAAAAAAAAAAAAAAAAAAAGAGGAGAGAAGAGAGAGAGGGGAGAGAGAGTGAGACTAATAGAGTGGAGAGATGAAAAGAAAGAGTAGGAGATGCGTGGAGAGGAGAGGGGGAGAGAGGAAGGTTTGTTTGAAGGAAAAGAAGGTGATTTGAGAGAGTAAAGCACAGGATTTTGAGAAAGGATAGAGAGAGTGAGAGAGAGAGAAGGGAGGAGTGGTGGATGATGGAGAGGAAGATGAAAGGCAGGTATTGGATAGGGGAGGAGGACATAAGAAAGAGTGGGAGAAAGGGAAAGAGCTAAGATACAGGGGTGATGAGAGGAAGGGAAAGAGGACGAGAGGCGAGGAGAAGAAGACAGAAGATGGGAGGAAAAAGGAGGGGTGAGAGGAGGAGAGGAGGAGAGGAGGACAGGAGAACAACGATGGGGAGGAAAAAGACCGGGAGACGAGAGGATAAGTTATAGAGGAGAAATGAAATGAAAAATGGAGTGGAGAGGAGAGGAGGGCACTATGAAAGAGAGAAAGAGAGAGTGGGAGGAAGAAAGAGGTGAGAGGAGAGTAAACAATAAGAGGAGAGGACAGAAAGAAAGAGGGAAGGAGAGGATAGAAAATAAATAGAGAAGAAGAAAGGGAAAGAGATTACACAAGAGGAGAGGTTGAAAAAAACGAAAGGGAAAATGAGACAGGAGAAGTGGAGGGCTGAGGCAAAGAGAGGATGGCATACAAGGATGGAGAAGAGGAGAGGAACTAAGATAGAGGAGAAGGCACAATAATTGAGAAGAGAGAACAGGAAAGGGGGGAGAAAAAAGAGGAGAAGAAAAACAAGACAGGACAAGGAAAAAAGAGGATAGTGGAGGAGAGGAAATAGAGGAGAAGAAATGATTATAAAATAGAAGACAGGACAAGAGAGGGAATAAGGAGAGGAGAGAAGAGGATAGGGGAAGAGAGATGAGGAAAAGAAAAAAGAGAAGAGAGGGGAATAAACAAAGGAAAGGAAAATATGGTAGAGGAGAGAACAGGAAAAAGGAGGAGATGAAATATGAGAAAAAGAAAAGGGGAGGAGAAAAACAAGACAGGACGAGGAAAGAAGAAGATAGGGGAGGAGAGGAAACAAGGGTAGAAGAGAGATAATGAGAAGAGAAGAAAGACATGAGAGGAGAGGAAGTGAAAAAGAAGAGAGAAGACAAAAGAGGAAAGGAAAAAAGAGGACAGGACAAGAGAGGAAACAAGAGGAAAGCACAGAAGCGGATAGGGCAGTGGAGGAAAAGAAAACAACATGAGAGGCGAGGAAACAATGAAAGAGGAGAGGGGGAGAAGAGGAGCAAAAGAGGAGCTACAAAAGTGGAAAGGGATGGAAGGAAAAAAATGAGAGGAGGAAACAAAGAGCAGAGCAGAGGATTAGATTGAGAAGAAATGAAAGAAAGCTGATATATGATCAAAGAGGCCGAATTAACTTTTAAATGATCATTAATCAATTGCCATTAATCGTGAGCTGATTGGAGAGAGAGTGAGACCTTTTATTTAATCAGCCACTGATGCTCTTAACTCAGCCGCCTGATGACATGTAGGCACATCGCCATGGTTACATTTGTCCTGCGTCTGAACACAACCGTGCACGGTGACACTCACATGGCTTTTATATCATCTTCAGAAGTGGAAGCCCTGTTTCTTTTCTTTCTTTCCCTATTCGTCTCGTATGATCCCCCTTACGCACACACACACACACACACACACAAGTTTGTTTCACTATCTTTGTGGGGACCCGTCTTTGTGGGGACCCGTCTTTGACTAACCCTAACCCCAACCTTAACCATCACAACTAAATGCCTAACCTTAACCCTCACTCTCACCCTAACCTTAACCTAATTCTAACCCTAATCCTAAAACCAAGTCTTAACCCTCAAACAGCCCTTTAAACTTGTGGGGTCCAGCATTTTGGCCCCACAAAGCTGTTGGGACCCCACAAGTATACTGGACTCCCGGTTTTTGGACCCCACGAATATAGTTAAACAAGGACACACACACACACACACACACACACACACACACACACCCACCCACCCCCCCGTAATTAACTATAATTAACGCTCTGAAGGCAAATCTTTTCATTAATAATTGAATATATATATATATATATATATATATATATATATATATATATATTGTGTGTGTGTACAGTTTCATTTCAAATAACATCTTTTGTCTTGCATAGGCACTGATTTTGTTAACGTTAATGTTTCTTGGTTTGTTTTGTCACGTTTTGTTGCTCTGTTAATGTTTTGTCTTCTGTCTCGCAAATGAAAAAAAAGCGAGAAGTGGAAGCCTTCTTAAATCACCCATCACAAAAACCTACGTGACAAAAATCCAGGCGGGGAGGTATAATCCCATGTTGCCACCGCCTGCAGGCATACTGAACAGATTGGGGATACGGTATCATCTTCCCACTGTAGTTACACTCGCCGCCGCCGAGCTGGCTAAACATCAACAAGCCTCCCCGGGGAGCGTTCACACCGGGCGTTTTTAAGAGCTGTTTACTCAGCCTAACGAGCGCTCAGGGCTTCAGGTCGCTGGGAATAATGGAGAATCACACATGGACGCCGACTGAATTAAGGGGACTGTGAGGGGATAATGAGGAGGAGCTAACAACACTAACAGGATGAAAAGCCAACTTAAATAATCATACACAAACAAAGGGCATCATCGCTCGTCTCAGTCTGCATCATCTGTCGCTAGGAAGAAATAAGAATGCGTATAATGGAAACAATTGTCAGAAATAGATGCTATATATTTATGCTAAACAGCGTATGGAAAAATTCCTGACGAACTAAGTACATTAATCAAGTACTGTAAGTACAATTTTGAGGTACTTGTACTTTGAGCATTTCCATTTCATGCAACTTTACTACATGTATTTGATAGTTACTTTAGATTTAGATTATTAAATGCTAATAAGGCATTATCTAATACTACATTTTTCTGAGTTTATTAGAAATCTAAAGACAAAAAAAGACAAAGTGTAGTAAAATAAACACCTTGGATGTTTCCCTTCCACTAGTCTGAAAAAAGAAATGTTATGGAAGCAAAATAGCCCCAAATCTACAAATTGACCAGTGCATGAAATAACAATATTTTTGCCTGTAGTGTAATTAATCAACTAATAAATGATGTACTATTAAAGATAAATCTACCCAGCAGTATACAAAGTAATTAAAATGAGCTGCACCTTTACCAGCTACAGCGTTAAAGTGATGAACACATTAACGCATCAATAATTATAATCCAGTAGGCTAATATAGACTAATATATTCATGTGAAAATGACCATTGTGCATAATGAATGTCCTAAGCCCATTGTTTCCCACTGGAGATGTAAATCTTTTAGAACACCTCACAAATATATAGATTCATAAAAAAGTAAAGGAAGAATAATTTCCTAAAACAGCTGGTCACTGTAGTTTTTAATCAAACAAACAGGAGGAAATGGAAAAGTGCTTTTTTGGGGACTATTGTCAGAGGCAGATTAATCCACATTTGGTGCTGTAGTGAGTATTTATGTACACACACACACACACACACACACACACACAATGTCGTCTTCACAGCTGCTGACAGACACTGATCTATTATCACCTTATTGTGGTGAACGCGCTAGCAAACAATAGTCTACAGCTTGCCATGGTAACATTCATTTAGAGGCATGTGTTTGGCTACCAGATCAATCATAATCTAATATTAATTTCAAGGTTTCGGTCTCCTTCAGCTGAAGAGATAACTCCTTCTTTAGCTGCTAAGTCTGCCTGCTTGATGCTGGCAGGTTAACAGTCTAAACAGTAGCGCTGCAACTAACGATTATTTACACTGTGGGTTCATCTTTCGATTGCTTTCTCGATTAATCGTGTGTTTGGTCTATTTACAGTTTTTTCCAATTGCTAAAACACAATTTTGCAAACTAAGCTGGTTTTTATGTAAATACTTAACACAATTCACAAAACCACACACCCAAACTGCAAAATACCTCATATGTCCTGCAAAATTAAGCACTGCAACCAAAACTACATATAGCATTATTAAAATCAAACTTTTGCACCAAATGGCACACACTTCATTCATATTAGATTTTTTTCTAACCAACTACACACTGTTGGGCATAATGAAAACCACTCTCATCTTTAGTATGCTTTTGCCATAATAGTTCAAATTATAGAGAATTCTTCAAATTCTTGTTCACATGCACAGAAATCTTTGCAGTTACACACGCATACTGTTGAAACATATTTATTATTAAAATTATTTTTTTCACCAAACAAGTCAGTGTAACATATGCATAGCAGATATACAGTAAATTGGACTGAACAAAAATATGCTCACAAAATAACAGTAAACCGAAAAAGAAAATAGAAATGCAGAACAAAAATATATAGAAAAAAAAAGAGGTGCTCACCTGTGGTCTTTTCATAGTGCTTACTACCTGATTGAAGTGGTAGCAATGAACCATTGAGATGGCACATATATTGGCCAATTAGCTCATGTAGTGTCATTTTGAATGGCAAACCTGTGACTTTATGTCAGATTGTTGGGTCTTATGCTGAGAACCATGTTCAGTGCATTTAAAAAGTGCCATTTTGCTTTGCAAAATGTGTGTAAAGCAGAAAATGTGTTTAGACTTTTGAAGACTTGAGAAGAGGTTTTGCTCTCTGTGTGTCAGTTTAAATAACTGTGCTATGCATGTCATTTTAGTGTGTTAGCAATTGGAAAAAACTGTAATGTCAGAAAATTGTGATACATGTGGATCAGTGTTTCCCAAAAGCCCAAGATGACGTCCTCAAATGTCTTGTTTAGTCCACAACTCAAAAAATATTCAGTTTACTGTCACAGAGAGAAGAAACTAGAACAATATTCACATTTAACAAGCTGACCTCAGAGAAGTTTTACTTTTTTTGTCATAGAAAATGACTCCAACTGATTAAGCGATTATCAAAATAGGTGACTATTAATATATTCTCGCTATGTCAGACCTTCCTCCACAGCGCTGTGGAGGAGGGTCTGGCTAGTCCACACAGCATTCTGAGATGGGAGAAAAACGTGCTCAGGTTTATCTGCATTTCTTTAAACCAATCACAATCGTCTTGGGCGGCGCTAAGCACCGGACGGAGCAACAGTGCCTCTGCCAAATAGCCTCTGGAAGAAACTTGTTTTGGGGGAACGTGTGTACGTTCAAAAGTTGTTTTAGTCGTGCAAATGCAAACTCAGATTGGACAGATAGTCTAGCTAGCTGTCTGGATTTACCCTGCAGAGATCTGAGGAGCAGTTAACCATAGTCCTCACAAATCCACCGGAGTTTTAAAATGACAACACAAAGAAAGAGGAAGGTAACGGACATCCAGCCAGAAAAACTGACGTGGCGGAATTTGTGTCGGCAACGGAGCAAACCCGGAATGGGAACGTCGTGAATATAGACTAATATTCATAAAATATTTTTGGGGGGCATTTCAGGCCTTTATTAGATAGGACAGCTGAAGACAGGAAAGTGGGAGAGAGGGGTAACGACACGCAAAGGGCTGCAGGTTGAAACCTGCAGCCGCTGCGGCGAGGACTGAGCCTCTGTACATGGGGCGCACGCTCTACCAGGTGAGCTACCCAGGCGCCCCACGATTAATATAATAGTTGACAACTAATCGAATAGACTTTGCAGGTCTACTAATAGCTGCGTAGAGCTGCAGATAAGGCTGATACTGGCTGAGAACAATCCCTGATTTTTATTTTTTATTTTTGGGGATTTAGGATTTCGTTTAACCGACTTCAGCTAACATTAGCTTGTGTGTGGGCGGTGCCGGAGGCTGTGGTGGACCCGGTAGCTCCCCAGGTAGCTCAAACAAACTGCTCCTGTGGTTGGATGTGTTCAGTCGGCGTTGTAATCCAAACCTGCAGATTTTTAGGGTTGCTGGTTCCACCATAAACTGAGCAGCTTTCGGAAAGCTGCAGTAATGCTGCAGACGCAGTTCAAAGAGGATTTGGTAATAATGACACATTAAAGTCAGTTTTAGGGCAAACTACAGTTGAAGGAGAAGCAGTGGAGTACTGAGAGGTGTCGGTGGAGCGGATAAAGGAGAAAGGGCCTTGCTCAAAGGCACATACTGGAGGAGAGAAAAGACTGAGCGTCCTTTGGCTCTCCAGACTCTCCAACCCAGAGGACTGATCTGAGAACAGTCCGCTCTAAAGCTCTCAGTGAAGCCTTGAAGTAAAGGTCCTGTGATTTATAATCATTAAAATAATGAATATAAATCAAATTAAAACAACGTGTACAGCCTTCAGTCTAATTTTACAGTCTGTCTGGATGCTCTAGTCTGTCACTGTCACGAATTCTATGATTTCTTCCCCCCCCTCCCCAATACAATTCTATTAAACAAATGTTATGCAAATTACTTCCCCTCCCTCCATCCCCCTCACACAATACACCCCTCCTCCCCACCCGCCTTAAACAATCCTTGTGTAGGCTACATTAAAAATAAAACGGAGGATAATAATAATAAACCGACTAATGCCTCCCATACACTAGAAGACTCTGAAGAGACTTTGAAAAGACTCAAATCTGACACCATCTCACATCTAAAGACAATCTGTCAAAATGTCACTGAGTTTTTAGTCACAGACTAGAAGATTTTAGTACCAACATTTAAAACTTATGATAATATCAAACATGTTTGATTTCAAGACGGGGAAAAAGACTGACTTACACCTTACACCAAACATTTAAAGGTCCCATGACATGGTGCTCTTTGGATGCTTTTATATAGACCTTACTCAGTCCCTCCAGAAAAACATGCATATCAGCCAAAGTCCGCATATTTATGCGGGGGCCGCATCTTTTCTTTCAATAAACAATAAATTGCCAATTTCCACGCAAAATATGCTGGGCTTGCATTATTTCATAATCCCTGCATTTTCGTTGCAAAAAAGTCCCATAATATATCTTTGCAGAAAGTTGAAAAATTTTAGAGCAGCCATTTTCCCCTGCCATGGGAACGTTATGAAGTGACGGAATTACGCGACGTGAACATCATCAAAAAGCAGGGTGTTGGGGGAAATCACTTTTTTTATGTTTTATGCAGTTATGGCAAGTTCCCGCAATTTTTGCAAGTTCCCGCAATTTCATCACATAAAATTGCATAAATATCCCGCATATTCCATTGCATTTTTTAAGAAAACGTGCCACATAATCAAGGATTTTTGCCCGCAACAATCACAAAAAAACTCAAAACGCATTTTTCTGGAAGGACTGAATACTGTATCTGAAGTCGCTTTCCTGAAATTCAGCCTTGGTGCAGAATTACAGCCACTAGAGCCAGTCCAACAATGAGCTTTCCTTAGGATGTGCTATTTCTGTGTCTGTAGCTGGGTGGTGGTGGGGGGGGAGGGGGTGGCCTTGACCAACTGTCACTTTTCTCGTTTGAAAGCCATGATGTCTCTCTCTCATGGGTGGGCCAAATTCTCTGGGCGGGCAAAGCAGAGAAAGGGGAGGTAACCTTGCTCCTTATGACCTCATAAGGAGAAGATTCCTGATCGGCCCATCTGAAAAAATGCTGCGCGTCAAAAAGCTGGCCGATGCCCAACTTTATGCAAATGAATCCATTGAATGCGACGAGACTATCCAATAGAAGTAGACGAAAATCTTTGTCGATCTGAAAATGAAAACAGACTCAGCAACTGTGTGGCCTATTTCTCGCTTAAAAGTTTTCAGAAATATGTTTCAGTGAACTATTTTCGAAAAATACTAGATTGTATTCCGAACGAGCCGCCATACTGTCGTTTTGGGAGTAGCCAGACCCACGTGACGTGTTTGTCCAATCAGCTGCCGGTCAAAGGCGTGGAGCATCAACCATGGATGTATGACGTTCAGTCGTGTTTCCAAAGTGGATCCGCGCTGTTATTTACAAT